>NC_136495.1:138003901-138138901 GCF_053919585.1 Euprymna scolopes | reverse complement strand
CCCTTTAAAAATCATTTTTATTGCAATAAACACAATAATCCGGGTCAAATTGTTTATCTCTCAAGAAAATACAAGTTGTTAGTATGCTTTAAACATAATCTGTATTATTTTAATGTTTTACAGTAAAAACTTCTTGTTTTCACTTTTTCGTACTAAGATTTCAGACGCCACCCTCGAAAAATAACGCAAGTGGTTTAACATTAAACTCATAAATAAAACAAAATAAGCTGATATTTAGAACAAATAAATGAAATTGTTAGCATAGAAAAATATTCAAATATCAGCTTTGTGTTTCTTCTTTTAAATAACATTCAAAATGATTATAACTATAACTAAATAAAAAAATCTTCAAATTTTATAAAAAATTAAAATTAAAGAAGAACTAAAAAATTACATGAAAAAGATGAGTAAACGTTTGTTTGGTTGGATTGTTTTTGAAACCAGCCTCACAGAATCAATTGCATAAACACCAACTCCCAATTCCAACAATAATGGAAGATAGATGTTTCACGAGATGGCTGATTAAACATGCACTTGAATATATGTTTTATGCATCGTATATGGTTTGCATAATTAAAGGAAAGTATTTAATAATGCAGTTCTACTTATTTCTAATCAATGTTTTATATAAACTTTAGCTTTGTTGAAAATACATATGTAAAAATACAGCAATAGATTCTCACATATCTTACAGAATGTTATTTTAAGTCTTTGCATCCAAACTATTGCCCGCCTAAATTTTAAAATATTAAACGAGGTTAGTGCTTTTGTACGAGAGTCAGTTGCAATTTTATCTGTAAAGCAGTATTTATTTACAAAGATGTCAATAGAAAACCTTAGAAGAAATCACCCATAGTGCGAGTAAAGACTAGTTTGTATGAAGCCAATTTTCTTTTTCTTTTTCATAAACCTTCTCAGAACGACGCCATTTTGTTTACTGGTTTGCCTCGTATATTGGTAAAGACATTTCCAATTTGGAGTGTTTTTTAAATTCAAAAGCCACGTTCTACATATTCCTCTAATTACTCTAGAAACGTTATAAAACATAAAATGCTCTTTTCTATTCATCACATTAGCACAAATTGCAACACTTGACATCCGTCTTCCTTCTAATTTTTTTGTCTATTCCATTAGATATATACTTAAGTGCTCCACTTTGATGGCTGAGGGCGTTTCTTCTTTCATCAATTAAGAGAACAATTAGCATTGAAAAAACTTCCCAATAGAAAGTCTGCTGTATATTTTGTTGAAGTGTAAACAAATAGAATATAAGTGTTTTCCAGTTTAGATTTTACAATGGTTTTGGTTTTAAACGAGTTGAACGCGGTTTTACTGTTCAGTTCAAATCTATCTCATCACAAATACGTTGCGGTGTTGAATAAAGAAATTGATAATGAGAAATCAGATAGAGATACGTGACTACAAGTAGAACGCTATTTTTATTCATGAGCAAAACCGTCCTACATATTTATTGAAATTATCAAGTTTTATCCGTTTTTTTATCTATTAAAAAGAGACAAAAATTGTCATTCAAGTTGATAATTGCAATCACATGGAAACACATGAACTCATAAATATTATCTACTAGCGGGGATACCCGGCGTCCGTCGGGACCGTATAAACAATTAGAAAATTGAATTTGAGTTTTAACATATTTCTTATTCTTAGGAGAGCGAAAATTTTTATGTCCATGTATCATTTGTTGTTTCGAGCTAGATAATATTTTACCTACGGAGGACGGTTATTAAACGTATGGAATAATTGAATGTTACCTAGGGTAGGTAATTTACAGCATGTATATGAACTAATTTTTCCTTTGCGAGGACGGGTAATATACAACACATACTTAGAATAATTTTACCTACACTAAGACGGCCAATTTAAATACATATATGAAAGAATTTCACATACTTTTTTTTACCTCAAAACGTACATTACTTTCGTCGACCGACCCCTGCCCCCCTAAAGCAACAACACGTTTAAAATTAACATAAATATGCTTCTTTCCATCCACGACTACAACCATCACATCATGCACGGATAATCACATGAAAAATTAAAAAAAAATATGGATTAATCCCTAAAGAAACTGACCTTTTAAACTCTCATTGAAAACCAACAATATATATATATATATATATATATATATATATATATATATATATATATATATATATACATATATATATATACATATATATATATATATATATATATATATACATATATGAAATAATCTTATTTTGTGATCGTAAACCGTGAAAACCATATCCGAAATCGACTTCACAAATGATGTAACATTGTGATAGAAAATTGTTTCAGCCATCTACAGTACAAACTGTATATTCTGCTACTGTCATTAAATCCAGAGCGGCGCTGATTATTCTGCAAGTATATATTTGCCCCTACTTGATTCAATTCCGGGAAACGCCAGGGGTTTTGCTAATATACATTTCCATCAGTTTCCTTTGATTTGAAGTAAATCAGTAACATTAAAAAACGCAATAAAGACGAGCATACTTAGGAAAAAACACATACTTCCTGCTAAACTAACTATAAAAATACTATTTAAAACGGAAGCCTATTTATAAAGAGCAAACATCCACAAAGGACTTATAAATAAATAATGAGCCTTCTTAAATATATCTTATACGATTGCCGAGTATATCTAAAACGACTGAAAATATATGAAAAATAAAAGAAATTAAACAAACATAACAACTATATACCGTGTTACGACAGTTATATATCGTATAAAAATAAAGATAATATAATCACCCGCTCCTGTTAAGTGAAGTGTTAATAGATTTATGTAACTCATGAGGATACATTTTCCGTTTTTGTTTCGAAAATTTTTAGATTAAGGATTTTCCATTGTATACGAATTTGCAAATTATAAAATCATAATTATTACCTATATCTGTTGTTGATTATTTCATTATACTTCATTTAATATTTAGTCGGGGTGATTTTCGTTTCATTGTCCTAAACTTAATGGTGGTTTCGCGATTAAGTAATTCATATGTGCACTATATGTATATAAACGATTACGTAAAATTTTAAAACTTAACTTGAAAAGTGAAAACGGTAGAACCTCATTCATGTGTATATAAGATGATTTTAAGAGTTACGAAGAAAAATACAACACTATGTATTAACAGACATAAAACGTTCGAGTTGATAGTCTAGCAGTTGATTCACCAGATATCGACCTCAATCTTGTGGACTTGCCTTCTGGTATTAATTGTGTCTGACTCAGTTTATTCGTATGTTACCTTAGAATAGCGACACAACCTCTGATAGCCTCGTAAGAGAAGTGGTGATTGGCAGAAATCAGAAGCCCAGAGTATTAATGCCGGTGTCTCTAAAGGGTCCATCCTGGGCCCAACTCCCTTCCTGATCTACATCAATGATCTTTAAACACATACGTAAATCATTCGTCTATATCTATGACATCTATGGTGATGACACGCCCATTTATGGCAACACATAAGAAGCCATAAATGACAAAGTTCACTTTGATGTTCTATCCTATGATCTTGAGCGCCTGGTACAATGGGGGAAGATGTGGCTGGTTACTTTTAATGCGTCTAAAACCAAGCTTCCATCTTTACATCATCAACGCTCTGATCCCCATCTGGCATCAATTAAAATGGATGGCTCTCGTCTTAGGAAGGCTCAATGTTTTGACAAACTTCTAGGATTGACTGTACTCCTGACCTAAAATGGAACACGTAATAAAATATGTTGCCATGGTCGCTGGAAAAATAGTGAGATCCGTCTACCGCCCCAGTAGGTATATCACTGTTGATGCAAATCTCTATAACCGCCAAGTACGTCCAAAGCTGGAGTACTACTGCGATATCAGGGCAGGAGCTGCTAAAAACAGCCTATCCTATCTTGACAGAATACAAAAAAGATAGTGTATCCTAGTGGGGGTGCCCTTTTCTCTTGCGGCAAACCCACTCCCACAGAAGGGACATTGCGAGGCTGTCGTTGTTTTATCGTTATTCCCAGGGGAAGTGCTCGTTTGAGCTCCAATCACTACCCCCTACCCAATCTTTCACGAAAAACACCCGCCTAGCTTCACTCATTGTCAGTAATTTTCCCAACTCGTTATCTGTGTCTAAATCAAAACGTAGATTCAATGAACAAATGTTCCTTCTTAGTAGAGCACGCCTATGGAACTCTTTTCCGTTTGCTTGTCCCCACCTGACGGCAAATTGGATGTTGTGAAGTCAAACATAAACAAGTTCCTGATGAACCACCTCCTTAATGAATATACTTGATCAGATCTCCACTACTAGCGATTACTATGATATAATCCCATTGGTTACTGTATACGCTATGCCCCTTTATAACCGAGTGACCTCCAGGCCTTGATAAGTGGTGGCTTCTTTGTAAAAAAAAACAACAACAACCACTTTCTATGATTGAGTTTGTAATCTTTATTGATATACTGGACAGTCGAAATGTTGGTGTGATGTTGATAGGTTCAATATCGACATTGCTACGAACGGTTTTAGAAGCAATAGTATTTCCTAAAATCGAAATGGTTTTCGTCAATACCTGTTGTGGTCCTAGTAACTGGGCACAGTATTAAGGGAAAGAGTCCTGGTATTCACTACGAGCGGTTAAACTGCGTGGATGCCTTCTGCTTGACAGCAATATGGCAGGCTTACATAGTGAAAGATGGGTGCATACGATTATAAATGCAATGGTGTTTACAAATTCAGAACACACCCTCCGAAGATCTATTTCCCCGAAATATGATTTTTCATTCTCGGGTTGACCTACATGGGGTCAGTCAGTTTTCTTTTATTGAGGGAATGATGTATTTTAGTACTTGTTTTAGAGGGTCCCATGTCAAATGCGTCTTAAAATAGGCCCAACGTCCCTTCTTCTGGTTGAGTTTCAGTTCACGTATCTCGTACAAAGTAGGTCTGCGTATCTGGTAAACGTATTCTTATGCGTGGAATGTGGCCTTCCACCATATAGATCTTACTGACGATCCTGTTCTTGATTGTTTCTTGCTCCCAGAAAGTATTATTATTTTTGTGCATCTGGAAGTGTTTTTCTCCCGGCTCGTATTTCTTCTTGGGAACAGTTGTCTGCATGTGATACATGTTTTTGCACTAATTTGTCAAAGACTGTCCGTATTTTTCTTGCGAACATCACATCCACTGATGACATCTAGAACGGTATATTCTTACAAGGCATGGTACACATGAGGACATTGTTACAACTATTTTTTGGATCGAATGTATTTTGCTATCTTCAAAGATATCTTCAATAAGTGGTGTTTTAGAATGCAATATCTTTTGCGTGCTTTTATCTTTTCTTCAATAGCCTTGTCCCTGGTTTTCAACCGCTGCCAATTTTTGTAGCGCCAGAATGTCCAGTTTAAAAATCATGTGAGATGTTTCGTGGGGAGTCGGTAATACAAATACTCTATCCCTAATAATAATACCTGGCCGCATGGGTTGAAAATGCCTGCTATTGTTCAGTCTGCAGTTTCCCTTGGTTTCTCTTATAAACTAATCGTTTTCGCTTTCTTTTCTAATATAATCAAGAGTAACGGGAAGCACTTACTCAGTGTTGAATAGGACCGAAATATAATCTCTCATCGTAGTGGTTTGATCAGCGAATCTTCAAGGGGTTAACAATTTCTTGGAATAACCTATCTGTGTGACCTAATTCCTTTGATGGAAAAAATCCATATCAAAATCGTAATTTAATAGGATGGTTCCCGTTCTTTGGAGCGTGTTTACCGTAAATATGGTCATCATTTTCTTCGGCTTGTGGTCTGTTTGAATATAGACATTTCCGTGGAAAAATCTGTGAAATCTTATTACCGCGAAAATTAGACTAAAAAAATCTCTTTATATTTGGGAATAATTCCTGCCCGTAGGTAGTAGGGTTCTCGACGCATATGCATGATACACGCGCCGATTCCATATGCGCTTGCGTCATTTGCGAGGATACTGTCTAAATATGGGGGTTAATGAGTCAGGAATAGGTCCGATGTTAGTACAAAGTCGGCTTTTCAGAACGCCATTTTGGATTATGTAGGTAAAAAATACGAACTTGTGTACTAAAAGTTGCTTTCTTATCCAAAGGAGATAGGTGTGGGTACTGTTTACGAGTCCATACCTCGCCAACATTGTGATTCTGGTTAGGGGTAACACATCAAGGTGAAATAGTCCTGGTGTTACCTATGAGCGGTTAAAACTCATGTAAAATTGCAGGCTTATATAGGGCCAGACGAATCTATAAAATCACAAATATAGGGTGTTTCCTACTCAAGAAAAATACCAAATGACTATTTTTTCATTTTTATAACTAATAGAACATTTTGTTGATTGTGGGTGTTTTCGCAGTTAAGCAAACTATCTTTGAAGAATTAAACTTATTATAAGTGATTTAGCAAAGGCGCCACCTCCTTTCTGTTAACGACTTTAATTATTTATTGGTTAATTGCGAGGGTTTCGTGTTTTAAAATAATTACGTAGTTTCTAGTTTTTAGTAAATGTTTTTATTTATGCTTATTTAGATTTTTAACATTTGCTGCTTATATTTAACATCTCATAAATTATTGTGATTTTAATATTATGATTAATCATAATTTTGTATAGTATGATTGATCATTAATTTTAATAGCATGAGTGATCATAAATTTTAATAGTATAATTGATCATAAATTTTAATAGTATGATTAATCATTAATTTTTATAGTACGAATGATCATTAATTTTAATGGTATTATCGATAATTTATTTTAATAGTATGATTGATTATTAATTTTTATAGTATGAGTGATCATTAGTCATTTGAATTGATATTCGTAATGGCAGTTTATTTTTCTGAATTAGCTTATTCTTTTTAATTTTGCATTTTCATGAGGTTTTATATGAGAACATTGAGAGTCTTTTGTGTGCCTGATTACTTTTGTTTAGATTTGGAATTTTGAAATGTGTTAAATGTATCATATTTAAAATAGTACTTTTAACTGTGTATTTTCTCAGTTTTCCTTGGAATCCTGAAGTTTGTTGGAGAAAATGTTTAGAGAATTGGTGTCAGAAAATCCAGACTGAGTAATAATTTTATTGTATGCTCTTTTTATTCTGATTTTTCAAAATAAGATCGGCATTCGCAGGTCCTCTGATTTTATTATATATGTCTTGACCTAACGTATTGTATTGGTGATATTCTTTACGACATAGACCTTAAACATTTTACACTTTTACAATATTACAACGTTGGTTTAAAATTATTTTTTGAAGTTAATTTGTAAGTCGTTTACTGGTGTCGATGCTTTGTCTATTATCAGTAGTATGTGTCTATTCAAGTTCAACAACTTTATATTTAGTACCGTAAGATCTTAACCTGAGTATGATTGCGTTTTTATTCCTTCATAGAGAATGTCTATGCAAATATGCAAATATGTCGCCAGAATGCCTATGCAAATATGTCACCATAAAAACGGTGGCATCTTTGCATAGGAATTTCTTTTTTGCCATTTCCGAAAGAGGATTTACTTTTAATTTTATTGCTGCAATGAGAGCCATTGATTCATATTTTTTACATGTCAAAAACATTAAACAAATAGGGGCCGTTTATAAACCAATGGAGATTTACAGATTGCTTACAAGGAGGGGATTTTCTATTTTGTAAGTCTGTTTTAAGTACGTGCGATTATACCAGGCCATATTGCTACCCTGTTTTTGTTTATTGCATGCGTGTCCGATTATTTAGCTACTTTATACATGTGCAATGTCAGATTAGATAGAGTTTTTGCTTATTTAATAATAACGGTTTTCTGACAATCTTCTATCATTTTTTATAGTGTAAAATTCAGATAGATTTGGGAAACTCATTTTTATATAACACCTTGCGAAATACTAAACATTAAAAATTGTTCGCACTGAGGTCTAGTAGTTAAAATTCATCACAGTATTCATTAACTTCAGCCGTATATGTTGTAAAGTCAACTCTGCTGTACTTCCTGAATCTCGGAATATCATCGTTTATGTAATAAAAAGAGATGTGGGCTATTCAGTAATTTACACACTTTTACTGCAATTTAATTATTACAAGAATATATATATATATATATATATATATATATATTTGTGTGTGCATGTGTGTGTGTGTGTGTGTGTGTGATTAATATACTCAGAAATGAACTTAAAGCTGGGTATACATTTTTCTTTCAATCTCTTAGGCACCACTAGAATAACTTCTTCTATGAAATGTATAATAACAAAGGGATTCAATTTATGTAAACATATTTGTCTATTTTTTCTACAAAAACCCATATCTTAAGAGTTAATATTTAGTAAACTATTTCCAATAGAAGTTTAATCTATTAGCTTATCCGATCAATGTCTGTGGAGTTCAATTACTGATGCAAATAAGGATGCCAATAATGATGCAGTTGAATACAGTGATGTTTACACAATTATTTTATTTACATATATTCGTATATATATATATATATATCTATATATATATATATATATATATATATATATATATATATATATACATGCATATAAATATTTACTGAGAAAATACTATTTTATTGTTATTTTATTTGCTTTTTTCTTGACTCCCTTCGACACTTCTGCGGCTATCGATAAACTCGAGTATGCTGTGTGATTTTACACAATGCTTAAAATATAAAAATACTGAAAAATACATATTTTGGGGGGAAAATTCGAATACAAATAGACAATACGAAATTAAGTAGATGCTATAAGAATAAAATATATGAGACATGGTAGAAAAGTGTACAAACAGATCGACAAATAAAACCGATATACCAACTAGTGATCAGATGCGTTTAGGATGTTTTCATTAAAATGATTATTATAGTGGATTTAGCATATATTAGATCAGATATCATGAGAAAGTTAATATATCTGACGCACTGAAGGAAAACTATCTCGCTTATTTATAACTAAAAAAAGATACTAGGTAAATTATCAATCGCTGCCAAATTTTGTTTTTAATTTCATACAAAATATTAGAAGATACATAATTATATTAAATAAATGTTGGTTTATTTTTTTATTTTTTTGCAGGAAAATGTCAAACGTTAGGAAGAGCTATTGATACCAATCAAACAGGTGCTATTTTATTCTCCAGAATTTATTTTCCTAATATAGTAACCAGTATTTCATGTGCACATGGACCTGTCATTTACTTACGTGTGCCTGCTTCTTACGTGTGCCTGCTTCTTACGTGTGCCTGCTTCTTACAAACCTCCATTACGGAGTCAAAGATAGATACAGCTTTTAGACAATCATCATAACAATCCAATAGTCAGATTCTACGATCGAATCGGGCTTTATAAAAAGCAAGAACAATATTTTTTAAAGCCCCTCTCTCTATATATATATATAAATATATATATATATATATATATATATATATATATATATATATATATATACATATATATGTGTATATATATACATATACATATATATATGTATATATTATTATTATTATTATTATTATTATTATTATTATTATTATTATTATTATTATTATTATTATTATTGCATGTTATCCCTCACCCAAAAAAACGCAGCATGTTAGCTACTATCTGGGACATAATTTGTAAGTGTCCTATGTAGTTTTTGAAGGAAAGTAACTTAGTCTCGTCAACATTAAAATTGAGCACCCATTTTTCCTCAATTCCATCACAAACCTTAGGTATTTCTCTAGAGTTTCCTTCATTGCCTTTGATACGTCTTAATACTTTTTATGCTCTTGTTTGTTTTAGAGCGTATCGTCGTCAGCAAATATACCAATATCACAGAAAATTTTATTAGTTTGGTCGTTTATGGGTATGAGGTCGAACGATTGACCTTGGGGGTACATTCGTATGCATAATATATTGTTTTGACGCATGAGAATCGAGGATAATCTTGATACTTCTTTACTAAGACAGAATTTATTATGTTAAGTACCTATCTCGTAATACCATCGGTTATAATATGTCTGAGAAGACCATTGTGGCATACTCCGTCAAAGAATTTAGATATATTTAGGTCTATCTTACAGTCCATGTTTTATCCAATGCTTGGTATTTCACATATTACAATAAGGATATCTGAAGGAGAACTGACTTATATTAACCAACACTATTGGTCAGGCAGATGTTTAACTGATAAGAGGTTGTGGAATGCAGCTTGCTTAACTATGGGTTCAAATATTTTGTGGACAAAATGGAGGAGGATAATGAGACGATAATTTATTGAGTCAAGGCTTTCGAAAAATTCTTGTAAACTTGTATCATAAATGCGGGTTTCCAACTGTTAACTAAACAAGATTCATGAGGATATGTGTTACAATGTTTGGGAAGATCTGGAGCAAGCTTAGCGGAGTATCAATTTAATAGTGCAGTCGGTATGATACAGAGTCCACATGCATATATATGTATGTTCGTGTGAAAGTGCGTCTCTATATGCATTCCCATCCCTACCCCACATTTTATCTATTTATCTGTCTTTCTATCTTTTTATATCTATACTCCTATGAATTCGTTTTTCTTTTGTGGGTATTGATATTTATATTACATACACTATTTTCTATTTATTTACAAGAAAATACAATGTTCTTATATATGGGTCGTAGAATTGCATTCACTAGCAAAACATCTAGCTAATTTGCATATTCTTTTAAACATTCATTTTAATTAATCCCCTATTAGTTCCTTTGGTTTTCTCATGGAATGATCATCTTAAATTAATTATTGCGTGTAATTATATTCATGCAAACATTCTACATGAGTTATACTTACATAATATTTGCGTAAAACGTGTGCAGTAAACAGACAATTGTTTCGATATATATTTATCGATATATGTATATTATCTATCTTTCTCTCTATATATATATAACTGAACGTGTCTGTGTGTATGTGCGTGTTTCTGTGTTTGTGTGTGTCTGTGTACATTTCCCTACGCAATAACTTTGCCAATTTTAGTCTACAGACTCGAAATTTTATATACAGGGTACTGAGATTTGGGAAAATCGATTGGATTTGTGTTTGGCCAGAAAGTTTTCGATTAAGGGACCACACTTCAACGATTTGACCTTTTAATAGTTAATGGGTCACAATAGGGGTTAAATTTTAAAAAAAAATGACTTTTTTTTTTGCTCAACATAAACCTTCAAACACCCGGCCAAAGCGGGGATGACATGCTAGTATATATATATATATATATATATATATATATATATATATATATATATATATATATATATATATATGTATATATTTAATCGTGCATTGGGTGCAACGGGCAATGTTTTGCGTATGTACTATGCATTAGGAACGCGATTCCTGCCAGGATAAAATCAGTCGCTCATTGATATTATTTCTGCTGCTCTATCAACTGAACTGACAGACAGTTGATTAAATAAACATGAATTATATAGTATTAATTATTATTCGTCATAGAACTTACAAAAAACTGCTATTCATTAAAGTAAGTCTGCTGAAATAGCTCGAGGGAGAATTTTCCTCATATTTTGCTCCATATTTATTCTTGTTTTCTTCACCTTGCCGAGTATTTATACATAAAATTAATTTGTTGCTAAAAGTCCAATTACATTTAAATAGAAAATGAATGAAATACCTAGACACGTTTCTTCCTTACATATACACATACTATATTTTTTTCTTTCTTCTCTTGCTCTTTCACTCTCTCTCTCTCTCTCTCTCTCTATACACGCACTCACCTATTTAGCTGCACATGCATATATATATATATATGTGTGTGTGTGTGTGTGTGCGTGTGTGTGTGCGTGTGTGTACGTTTGTATGTAAGATGGGCAATGTTTTCTTGTTTACCTTTACACTTGTGTTACTTCTGAGTTTAACTGTGTTCATCCGACCAACGTTGTTGATGCTTACGGCAAAAACATACAATGGAGAATTGTTTAGATTGGTTGAGATTCTGAGTCTATCATAAAATTCTCCAAGAGCAAAACATCATAAAAGAAAAAAATATCCCTAAGGTCAGGAAACCTCTAATAACAATGGTAGATTTTCATGTAAAAAACGATATAGTTTTTTTTACTTTTATTTACTCTTCTGATGCGGCCAAATTTGCCAAAGGCCGTCTACAAAGAAACATACATTATTAAACTTCAGTAAATTCTGAACATAATTTTAAGTAAACTGCACATTTCTTGTTGTTTTAAAGTGGGAGTATCTACTCTATATATGTATGCACCAACATATAACAGGCAATATTAATACATTAATATTTTTTACTATAGTTTAGAAGATCCCTAAAATTAAGTATTCGGATTTAGAAAAAATATATTGTATTTATACGAAAAAAACAAATAAATGTTGAAATTTCCATACAGAAATAAGAAGCATTAGTTTATTAAAGTTAAATGATACATTAATTTATCTAATCAAATATCCTTTCTTATCATGGATAAAATAGGTATAATAACGCATTGCAATATGTCTAAGCTCTGGTGTATGTCGAATTTTTAAAAATGTGCGTATGTACACAATTTCTTCAACTGCAATCTACTCAAACTGAAGCACTTTTGGCCCCCACAACATAAAAACCCACCCTCGACAAAATGGACAGGCAGCTACCCCTCAACACACAGTAGAGATCCCTAGAGGAAAAAGATATTTCTACCCCAGTAGTTTCTTCCCCAGAACCGCTAAAATTTGGAATTACATTCCAGGTCCCTGCTGCTCTACCTGTACTGAGGTGCAGAAGTTCAAGTGTAACGTGAACCGAGATCTGGCTGCACAAATCTCTACATAGTACCCCAGTAAATGTTGCCCGTGATAATAGCCCCCTACACCAAAGCCACAATGTGCCTTGTTTGGGGTGAAAATGTAAAAAAAAACAAATGATAATTACTTATACATAGTATGCAATGATTAACACAACGTGCATTACCCTTTCCACCTGAATATTGTTGATCGATTTGCTCTGCAAAAGGGTATCAATATAACACTGTCGATACATTGACATGAAACTGGATTGTGTACGAAAATAGCATCTTTACACGTTTGAGAGCTTAATTGTAAATTTTCGGATATGCACACCTTCTAGTTTAATGTATATGTGTATGAATCATGTTAGCTTGTGTATGTGCTAAAGCACTTCTTGACACATGAAGCATGACGTTTTTTTTCCAGTACGCATTTTATACGCTGGCCCTAATCATTTTCTCATGGACTGGAAATGAAAGGGGCAGATTGTCTATGTGCAAAAAACACATCGTACACATATTCATCGATTTTTCAAGGATCGAAATTCGCTATTACACAACATAATTTAGTTTGAATTTAGCTTGAAGTACAGACATAAATGTTCTGCGTATCTTTTTTAAATAAATGCAGCTTGTTTCTGTTTTTACTCTGAAGTAACTGTATTATGTCGACTTAATCAAACAATTAAAATAAACCAAATTTATATAAAAATGATGAAATTGAATAACTTTCTTTGAAATAATATTCCTAATAATACCGATAAAAGTAATGTAATGTATTAAAACGATTAATACATCGATGCAATAATAAAAATAGATCGTGTCATTTCATATATCCCTAAGATATTTACTGCGTGTAGAGTTATTTTTGGAATAATCAGAATGTATTTAATAATCAGTATATATTTAATAATCGGTATATATTTAATAATCGGTATATATTTAATAATCAGTATATGTTTAATAATCAGTATATATTTAATAATCGGTATATATTTAATAATCGGTATATATTTAATAATCGATATATATTTAATAATCAGTATATATTTAATAATCAGTATATATATATAATCAGCATATATTTTATAATCGGTATATATTTAATAAGCAGTAAATATTTAATAATTAGTATATATTTAATAATCAGTATATATTTAATAATCAGTATATATTTAATAATCAGCATATATTTAATAATCGGTATATATTTAATAATCAGTATATATATATATATAATAATCGGTATATATTTACTAATTAGTATATATTAAATAATTAGTATATATTTAATAATCAGTATACATTTAATAATCCGTATATATTTTATAATCAGTATATATTTAATAATCAGTATATATTTAATAATCCGTATATATTTAATAATCAGTATATATTTAATAATCAGTATACATTTAATAATCGGTATATATTTAATAATCAGTATATATTTAATAATTAGTATATATTTAGTAATCAGTATATATTTAAGTCATGGGAAAATATAAATGATAAAAAAATATTGTCGATACTGAAATAAAATGTGTGAAACAGTTAATATCATATGTATATTAAAAATATTGTAATAAATAAACACACTAACAGACAATCAGTGATACAATTAATTATAACTAATAAGTACACCCTTTTTAATAAAGATTTAGTAATACTATAGTAAATGTTAATCTCCATAATGTAAAATATATGATATTTAAACGTATTTTGCTACAGGAAACGCCAGGAGCCTGCTAATACACGCACAAACACCCCCAATGCACGCATGCACTTACACACAGACACACAGAGACAGACAGACACACACAGATATATATATATATATATATATATATATATATATATATTGTGTGTGTTCTATTTTTCCCTAATATATATGTGTGTGTGTGTGTGTCCGAGTCTGTATGTGTACACACACCTACGCTCAGCAATATTATGCGTTGCCTTTTGCAATAATAAAGGCTTATTTTTTATTTAAAGATTTAAAAGCTTTACTAAGCTTGCACACTTTCCCATCCAAAGCAATTCGTTGAAAAACTGCACACTTTCCCATCCAAAGCAATTCCTTGAAAAACTGACACAGGAGTTTTTTTTTCTTCAACTTTTTTTTTCTTCAACGTTAAATTTGTTTCATTATTTTAGGTTTTTAAAACCATCTCTTTTTACCGTTGTGTATAACATCCAAAAATTAATTTCTTTATTAAACACATGATTTTAGTTATTTTCTTTTCTTTTGTAGAATTTGGAAAAAATATTATTCCTGGCTCCTATTCATTTACTTCATTTTTAAGACATGCTTAGTGCTCTTTATTAGCTTATATACATATTTAACGTGTATTTACAAAAAGACAGTGTACATGAATAATGTTATTAATGCCTTTATGGTTAGAAATGCAATATAAATATTACGACGAAGGATTATTAATAAAATGATATGTGGTGTTTATTTAATGCAGAGATTAAAATAATAGCTGCGCTCATTTTCAGCAAATATATTGCCATTTAATCTACATAGGCAATTAGTAAGAAATGTAAAAAGAACGTATGTCTTAGAGGCACTCAACATCTTAGATAATTATGTCATTTATTTTTATGCGTTCTATTTTTTTTAATTCATGAAATGTAATTAAAATAACTGTTAATTTTATAATTTATTTATTGTGGACTATTATTCTCATCTTTATTAGTTGGTGTTTCACGATGTGTCGGTCAACTGTTTCTCTGACCTTCGTCGTAATGAATTCCAATGAAAATAATATATAATAAAATATACTATATTTATATTTATTGTTTATATTAATAAAATCATGATATTATATTTGTCTCTAGCTAACAAAAAGCTGAAGAAAAAAAAACGTCGGGAGAAGATAAACTTAGTCTGGAGATTATGTGAAAAAGTGATATTGTCAAACATTTTCAGTTTTTATCAACGTACTTGTTATCGAATGTACTAATGTGAACTATTATCTATGGCGAGTAATCATGAACGTAATTTTACATTTCAATGTTGCTATTTTTCAATAATCACACTAATTTGCATTGCCAAAAGATTATGTGCAAGCAGTAAGATTTAGAATAAACATTCAGGAAACAGGAAAATGAATAGAACATAATTATATAATTAAGGGAGTTTCCCACAAAAAGTCTTTACTTTCCAACTAATCAATAAAATATATCAAATTGAATAGAATCTAGAAAAACAATCGCAAGATCGGTAAGGTTTGATCCATAACACACACAATAAGACATTATAAGTAATAAAAATATATATGTGAGGCCTATCAAGCGCTGATTATATCAAGTGAAACCTGTTTTAAGCAAGGTAGAATGTTTTCTTTTATATAGAATCGACTAGGGAAACCACATAAAATGATCCATTACATCAAGGAAAAGGAGAGCAGTGGAGACAAATGTTAACGAAAATAATTTAAGTAAATTATATATACAAATGAATCAAGGATCAATGTCAATGATTCCTTAGGAATCTCACTGAATAAGATGGTGGATGATTAACTCGTGTAGATAAATAAGGCAAAACCGGCTATTAGTGTTATGTTAAATTAATTAATACGTGTTGTCGACTGACATATTTTGCAATATTACATATCGAAATCACGCATGAAAGCAATTCTCTCACAATTTGTGAAATAAGATTTATAGCAGCGCCAAGGAATTTTATGCACAAAATATTATATTGTACAAAAAACAACAGTTAACTCCTGTTGCTTTTGTTTGTCGCAGACATCACCATTGTACAAAAAATTACAATACAGTTGTTGTTTATGGTCAAACTCAACCTCGTCATGTTAAGGGCGGTTCTCGAAATAAACACCCCCAACCTTCTCATGTTTATGACGGCTTCCGGAATAGTAAACCGCAAGCGCGTAATGTATAGAATGGCTTGCAGAATAGAAAACCTCAACAATCGAAAAGTATTTTTCGTTGCCAAATTTAAATAAGCATATTCGAAAAACTCTCCAAGTCGTAATGTTAAAGATTATTATGGGGGTAGGACTTGTGTAAAATCTACCCATAAAAGAAACAAATCAACAACAAGTTATTGTCTGCTGTAATAAGCGTCGTCAATCGGTTAATGTGCTTAATTTTATTTGTTTTTAGGTTAATATGTTGAATTTTGTTTGTTTATGTTTCAGCAAAATAAAGTAAATGAAAAAATGAAAAAAAATCCAGATCAGATAATAGAGAGTTGTTAGTTATTTTCAAGGCGAATTGATCATGAAGGTCAAATTTCTGGTAATAAGATCCGGGTATCTAATGTAAAATAATACATCTAAATTAAAAAAAAAAAATCCAAAAAAATATGCGTAATTAATCTTTATAGAAATACCCCTTTTGAGACACCCACCCACCCACACACACACACACACACACACACACACACACACATATATATATATATATATATATATATATATATATATATATATATATATATTTGCTAACCTTCAAGGTTTGCTCATAAAATACACATAGTCATGTGTTAATTAATGTACATTTTTAATTTATTGTCAGGGAAGAATGCAGCTGTGGATTATTACGTAATATAAAACAATACTTTCAAAAGAAATACACATACGCCTTAAACTTTATCCGCTAGAATATAAACCAGTGCGTTTAAATCTCCAGATCTGTTGGTATTTTTCTCTACAGCGTCATTACCCTTGAAGCAACCGTGTGATAGAAAGGAAAATAAAAAAGGAAGCGACTTTAAACTGTAGATATGCAATTTTGCGCATCGACAATATTAACAGAAACAATACTAAGTAAGGTTTACTGTTTTCTTTTAATTTTAACTCGTTAGCGGCTAATTTTGACTGATAAACATTTAAAAAATAGTGTTCGCTACGTATCAATTTTCAATTCTCGGAAATAATTTTTTAGACGTTTTCACACAATCTGACAATGCAACTTTTTGCACACACATATACATATGTGTGTTTGTCTTTGTATGCATACATACATATCTATAAATATGCACACACACATACATATATATATATATATATATATATATATATATATATATATATATATATATATATATACCAATCTTTTCGTATGCTAAAATGTGTTCATCTCAACTTCAACGGAATTATACAGAATATAGAAACTACTATGACGAAATAGAATCACGCGTAATAGTAATTACAATTATTTATTTTATAAGTAATAATAACAAATGATTAAGTAATTTAACTCGTTAATTTAATTGTTTTTTTTTTAATATGGCAATTTGTTACTAGTGATGTAGAACTTCTGCAGGCTCATGCCTGAACATATATAAAGAAGTTCGTTTAATAAGGTTTAATTGAAATAGTAATCTTATATATCAGTGTCCGCAGTTTATATCCTGTTTTTCCGTGAACTTCGCTCAGCCACACCCGGCGAACCATGGAAACCGCTGGGTTATTCCGAAAGGGTGAAAAGAGACGGTAAAAATTTGATGAAAAAGAAAGAAAATAAAACATGTTCAAAGAAAATATGGAAAAGGGCAGAGTATCATTATGCTTCTTTAACAGAAAGCGCCGTGCCACTGGGATTATTTTACGACCTGCCCCAGCATACATCCTTCTAACCTCCCTATGTTTATGTGTTTATATATAGCAGTTTCCGTTCATGCTGGTAGCAGCAAATTTATAAGTGGCTATAATATTCATTTGCTTATATTTTCTTGTGATGAGAACATCGTATTTCTTGAAATATTTTTGTCCATTTATCCTGTCGGACAATACAGGTTTAAAGGTCATTATTTACAGCTGTGTTTTTACTGTCAGAAGCTCTATTTGATTATTTGGTTGTTTGGTACATTTTTGTTATGTTGGATTTACTATATAAATAAATGAATAAATATATACATATATATATATACATATATATGCATATATAGACACACCCACACACACCCACGCACACACACACACACACATATATATATATATATATATATATATATATATATTAGCGTTAGGTTTTCACAAGAGTTTGCATGACCACATCATTTTTACTTCTTGCTGATATATATATATATATATATATATATATATATATATATATATATGTATGAAACGTATTCCACCTCCAGCACAATAGAAATGTAAGACATTAACATTTTTAGTTGTATAGTTTAAATATATCCCGTTGTTCTTATTTGGCAGATAAAAATCCGGTATATATGACACACATTTTCTGTATATTCAATGACTATATTACAACATATGTCCTCAGCTTAAGTGATCGTTAATATTTATATTGCATAGTCTAGTCTATTATACACCCATTTTATCGTACAGTTTTCCCAAGGGAGTATGTGTATTCCGCGAAAACCCACGCGAACTGTCTGAATCCAGTCGGTCTTCTACCATTAAAATTGATAATTAAGCTAGTAGGTTTATATTCTTTGATCACAACAAACAACAAAATTGTTTAAGCTAGGGAACAGACAAGTATTCCTGCCAGTGTATTTGTATGGAAATATACTTTGTGTGCCTTGAGTATTACAGTAAATGTCCGTATGTATCGTGTGAGTTTATGCATGTTCCACTTTAAATGTACTAAGATACAACGTGTGAATAACAGCGGTAACTAACCGTATTTTTTTAATAGAATAAAAATGCGCGCCAATTTATCGTCACCGGAAGCTACAAAATGAAAATTATATAATAACATGAAACATAAGCTAAAGCAACAGTAAATTCATACAAATATATGAAATAAATAAATTGCTAGCTAAAAAAAAAAAAAAACTGTGTGGTCTCCATTTCCTAACAAACGCAAAAAAAAACATAAATAAATAAACAGAAGAACATCGCCCAATACATATCGACGATTACTTTTCCCCCAGTAATCGATCAACAACAGGCTATGATGACGCTTTCTGACCAATGATACCATTGTTTAAACAAATAGTATGCCATTTATCGCATATTTAATTCCTATAGTATATTTAATTATTGGTGATGAACATGATCTTTGTTTTTATGTTTAAAACAAATAGCAAACCACTTTAAATATATATATATATATACATGTATATATATATATACATATACATATTTATATATATATATATATATATATATATATATATATATATATATATATATATATATATATATATATATATATATATAACGGTTGTATAGAAATCCACGTGATTATTAAAGCGGGCGCCATGGAGGATAGAGCTGGTATGCAGTCTGTTTATTATACAAACATTATTTATTATATATGTGCATATATGGTTCATTAACTTCAAATAAAATGATACCAATTTTCAGACGAAAAAACTCGATATTAAATCGAGAGTCAAGATTTTATTCTTTCTTGATAATATATATTTGAGTGTGGTTTTGGCTCTGATAGAAAGTTGGCTATATTCGTTGTGTGTATATACGCAAGAGATTGGTTGGAAAAGGGTGCAGTAAAGAAAATAAATTATTGGCAGGTAAAAAAGAAAGGAGAAGTAAGATACTGTGTGGTCTAGTTGTCACAGCGGAGAGGAATCGGATTTATTTTAACTTTGCGATTGTTAATTAGCCTATGATGGCCCCTTCGCTAGAAACCTAAAATCTTCATACTACACTATTTTTCGACGCTTTCAGTAAGCACACGTATTTATTAAAGGTGTCTTTGTATTAATTAAGCATAGTTAATAATTTGTGCTGTATTAATACTAACTGGTATCCTTAAACGCTTCATTTTATTCGCTTATTAATTAAGATAGTGGGATTGAGTTGTTATGATTTGTAGGATCACAAATATCAGGGAACCTTAATTCGTTTTTTTTATTAGAGTTTCACCCTATAAAATGAAAATGACACGTTGATGTAGGCGGCTAGTATCAAGGGCATAATTGAAGGGCCACTACTCAAATTACATTCGAATTTTTGCATACCAGTACAGTTTGGGAAAAGTGAGTTCACAATCTAGCAGTGCTTTAGTATAGAAGGCTTTAACACACCGGGATATTACGACTAATTTACTACTTGTCGCGTAAACACCAAAGCGTGTGCAACTAATTGCTGGTTTTACTATACATTAAATGGTTTTCCACGGTCTTAAAAACTAATTCTATTATGTTTCTGCGCTAAACATATGCAAGAGGATTACGTAAATGAATTACATGTGTTAGCCTTCCTCAATATTTTTCATTCTACTAAATGTGCTTTGTTTACATTGATAAACTTCCAGTAGTGTGTCGAGAGTAAAGTGCCCGTAGGAGACACTTATTTATTCAGTGACAATGTATGACCATAAATGTGTCAGTTTCCAGAGTGTCAATGATGTGCTGCTATGTGAGGATTTTTATATTTCTGTGTTTTCTGCGGCGCATATTGTTAGCTGGGCTACAACAGAAAATATGAAGTAATTATTACTTAGTGGTCATCCTGTCAACCTTTTGGCATCATTATTATAAAACAAAATATTAATAGAAACAAAAATAGAGAAATACTGCGATAGGGATAAACTATAAGTTCAAATCAAAACGAACATTTAGGACAACAAATACCCGCCAATTTTAAATAATAGCAATACATCCCCGCTTTGACACTTTGACTACACGGCATCGCATATCTTCTCTTCCTTCAAGCCTCATCCGTACCTCTTTTCCTTAATACACTTACATTCCAAAATATGTACTGCTTATATTCACAAACATACACCCCACTTTATTTGGGATGTATTCATAAGACAACGAATATAATATTTACTCTCGTTTAAATATCGTCTATTTTTGGTCTGATAAAGTGGTTACCTTTCATTTGACACAACTGAAACGTGTATAAACATTTGTGACAAATAATCCTTGTATAATAAATAGACTATAAAAGCATCTATATAAAGAAAAGGTGTGTGTATATGTGACTCGAAAACTCACAGAAAAATAAATCACATTTATTACGTAATTACCGTAAATAAAAATAAGGGCCGATCCTCATGAAGCCTGTGTTGATATCGATGTTAGAATTTTATAAAAACAATTATCAAAAATAAATATACACGGAAATTATGTTCAGAGTAAACCATCCTATATTTTAGTCTCTTTTCTAACAATCGTAAAAATATTAATGGATCCTATCAAGTGCAAGTAAACATATCTTAATATACTATGCGTGTGGTCATGAACGGTTGTACATATGTGTGTTTGTGTGTAAATATGATTAATAACTCATCATATTAATAACATAATTGTAAGGAAAAATCAACATTGAACATTATGTTATCAAGTATGTCCGTTTTTGAAATATTGTCATAAAATTTTAATCACATATCTTAAAAATAGGCGCAAGAAAAATATAATGAGTTATATAGTATGAGCTCATATACTTCATATAAGGTAATTTTACAATCTGGAAAAGTGACGATTGTGACAATAATGCTAGCGGTATCTCTTCGTTGAATGCATATGTCAGAAAAAGTTTGTTTCAAGCTTCGAAGATGTATATCTAACATTAAAATCAATATGTTGGAGCTGAATTTACTCTTGTCTTGATGTCTGCTATATCGTCATCATCATTATTTAGTAAGAATATGAAAAAATGTTCAAAGTTAAAAGGAAGGAATCAGACGGACTTTCCTTTTACGAATAAAACTTTTATCAAAATATACTTATATTCCATAACAGAGGGCGGTTTGCCAAACGTCTTTCACATTCAATTAGGCTGAAATGTATAGTTTAAAATGCCATATAGAGATACCTATATATATATATATATATATATATATATATATATATATATTTATATATATATATATATATACATAAATATATATATATATATATATATATCCACACACACACACACGCACCCACCCACACATATATATACATGTGTACATATATCAATATATATTCAACTAATCACATGTATACGTTCATACATATTTAGATATGTATAACAATACAATATATATGCATATATATTTGCACATGTATATATATACATATATATGTATATATATATATCTATATATATATACACACACACATATATATATATATATATATATATATATATATATATATATATATATACATTGAGTAGCCAAAGTATTTCGTACATTGTTTTTTTTCGTATTTCTCAAGAAATATCAAGTGTATTTGAATGAAGTTTACATTCAATCTTTGAACATGCTATCCATTATTAAATCTAACAGAAATATAGATATACTTAGTGGCACATATTTCAATAACAACAAATCAAATCACTCATGTGCAAAAGTATTTAGCATACTGACAATCTCATTCTGAGGTATTCATTTAATTGTGCTACGATACGATCTACACTACTATGAATCAATCAGAAATTTGATTTTTCAAGTAGTCATGTTATCTAGCTAGAATATTTCACCCAATCAGAATGTATACAATGGATTGGACCAATTATATACCAGTTGATAACAGCTCTCATGCACTGAGAAGAATTCCTGTTTCATAACTGTTTTAAAATAAACAAAGACAAAACAAACGTATTGATCAAGGATATGCGTCAGGAATCATGACAGGGTATAAAAATGGATAGGGAGAAAAGCTTCAAAACTAAAGTTGGTTGTGAGTACAGTTAGGGTTGTCTTGGGAAATTGGAAAACAATGGGTGGTAATACTAAAAATTATTCCGGAAATAGTCGGGCACATAAAGTTAATGATGGTATTCCGCGTTGGATTGCTCGATACGCAAAGAAAGAATAATTTCTGCCTTGTTTAGAAATTCAGAAATATGTGCAGAGAGCAGGTACTTAATTAAGAAAGGGCACAATACAGAGATCTTTGAATCGTACAAGTCTGTATTCTAAATCACCTAGAAAGATTATATTGTTGAGGCCTAGACACGTGGGCGATCGTTTGAAAGTTATTTATAAATATCAATGTGCATCGGATGGCTTCTAGAACAAAAGGATTTTGTTAGATGAAATTAAATTTTAACTTTTCGGAAGAAACATGCGCACCCGTGCATGGGGAAAGATGCACACATTAAAAAAACCTCTAATACTATTGCAATCGTATTTTAAGATAAATATATTTGTTCAGAGAAAAAGTGTACAAGTCATTCAAATAAACCTGATATTTTTGAAGAAATATGGAAAAAACAATGTACCAAATACATTTGCTACCCACTGTATATATATATATATATATATATATATGTGTGTGTGTGTGTGTGTGTGTGTGTGTATGTGTGTGTGTGTGTTTGTATCAGAATGAGAATATCACGGATATAATTCTTCTCACAAAATTGCGTCTTTCCATAGATGGTATCAAAATAGATTATTTATAAATATTTTTTAATGTTTCTCTGAGTTATAACTCGAAATGATATATGGACTTTTACTTTAAACATGACTTTACATATGAAGTGCACCTAACTACGCAAAAAAGAATAAGTGCATGTCATTTATCTCTAGCTGAGTGAGTTTTGATCACGCTTAGAAAGATTGTATTCAGAGTTTTGATAATGGGACTAATGCGCCCTTATTAAAACTATTGCCCATTTAGTAATGTAAATGAGACAAAATACAATATATCTCATTGGCTATTAAAATTTCATAATCATTATTAGAATTACAGTTATATAATAATACGAAATATAGGAAGGAGAATTGGTATTATAGACGCTGTAGTTGAAGGGACAAATCGATAAACCATATAATAATTTATATAGCAAATAATATCTATAAGAATATATGTGACCATTGGAGGAACGGAATGTATTAAAAACTATGGAAACGCTACATTTTACCAAGTACACAATTGGAAAATACTAAAATATATCAATACTATGATGAAATTGCATGGAAAATACATTCCTAGACAAACAATATCACCTATCAAGAAGGCTAATTATCATGTTAGGTAGGCAGGAAAAAAAAATATCAGATCCATGAGTTCCATGTTCTAGCAGAATATAGAGTGCATATAAATGGGGGTACAGCAGATCAGATACACCGAACTAGCTAGCTTAAAGTTAATTGGAATATGAAAGAAAAATCATGAAATCACCTGTAATCATAGGAGCACATAAAAGCGCTGGAAAATAAGTGCAATTTCTATTGTTGAAAAGATACAACTATTAGGAATAACCAACACCCAAGAAGTACTAAGAACAGAACTTGAATGCGGAGAAAAATACAGATAATACGCAAACGAAAAGCGACCAAAAAGAAAATGCAACAGGAGTGAAATAATGGGAAATATGATGAAAAAAAGTAACCTTAAATTGAATAATCCTGTGTTTACTCACCAAGAAAATATATTAGCGCAATGATATGAAATCACCTCCAAATATTATCAAGATAAATTGCCAATGGTTTCAAAGACACAGAAAGCGAACCTCTAACCCGAACTGCGCAAAATAATTTGAGGAGGATTTGGGACGTAAAGAAGCTTATTTTCACAAAAATGTTAAAGTTCGACCATGCTGATAACCAGAGAGATATTAATAGGAAAGAGATGTTATGATAGATACAATTAACTTGCAACGGCAATCTAAAATTTGTGGGCAACACTGGAAATATGAACGTATATGTTTAATCCAAGGAAAACCGCCTGTGGTTTTAGTCAGTAATCTCTGAGAGAAAAAATATATAGAGCCACCATGGGTGACAAACATAATAATACGGAGAGGTATCTTTCTACTTCATTTCCTTGATTGCGGTGGATACATCTACAAAGGAACACGTAGTATAGCTTCACCAGGGTGTGTTTCTAATAAAGACTTTTAAAACAGGGACATGTATTCGATATTGCGGAAATGAGACCGCGAAACTTTACCAAGATTGTAGAGCGTCTTTCGTCGATTGATCTTTAGATAAAGTGTACAGAACACAGAGGAACTCTTCTTCGCTGATTTTATGAATACTCGTACAAAAACGCAAACTGTAAGGTATCATTGAAACACAACTCGGATATGAATGTATTGATTCGTTTGTAGAGTAGAGCGACAAATATGCGAAATATTCTTAATTACTATAGAAGAGAGCGTGTTAGGTTCGCATATAATTGGAGTTGTCTGTGTTATTTTTTTCACAACCAGAAGTTGCGGTGGTACTCAGCGATTCCTGTCAAAACACAAACATGTAATTATTTTAGCTGTACAAGTAAATGTAGAGAAAGTACACCACGTAAGACGATAAGATTTCTTAGTCCTCGGCGAAGAGGTCACATATTTTACATAGTGAATACATTGCTGAGTGTCCATTAGTCATCCCACCTTTATACATTTTGGAAAAATCACGAGGTTTTATTTACTGAAACGAGGTATAAAACATTATTACGCTATTAATTTTCTTGGTACGATCATTTAATTGGGCATGGATTTGGGTTCTTTAATGTGATTTAGGTCCTTTTATGTGATTAACATAGTATAACATTCTTTAATCTGATAAACATAGTATAAAATACACATACATATAAAAGACAAAGAGGTCAGAAAACAAAAAAATTGAGACTTACCTCAACAATACCAAAGTCTGTATATATATATATATATATATATATATATATATATATATATGTGTGTGTGTGTGTGTGTGTGTGTGTGTGCATGTATATATATATATATATATATATATATATATATATATATATATGTGTGTATATATATTATAAAATAAAGCTGAATCGCTGTGTGGGTGTCTTTTCACGAATAGCCTCTTATATGGTTTACTATTATAGAAAACTGATCACATATACTGATAGAAGATGTATGGAGACACAGAACTGGGGATGTTTTATCTGGCAGAACGGTGGTTCATTAAAATTGTGGAGCCTGCGTTCGCGCCTGGTCCATAAAGTATAGGAATAAAAAATTAAAACATAAAAAAATACAAGTGTTTTTGATATAGATGTACATAAGAATAATTTGTAAAGTATGTTTTAACTTAAATAAGGATGGTATAATAAAATCGGGGGGTCTGCTTTCGCGCCTGACCTCCATAGAATAGAAATAGGCACACACTTTAATAAAGACTTTTGAAATCTATGTGCGTAAGCATACTTTGATAATTATGTTTCAGTTTGAAGAAATATGGCATAATAAAATTATGGGTGTTCGTTCGCGCAGACCTCCATAAAATGGAAATATGTTACAAAGTTTAACAAGGTGTTTTAATATAGATTAACAGCGTATTGTAGTAAGTGTGTCAGAATGAACAGGTGTGGTATAATAAATTATGGGGTTTATCTATTTTATTGTTACTTTCATCAAATTTTGCTTACATTTGATACCCCCAAATTCGAAGCTATCTCATTACAACCCTTCCTTTTCACAACCTATCCTACTTTCATAAATAAGAGTCCATTTTCTGTAGCTGTGTTTGAACCGAGTCAAGGACGGGTACTTTGCTAGTATATATATATATATATATATAAATATATATATATATATATATATATATATATATATATATATAGGGTGACCCGAAAGAACGGGTCCCAACTCTTGTTAAACCCAGTTTTTAATGGATTGTCCGAATGAAATGAAAATTTGGTCATTACTAGATTATTATATTCGAACCATCACGTCAAACACACAGGGGCATTTGTATATATATATATATATATATATATATATATATATATATATATATACATATATATATATATATATATATATATATATAAAATTACAATTATATTTGCCAAAATGGTCCAAGATGGTAAAATTAAAGTATATTGTAAATAATAAAGAATTACTATTTATAAAGTTATCTCAGCTAGATGTAAAAGTTCGATAAAACCAAATAGGAGACAGAACTTATAATACGAGCGAACAGTAAATAAAGCATGTTAAAACACTTTGAAATGAGTTAAAAACATATTTAATCTGAAAATGAAACACTAGATAAGTTGATAGTTCTTAATCCGCGGAGTTTCAAAGAAATACTTTCCTTCTCATCAGAGGGTAGGAATTAGCAAAATGCGGGATTGGATTTTGCATGTAAAAGTATTTGATGAAACAACAATCAAGTCAAAGATCTTACTTGAAAAAAGTTAAACAGAGGGAATATGGTGAGGAAAAAGGTGATTACAGATGACTGGATAGTCTGGTAGAAGACACATTATCTATTGACGGTAAAATCCAAAAATATAACTTCAAGAAAGTTAATTGAATTTCCATTTGCACAAGTAAAATCCCAAAATCCCATAATTGTAAGAAGATGCTCAATAATAACCCAACGGCAGAAATCCATGGAAAAATTCACAAAAATGTGTACAAGGAAAAAAGGAAAAAATCCAATAATATTAATAAAAGCAAAATAAGGTATGCTTTTAATTCTACTGCCGAGATATAAATATAAATAAGAAAGATCAAGGAAGAAAAATAACAGAAACAAAATGGTGATAGAATTAGATATAAAATTGAGAAACAAATGTCAAAATGACCCAGGCAGGAAATGTTAAAGGCGCGAAAAAATATATAGGGCAAAATAATATAGGTCAACTGAAAAGTACAGGTCATCACTTAAAAAAAAGTTCAGAAAGGTTTGTTAGAAGACACTAAATGGATAATAAATAAATACATAAATAAATAGAAAATGAATTATAAATAAACAACAAAAAATAAAATATAAAATATAAAATATAAAATAAAACAAGAAAATATTTAAAGAGAGAGGATGATCGGTATATGCGAATTCAGGAAAAAGCAAAAAAAAAAAGTAAGTAAAAGCATATAGTAAAATAAAAGTAAATATACATACAAGATATGAAATATATATATATATATATATGTGTATATATTTATCATTATATATACACACATATATATATATGTATAAGTATATATATATATATATATATATATATATATATATATATATATATATGTGTGTGTGTGTGTGTGTGTGTATAGATAGATATACAGTGATGATCATATTTATTGGCACGGTAAAATAAAAGTTAAATTTTGTCTAATAAATTCTAAAAAAGGGATTAAATTAAAGAAAATAACAAAGTATATTATGTATTTTTAACTGGCCTTTCCGATGCAGCAATCGGATTTTAGAAAAAATAAATAACATAGGAACAACAAACATAATTGCAAAAAACCCTTGTTCAAAATTATTGGCACGATTTATTTAATAATCAATTGTATAGCCTTTGGCCTTGATTACCTTCCTCAGTCGCTTTTCATAGTTTACAACCAAGTTGTTGCACTCTTCAGTAGTAATTTTAGCCCACTCTCCCTGACAATAATCCTCCAATTGAATAAGATTCTTAGGCTTCCTTTGCATTACCCTCAATTTTAATGTTCTCCATAAATTTTCAATTGGATTAAGGTCTGGGCTTTGTGATGGCCACTCCAAAACATTAATATGATTGTCCTCAAGCCATTTCTTAGTCAGTTTAGCCGAATGCTTTGGGTCATTATCTTGCATGAACCACCAACGACGGCCAAGTGAGAGCTCTTTAGCAGAGTCTTTCAGGTTTTCATCCAATATTTTAACATAATCTTCCTTTTTTATGCTACCTGTGACCTTAACAAGTCGCCCTGGTCCAGAGGCAGCAAAGGATCCTCAAAACATCAAACTGCCTCCACCGTGCTTCACTGTGGGTATGGTGTTCTTAGGCAGGAAAGCTTCGTCAGATTTTCTGTAAATATAAGACACTTTATTATGGCCAAATAACTCTATTTTCGTTTCGTCAGTCCATAGAACACGTTTCCAGAATGCAACATCTTTATCAATATGACGTTTTGCAAAGGCTAGCCTTGCTTTCAGGTGCATAGGCTTCAATAAGGGAGTCTTTCTCGAACGACATGCTTTTAAACCAGCTCTCTTCAAAACTCTACCAACTGTATGTCGAGATACATTCACTCCAGAGGTGCTCTGTTCATCAACAATCTCCCCAACAGAGATCCTTGGGTTTTGTTTTACTTGTCGAACAATTTTCCGTTCATCTCTTGGGGAAAGAATCCTTTTTCTCCCTCTACCCTCTAAACTCATAACGTGGCCTTGCGATTTGAACTTGTTTATTATGGCTCTAACAGTGGATTTGGGAAGGTTTAGCTTCTTTGAAATCTTATCATATCCCTCCCCATTGGTATAGCATGCTACAACAAGCTTCCTGACGTCTTCGCTGTGTTCTTTAGTTTTAACCATGGCGATTGAAAATTATAATTTAGTCACTTATAATAGTTTAAATAAATCGCTATCTAAAAATTATCTGAAAAAAATTATTCACTGAATTAGCGTTAAACAAGCATAATATGGCTATAAAAAAGTTCAAAAAACACGTAAACCGGAAATTGATTGATATTATACTGATACTAAAAGAAAAACAAAGCCGTGCCAATAATTTTGAACAAGGGATTTTTGCAATTATGTGTGGTGTTCCTTTGTTATTTATTTTTTCTAAAATACGATTGCTACATCGGAAAGGCCAGTTAAAAATACATAATATACTTTGTTATTTTCTTTAATTTAATCCCTTTTTTAGAATTTATTAGACAAAATTTAACTTTTATTTTACCGTGCCAATAAATATGATCATCACTGTATATATAAATATATATAAAGCATTTATGCAAATATTTACAAGTATCTCTATTCTAACGGACTCTGGGGATTTACGCTTACACAACACTCAGTGAAGGAAGTACTAGTTCAAGACAAGTTGCAAAATAAAGTTTGACTGTATGTGTAACACTTACTTCAAGGCCACTAAATATTTTCAGGAGAATTAAGAACAACGAAAAAACATATAAATATCGAAGGCCGGCAAAACATTGCACACACATTTTAAGCAGGTTTCGAATAAAGCATACCATAATTTTAAATATATATGCAGATGTGTATGTTGGTGTATGTGTGCGCGTGTGTGTGTGTGTGTACAAATTTTTGATTGTGCAGATAAATATTGAGACTGCTCGATTATATATATATATATATATAAATATATATATATTTATATATATATATATATATATATATATATATAAGCTTTCCCATTTAAAGATTTAATTATGACTGACAGTAATTACTATTAGACATTTACCCCAGATTTTCAGTCTCTGGTGTGAATACATTCTAACACAACTACATATACCCACTTACACATTAATCCAGATATCCCCATGAATATATATATATATATATATATATATATATATATATATATATATATATATATCAGTGTGTGTGCGTGTGTGGGTGTGTAAATATTAAAATAAATGTGAGGCTATGCAATTCAGTAAGCAGGATTTATTTGAGTCACAGGCTAAACAAACGATACTCGTATATTGGGGTGCAGATTATTGCTTTCATTATTTCGATAGGTTGATGGATTATATGTTACTATAAACCCGTACACAGAAGCAAAAAATATAAACACAAACACCCCTCACACACACACACACATATACATATATATATATACATATATGTATATATATATATAATGGCAGAGAAAGTAAGAGAGAAAGATATAGCATGTATATCTCTCTTTCTCTCTCTTTCTCTCTCTCTATCTATATATATATATAAATCAAAAGGCATTTCTATATATGTATATATGTCTATATGCATATATACACACATATATATGTATATATATGTATATATATACATATATATATATTATATATACATATATGTACACATATGTATATATATACATATATACACACACACACACATATATATATATATATATATATATATATATATGTAGCACACCTGTACTTGTTTATGTTGAGGGAAATCTGTGTGAATATCTATGAATGAGGTTGATATATATATATATAGATATATATATATATATATATTTCTAAATGGAAATTATATGAAACGATTCACTCATTCTCTAGCTACACGCTACGTTACGCGTCTCGTGGCCGTTTCTTGCTTTGAACTTTACTCTCTTATCACAAATGAATAGAATATCGTTAATGCTACGCCAGAGAGAAACCATAAGAAAACAAAAAAAAGCACAGAGAAACATAATTCTCCAGGGGTAAACGAAGTTCAAAGAAGAATTAATTCGATGTGATATTTCGTTCCACGATTCAATGTTACTATATTGTTTATTGTTTAGTTTTCTTTTGCACTATATTGTTCCTTGGTCGGCGTTTCGGGCGATACCTATAAGTATCAAAGAAAAGGTTTACTTCATGTTAAAATGAAAAAAAGAATATATGTGTAACATTGTGATATTTAGTCCAAGTTCACAGCGGTTGTACACAGAAGGTCTCATTTATCGAAACTCACTTGAAAGTATATTTCAGACAGGATGAATACGCTGCTTTCCTTACAGGATCACTCTTTATGTTTTTTTATTCATTAGATTTAAATAAAAAAAAAATCCCAAACATGCACACAATAAGATCCCAATGTTAAGGTACATAATTTTACGTTGTATTCTATCTTTTACTCCGGATTTGATCTACTTAATTTAATTACTAAATCATACGTAATACATGCCACTTTTCCGCAGCTACTAAGATAATCACAGATTTTATACAAATATGAATTAGATTTTGTGCACGGATTTCTCGCAAAGCTCGCACAACGGATGCAAGGTTTAAAACTGTCAATATATAAGAATATGCGACATTTTAGTCACAAGAGCTCGTTATAATACACTCCTACATTACATCTCAGAAGCAACATCATCACAATCACATTAGAATTTTTCGAGGTAGTTCAATATTTTTACATCTAAATCTACAGTTCTCTTACCGCCCACACATATGACCGTGGATATTACTATTTTCCTTGGCACCCTTCGTAACTGCTTCATACACTCATATACATACGATCATGTTTCCACTTCCTGATTAAAAAATAATAATTTCTCTGGTATTTGGGAATATACAAGTATAAAAAAAAGAAGTCGTCATACATTTACAACCATAGTGCCGTTCTCTACATGGTTACATATAACATTACATGACGGCACCAGTAAACATATGTTTGGGTCCGTCATTTCTTCAGATTCAGATAAAAAACACAATTTCTTCTGTTACAGAAATTGCGAAATATATTATTACATATACTTAAACATCAATGTACTACTACTTCTGATACAGTAGATAACATGGCATTCGTTTACTATCATACTAGCCTGTCCGTTCGGGATTTGCCAAGTGTTTGTATGTGTGTGTGTTGAACCAATAAAAGTGGAAGTGGGGAGGAAAGGAGGCTAGGGATAGGGAAAAACGCATCTTATCTGTTGTGCTCAGGGCTAAAACCGAAAGTGACCTAGCTTAGAATAAAATCTAGAATATCGAAAAAAGGGGATCACTTTCGAGAATATCTGCGAAAAAGTCATTCATATTTTTAGCCAATGTTTCGCTATTTGTTGTCAGAAGGGGCAAGCTTCAAAATGCTTTTGATCTCAATCTTGTGAAAATCCGTTGCTTCTGACAGAAGTTTTAGGAATTTAAACAAACATACATACACACATACATAAATGTTAACAGACAGATGGGGTTTATATTATAGTCGTGGTACCCGGCGTTTCCCGGGTGGTTGGAGGTGAAAGCAGAGCAAAAAGAAAAAGTTGTAGTAGGCTGTTAGCCTGGAACCCATACTGTGAAAAAGGAAAATAACGAAATATAAAATGTGACGTCCTTAATGTCGCGCGCATGTCCAAACAGGAAGTGACGTAGGTGTAAAAACAAACTAGGCTATCGAAATGATTTTCGAAGGTATCTACTAAAAAGTTTACCCCTCCTGTAATAAAAGGCCGACTTAGGGTGAAGAAATTAACAATTTTGGCTAATTATTTTATATTTATCGTCGGAAAGATCGAGCTAATTATTTAACCAAGCTCATGAAAATCCATCGGCATTATCAAAAATGTTATCCAATCTTATACATGAACAATATTATCATCTCAGCACTGCTACTTCTTTACGGCACTCGCGCCGTACATTTTGCGACTTGGAATTTCCATATTGCAATGGAGATATAAGGCCGAAAACAATAATAAATCTTCTGTTAGAAATTATGAAAGCCATTCAAAAATGAAAATACTGAGAGAATCGCATTCAATACAATAAGTTTGACAAAATAATAACAACCACAGAGTATCCAACAATGCAAATGATTCAAATATTAACCATCATTTTTTTAAATAATAATAATTAGTGGCAGTTTATTACGGAAATGTTTTTTTCGTCACAATCACAACAACAAAAAACCAATGCGAATCCAACAATAAAATTAAGTAAAATATTGAACATCATTTCTTATCCGAAAATTAGGTGATTTATAGGATAAAAAACTTCTTTACATTGCCTTATAAGACCGGGAATCCATTTGCCTTGAGAGTTATTTTCCATCTTCGTAATGTCTTAGTGGAATCTTTCTTATCACGTACTGCCTCAGTTTTTGGCGTGAAGAAGTTGAAGTAGAAATGTATAAAATGAATCTTGAGTAACAATCGGCGTTCATATCCTAATAAGACATAAGCGACTTTACAACATAAACTTGATAATCGGGTACACGTGTATTACAAAGGACTCATCTACAGTCCGACTTGAATGCTTCCCATGCTTTCAGTTCCTTTACTTTAAATTAAACCCTTGACGGAAATTCTCGAGAATCTCAAGATCTCTGCGACGTACATATTTCGTCGCAGATATGCCATGTGGGAGCTGCTGCTGCCAACCGACGGTGACGCTATAAAACTCTTTTATTCCGACTTGAATTGGAAACATTTACCCTTCAAGCCGGAATAACTGAGTAAGAGACGCACACACGTTTCTTATTAGGAGTACCATGTTACATAGGCTAAACAACGGATGGGGATGTTATGAGTCAGTATGGTGACGTAGAAGCCGTTCTACCGATCCGTAATCCCCGTAATCTTATTATAGGGGACTACTCTATTAAAATGCTCCTCGGCCGGGAGGGCTTTCAAAGATTACCCTCCTGCTCAGGAAAGACAAATGGTCCACGATAATCATCGTCGAGGAGCGAAGACCACATTGCCAACACAAGGTCATATAATCAGGGATTACCCTAAGCGAAACCCTCAACCAACAACATCCAGACTTTCAAGCGTGGTACCAGCATCCCCTGAGAAGCCAGTCAAAGGCGACTTTCCGTCATCTACAACATCAGACGTCTGTAGCAAAGAAGGGATGTAGTCTTCAAAAGCGATGAAGACCCCCTCCACAAGAGAACAACTTCCTGACGGTCGGCCGTTCCAACTGGGTCGTTATATGAGACACCATCCACCAGTAAACCAGAGAAAGAAGAACTCTGCGGCCAGAAAATGAAAAGGCGGTCTCCACATCAGAATCTGAAGGGAAGCAGTAGAAAGACAAACAAGCAGAGGGGAAATAGGGCAGTTGTCAGGCTTTTGTGGCAGAGTGCCAAGGCCGATAAGAATAAAGAAATAAAAGCAAAAAGCTAAAAAGACCAAGGAGGCTGGGGCACGTTCCCCATCCCCCGTGAACGTAGAGAATACTGTCTGTACGTTTCAGTACACCGAACCCCCAATCCAATTTCCAATCAGCTGCACAAAAATTCCCACCCTTTTCTATCCATCCAGCTGTTGCTAGATCCTTGTTCAGGGAGAGGGCGGAGACACCCTACAACAGAAGAGTTGCCTCTGCTTCTCCAATACGGAAAGAAACACAACGAAGAAGCTCCTTTATCTTCCAGGGGACGGATATGCGACGTAGACTTCCTTCAGACTGATCGTTACATCACGCAACGTCATAGGAGTCTACTGAAGCCGCTGAGAAAGCTAGACAAAGTCAAAGGAAAAAGACCAGCAAGACAAAGAACTTCCTCAACGCCGTTGGACGCACAAAAGCCATGTGGAATATGAATGAGGATGCGAAAGGGGCGTTCCCATACATTAAACTTTAAACTGGTTGAGGGTCACGATTTCCTCAATCAGCTGGTACCAAGGTGTGAAGGGAGGGTTCCTGTATACGTCCCCCCATGTTTCTATAGGGCCCTTTATTTTGCCTTCCAATTAGATGTCGGGGGTATTGTGCGGGATGGACGGGTAACGTCCGAGTTGCTTTCGGGAAACTTCGCCCAATCGTGCGGCATCCTAATTACAAAAGAATTTAGGCCGGTGGTTGTAGATGAATAGGTACAATGCGCACGTCCTTGAGCCTAACTAGTTTCAACGTAAGGGGAATTAGGTGCCGAAGAAAAGATGAGGCTACGTTAGAGGAGACTCATTACAATTCTGTTGACGATCATTTGGTGCTGGAGGGGATTACGATGTATTTTCAGCATACGGTGATAGTCAATGTAGGGGGGTTCTTTTTTAGTTAGGCGCACCCTTTCTGCAACGGTTAGCGTTGTTCACGCGGATACTGATGGTAGACTGATTGTGGCTGATGTTGCCAATAGAGTGGTTCGAGTCCTCGCTGTATATAAACCCAATTGCGTACGGAAGCGAGTTTACTTTTTCCGGCGGTTGGAGGTGTTTCTCGGGGAGTTCGAAACGGTTAGTTCTAGTGGGTGATTGGAATGTAATCCTTGATCCCAGGGTAGATAAGGTGGGCGGGACTAGAGGGACGGATGGGTGTGAAACCTGTCTGTCGGACGTGATGGCAAGATGCGATCTAATAGGCAGGTATCTGGTGGATGATCCAGAGCGGGAGACGTGGCTCTCTAGCAGGCCTTCCGTTCCATGTACTTACTTGGATCGATTGGTGCTAGAAGAGGAAATATTGAATACATATCTTGTCCCACGTTCCACTGGTTAAACCATTCTGATCGCAAACTACTTGTGGCCAGGTTAGAATTAGATGGGAACCCCAAGTTAGCTGGGTACTGGAAGTTAAATACCTCCTTAGTTGAGATAGATGACTTCCGGGAAAAGCTTACTGAACATATTAGGAAGGGATTAGTGGGGCGGTTACCAGGAGTAGGTGGTGGGTAAACGCAAAATCTAGTATTAGAGACTACTCTGTAAAATATTGCCAACGCCTCGCTCAAAATATGACCAAGACAGAAAAGCGTCTAGAGGATAGACTATCCCGGGCGGTGGCAGGGGGATTACCTATAGTTAATCCTAGCTAAGGCGGACCTGAGTCATTTGGCTAGCGAGCGATATCAGAGCCAGGTAGTTAGGGCTAGAATAAAAAGATGCCAAAACGAAGCTGCAAATGTTTACAAATCCGAACGCATCTATTCGCTCGGGCGCAAATGGGATAGGTACAGTGGTAAGATTAAGAGCTCAGAAGGAGACTCCTTATTGTAGGCTCGGGAGATTTGCGAGCAGTTTCGAGTGCACTTTGAAGATCGTTTCGCGCAGCTGTCACGACTCCGCGTGCATGAGGTTGGCAACTATTAGTCTAGCTCGCCCCGCCTGTACGCAGCCCGAGCGGCTAGTTGGTATGAGTTGGTTGCAGAGTGTGAGGTCGTAGCTGCTATGAAACAGGTCGCCTACAATAGATCACGGGGACTCGATGGTCTGCCCTACGAGCTGTTTTTTAGGTTGTCGAATATATTTGTTTCGATTCTAACGGATGTGGTTAACCTCTGGTTTGACACTGGACCCATTACCAAAGGCGTTGTCACACTTCTGAAGAAGGACACACATGTTGGGAGGTTAGATGATTTTATGTCCATCACGTTGTTGAACACGGATGTGAAAATCCTGACCCGAGTTCTTGCGAATCGTTTGCAGCTTGTTATCAGTGACTTGGTCGAACCGAATCAAAACATCGCTGTGAAGGGAAAATCGATTCAAAGCAATTTGCATTTGATTCGTACAGTCCTAGAAAACCGAGTAGACGACAGCGCAACCGCGCTGGTCAATTAAGATATTTCCAAGGCTTTCGATAGGGTTGATCATCGTTTCCGATGGCTATTTTAGAGCCAGCCGGTTTTGGGTCCGACGTCTGTAGATGGATCTCCATTTTGTATGCTCGGCCGATGGCAGTTGTGCAGGTTAACAGGGTGCGGTCGGCGGTGTTCGCGGTTTCTTGGTCGGTGCGACAGGGGTGTCCGCTGTTGCCCATTCTATAGGTCCTCGCGTTGGAACGATTCCTTCGGAACGCGAGGTCCAGGCTTGCTGGACCAACCCTGACGGTATTGCTCTTCCTGGTGATTCGCGAGCCATGGTTTCCGCTTTTGCTGATAATGTCTCTGTATTTGTTTCAAGCGGTGTTGATATTATTACGGTGATTAAGGCTCTCAAACGTTATGAAAAATTACAGGGTCCGTAGTAAATCTCAGCAAATCGATTGGGCTGAGGTTGGCCGCTGAGCAGGGATAGAATGCACTGCCTGGCGCATTTGTCTGGACGGATGGCCCGGTCCTGATCCTTGGTGTTTGGTTTGGCCCCAGTCTCTGTCTTGATAAGAATTGGTCGGAGGTACGGACCAAGGTCGAAGCGTCTGTGAGGGTTTGGCTTAAAAGGGGATTGCCCTTCTAAGGTAGAGGGGTTAGAGTTAGGGTTAGGGTTAGTGCTACTTACTTGTTTCCGCTGATCCTTTACCAGCTTCTTGTACTTCCTCTGCCTAATGGCGGCCTAAACGCGTGCGCTCTTTTCGCTGTTGTGGAATGAGCGACGATCGCTTATCCGTAGACAGGTCTCTAGTAAACGTGTTGTAGATTGGGGCATGGGGATGGCTGACCTGGCTAGTCACAAAAATGCCGAACGTTTGACGTTCATCTATAAAACTCTGATCGAGGAATCTGCTTGTGGTCCCGCGCCTTGTGTAGCCTTTCCCAACCTTATCCCAAATCCCTTAATTAAATATCAAAGAAGACCGAGAGGGCAGTCACGATTTCTCAGCGAATGCCGAGATGCGCTTAGAACGATGCCAGAGTCTCTTGACCTCTCACGGCCTAGAAGGGCATTGTATCGGGGTGTAGTGGTGGCGACCGCTTCGGGCGCGCTGGAGAGCGGTACAAGCTGCACTAGTGGGCGGTTTGCTCTTTATGGAATTGGGCGCTAGCCCGTGGATATCTTAACAATTCCGAATTTTCCCTAGCCTTGCGGTTGGTAACAAACGCTCTATCCCTCAATGACATACTGTTCAGAATTGGTAGGGTATTTAGTCCTTCTTGTCCACGGTGCGAATAAGATATTTAGAAACTGTAAATCATGCATTTTATACTTGTTCCAAGTTCCGTGAATTCTGGGGGTATGTCAGTGAGGTCACGGCTCGAATCGTCCCTGATCAGGTGACGATCCTTGATTGCCCAGGAATGAACGAATGGTGTTCCTAGCGACCTTGGCAGTAGTCAGACTAGTAGTGTGGGGTTGACGCATAGAGATATGGCGTGAGTATACGAGCCGCCTTCTAATCGGGATCTTATTTCGTATTTTAAACACCAACTTAACCTCCAAATCAGATGCGACAGAAGGAGGTTATTTCATACACAGTTTAGTAGGAGGTGGATTCACACCGCAATTTATGTGATTAGACACTCCCGCAGTGTATCCGTCCCTTAGAAAATTTGTATAAATAAGATCCATGTCCCCAAAAGTCAGGTCCTGATCAATTTATTTTAGTCCAAATCCGTTCCAATTATATATTTCTTGGTGGTCACTGAACATAAACATGCCCCACTTTATTTTGTCCATGTCCTCTTAGGGCGTGCTCCCTTGTTTTCGACTGATACTGAAAACAGGAAGCATTTCAAAATGAAATAGGTATGGTTGGGTCCTCGCGAACACATTGATCGTCTTAACGTTGTATTTTGCTCATTTATTTGTTATTGCGCTTATTTCTCATATTTTGGGTTTTTTAAGACCATGATTACCCCCCATCACCCGAATATATCATACGCATCACGCTTCCTTCCTCATTGTTTCATGTAAATAAAGTCAGTATACAAAAAAAAATAAGAAAAAAATTACTAATAGTGTTCATGCTATATGGGGATTTAAAGTTGATAAAACCCTTTGTGGATGCCGTATTGTGGTGAGTGCAACTAGTTATAGGGAATATCCCCAGTGGACGGCCCGCGTCCCCCATCCCACAAACTCATTTTGGCCTAATGGCACATTTAAAAGGAATCCATTACATATTTATACAATTTTTATTAAAAAAAATATGTAAAATATTCGATTTCTATTCTTGAATAAATACTTAAATTAATAGAAAAGAGGTTTGCCTTTTTCCTGTGGTTCTTGGCCTTCGGGCTGGGATCAAAGTGTAGTATCTATCCGGCAGATACTGCAAGCAAAGACCATATGTGAGAGCAATCTCACATATAAGACCTTAGTCAATGTAGGGGGAATCCTTCATACTAATTGTAACTATCCAGCTCCCCTTCTCGCCGGGGAGTTTGTCCCCATTTCCCCTTCACTCCTCAGATTAAAAATCGGCCTTGTGCCTAATTTGCTCGGTGGGGGAGCAAATAAATACCTTGTATTTTTTCTTTTGTTCCTGGCCTTCGGGGCGGGATCAAAGTGTTGTATCTGTCCCGGTAGATACTGCAAGCAAAGACCATATGTTGGGGCAACCCCACACATAAGACATTGGCCAATGTAAAGGCAACGCTTCATACCAATTGTCCCTATCCAGCTCCCCATACTCTCCGATGAGCTGGTCTCCATTTCCTCTTCACTCCTCATATTAAAAATCGGCCTTGTGCATAATTCGCTAGGTGGGAGAGCAAAGAATACCAACCCCACGTATAAGATCTTGGTCAATGTAGGTGCAACCCTTCATACCAATTGTCACTATCCAGCTCCACTACTCCCCGGGTAGTTGGTCCCCATTTCCCCTTCATTCCTCACATTAAAATCGGTCTTGTGCCTAATTTGCTCGGTGGGCAAGCAAATAAATACCCTGTTGTTATTGGCCGTTTGGCGAGGATCAAAGTGTAGTGCATGTACTCAGTATACTAGGCTTTCTCTTTTTCCAAAGACCAGCGACCCTCCACTTGTCTATTATAAGAAAACTTTAAGGGTTTTATTGTTTCGGCTCAGAATGACCGAACCCATTCTTTGGTTGACTGTTCCTTCGGGCAGTGTTTTTGTTATTTCTTACCACTAACTGTTTTTTCTATTTTTTAAAAGATAGTCCAACACCTAGAGGAGGCGGGGCTCGGCCTCTATCACCATGGGAGAGTCCCCTGGTGTAGGGACTGTATCGGGGGTGCACCGTACCCGGTGGTGCTCCAGTGCCGTTGTTGGAGAGTGCCACATCCGGTGGCCCTCCAGTGCCTTTGTTAGGGGCACTACACCCGGTGGTGCTCCAGTGCCGATGTTGGGCGGCCCAACACTCGGTCGAGCTCCAGTGCCGTTGTCGGGGAATGCTATATCCGGTGGAATTACAATGCCGTTGTTGGGGAGTGCCACATCCGGTGGCATTCCAGTTCTGTTGCCATGTGCGAGGTACCACTCACGGTGGTACTCCAGTGATGCTTTCGGGGGGGGGGAGTACCACGCCCTGTGGTACTCCAATGTTCGTGGTTCAGATGGGAGTTTTCACACCCGGTAGCGCCTCATTATTGACTACCAGCTGCTCGCCCTCTCCTAGGTTGCCGAACATTTCAGGTGAACCGCATGCAATGGTTGCTCATCAACAAGAGAGTCTAGTAGGAAGGAAGATACATCTGAGTCGTCTGCACTTGAAGAAACTAAGCGCCCGACTTATGTGGACCCTCTTGAATATTTTTGTGCTGCTGGGGTTAACAAGGACACAGTGGTAGACACATCGAAAGCAAAGCGAAAAGGGGACTGGATAGTACCGCAAACTCCGGCAAGCAACATCCGCCCTTTCACCGACAGAGAAAAGGATAGAACGAGGAGAGAAGAATTTAGAGGAACAATATCGGCTTATAGCAGCCCGCAAAAGAGACAGCCATTGAAAAAATACCGGTCACTGGACTTCGAGAAACAGATAATCAAATTGCGAGAAAGCACTTCAGAAAAGGAGGAATGGCCCAGTTTGAAAGAAGCAAACAAAACAAAGCTCCAGAGATAAGATCGCTCAGCCCGAAATAGCGGATGGGGGCCAAAGGGGAAGAATGCCCCAGAGGATTACAAAATAAACTCTTTGAGGAAAAGTATAAGTCCTCACAGAGGGGAATCAGAGTGAAAACAGTATCGCTATTGGCCTTCGCAGAGATAAGCAAAGGTCTCAGCGAACTCAATAAGGAGAAGTTTCTCGCAATGCTAGTCGCGTAATCGCAAAAGGAGGGGTGCAGGCAACAGTGACACGGAAGGAGAAGTTGAAGGATGAAAAACCAATAGAGAAGAAATCTGGAACCAAAAGAAAATTAACCTCTGAATCTGAGGAGGAGGAGGAGTAGGAGAAAGAGGTGAGTAAAAAATTGACAAAAAGATGCATCCATGTCTACCACGAAAATCGCCAGGGAAGAGAGTCAAGAAGAAAACACTGCTCAGTCTGCAGACACGTTGGCTGAGCAGAATAATCCTTCCCTTTTACCATCATACCGGGTGTAGAAAGACCAGCAGCAGAAGAAATGGTTTAAGAAGCAGAAGACGTAGAAGACATCGCCCCGCCAGAAAAAAAAAACAAAAAAAACAAAACAAAAAGAGCAGACTGAGAGGACGCGAAAGCAGCCTTCCTACCTGGCGAGAGAGTGTGCGAGATGGAAACTACGCAAAGGCAGACGGAGCTAATGCAAAAAGAAAACCTGGAGGATACTGGTGGATGCAACACAAGCGATTCCAGGGAAATAATAGCGGACGACGAACATCCATTGGGCTGTTTACTCCTCAATATCGCTGGGGAGAGGATTTCCTTTTTTCGGCAAGTGTAGATGTTCCGATCGGCGGGTCTGGAGCGGGTAGTTTTAATGGGGGATTGGAATATATATATATATATATATATATATATATATATATATATATATATATATAAATATATATATATATATATATATGTATGTATGTATACATATATGCATATTTATATTTATATCACTGATGCATCATTTATCTCTCTCTCTCTCTCTCTCTCTATATATATATATATATATATATGTATATATATATATATATATATATATATATATATATATATATATATACAGAGGGAGAGAGGGAGAGAGACGTAGGGAGAGAGAGGAGAGAGAATTATTATACATTTCAATAGCATGAATATGGCAATTATTTGTTTAGTTTTGCAGCTATATTTGTACATATGTAATTGGAGATGAATAGATGTTTTTTTTTTAATATGTAAAAAATGGGAGTTTTATTAGATTATTCAATAACAATTCAGACAATAACCAACAAGCACGCTGATAAAATAAAAATGTAAACTTCCAACAATAAACGTCCTTTAAAATTGAGATTTGCCAGACTAGAAATATAATATACTTTATAATTCTTAATAACTAATGTATCTATCTTTTTAAAATTTAATTTAGTTGCTAAATAGATCAAACTATACAGAAATCGTCGTGCGCGATAAATTTTAGAGATGTTTTTACACATATTTAATAACATATATAAAGTAAAACCTCGTGATACAGTTATACTGCGATACGGCATTTCCGGTTATGAGGTCGAATACGAGGCCCCCCTGTCCTTGGTTACGGTATTTTTCTCGCCACGGTGTAACTGATAATGTTTTTAGATTATATACATGTGTATTATATACGATCATGTATTTTCTTACTAATGTTTAATGCCGTATTCAGGGGGTGTACTGTACTTACAATTATATTTGTATGCACATATACTTAAAATTAATTCGCCGATTGTATAATACGCGCAATTTTACGAACCAAACTAGTGATACTATGAATATATATATATATATATATATATATATATATATATATATATATATATATATATAAGTGCTAGCTATTAAGAACTTTGTCTTACTATATATTTGTTTTCAAACAAACCTAAATCATACTACAACATGTAGTGTTTTCATATACTTTTAATTCTTTTTCCAGCGTTTGCAACATTAACCTGCAAGAATATTTACGATTTGAATAAAGTGTAATTTTTTGCGAATATTATTTGTTCCATGCATTTAATTTCTACGGAATCTCATTAACACGCAAACACAGTTTAATGTAAGTTTAGCCATTCGATTATATGCACGTTTTTCCTTATCGTTAGGCACTTTAATTGGCTCATGTAGAGTTCACTGTCATCTGGGTTTTATGTGTAGTAGGAAAGCACAGTAAAATGTCAATTTATGAACTTTTTAATATACAAACATTACAAGATATTTTTCCTGAGCTAAGGCCTGTATCTTCAGAAGATTAGTATTTGTAACACTTCTCATCGTCTTATTACCAATATTAAAAGAAAAAAAAAGAAAAGAAAGCGTTGCATTCTAAACACACAGACAGCACGCACATATATCCTTATTATTATTACTATTATTATTATTATTATTATTATTATTATTATTATTATTATCGGCTCTCAAGGAGGTTTCACACACGTCATCTCTCCTTGAAAAAAAAATGTAGTATTCCCTGGAGGCTTACTGGCAACAAGTCTCCCAAGATTTCCAGTATTCTCCACCTCTCTCGATAATATTTAATAATAAATTTGCGTTATCCGACCAACCGCTTACCATTATATACTTAATGGCAGCGGTCATTGCTCTCCACTGGAATTTGTGTGGAAATAAGCCTTTGGACGTTCTGGTTCTTTTCGCACTGGTGCAGCCGAGTTCTGTCCAGCGATCTTTCCTGTGTTTTCTATTAACCAAAACAGATCAAGCAAACCGCGCCGAAATCCGACTATGAAATGAACCTACTTCGTCTGCGGAAAGCACGCGGTCATCCAACCAGCTAATAACCCGAAGCCGATGTCTCACAAGTAGGAGATTTAACTCGAAAGGACGATGCCATCCAGTAATGCTAACCAAGCGAGTAACTTAAGATAGGATTTTCTTAATAACTTATGTATCCATCTTTTTATAATTTTAATCAGTGGCCGATTACATCTAACTGTAGGGGAATCGGCGTACGCGATTGATTTGTTTTCCATATGTGATGGCTCTGTTTATTTCATTTACTCATAAATATGTAAACTAGACACTATAAAAGCCTTTTTTTAATTAAGTAATTTAATAATAATTTATAATTATAAAAAGGGAAAAGAGGGGGATAGAGAGGAGGAAAAATAATCTTCGGTCATTTATTACTATTAGTTATTACTTTTACTATTATTATTATTAGTAGTAGTAGTAGTAGTAGTAGTAGTAGTAGTAGCAGTATAAGTAGTAGTAGTAGTAGTAGTATGTTTCTATTATTATTGTTGCTGTTACTGTTATTCGTGTTGTTTTTGCTGTCAATGCTATTGTTGATGTTACTACTATTATTATTACAAGCGATATTAGTGTTACTATTATCATTGTAAATTTTATTTCTGTTGGTGGTGGTGGTGGTGTTAGTGGTAATAGTTGTGGTGGTGGAGGAGAAAAACTAGGAGGGGTTATGTAACCTTGTTGGGGAACATTCCTAGAAATGGTGTGCCAATCAATCTATCGGTGATAGTGTAACATAAAAATCACTAATCCCATTTCTGAGAGAATGTCAAATCAAAATATCGAAAATAAAGACATGAATGAGGCTGGAACATCTTGCAAAAGTCTCACGTCCGGCAGGTATCCCGCTGGTCAACAGGGTGGGTCCTTTCGTCATCATAAAACTGTTTTAAATTCTGAGGATGTGGGTGGATGAGGGTGAGAATTGGCAGAGAGGGTCCCAAGACACGAGGGGAGTACGAACAGGAAATGTCAAAAAAACATGGACGGATGGAAAAAGAAGAGTACTTTTGGAATGCTTTGTAAGAAGTGGAAGTACCTAATCTGCTGGATATATCCGCAAAGTGAAGGAGGAGTAGGAATTCGGAGGAGAAGGAGGAGGAAGAGCAAGGAGTGTCACGAGTTTCGTTTAGCAGTTAAAACAAATAAAAATTAACAACATACTTTCTGTGATTGATTCCAGGAAGATGTTGATAAACGAAATCAGAATCATTATTATTATTATTATTATTATTATTATTATTATTATTATTATTATTATTATTATTATTATTATTGTAGTTGTTATATTTATATATATGGCAAAAATAAGGATTTTAATTTTCTGTTTCTAATTTCAACATCTAGTAAAACCGTTTTCGTTATGCTAATACGGTTCGTTATATGCACATTTTATTGCTATGAAACTAAAAGAATCGTTCATTTTTATTTCAGTTTTGTAATTATCTGGCAAACGCACATTTAGATAGTTATTTAAGATTTGCTCAAGAGATAGTTTTGAAAGAAAAATGCTAAAATCTACCATTATTGGGAATTAAAGACATGCAAATGCAGCCATAGGATGCCACTCGATACAATGAAAAACATTGATTCCTAATTCGACTTCCTAATTGTTCAATAGAGGGCAAAGGTACTCATGGGTACCTGTTTCTCTCTGTATAAAATAAAAAAGTGCCCATAGGCGCACATCAGTATTGCAATAACGGCCAAAAAACAGTACTAGTCGTGTGAAATTATTAGGGATGAAAATGAAAGCCAGTGACCTCTATTGGGTAAGATGGGTGAAATTTTTAAAGGAATCGTTCAAATGAACATAAACTCATCAAATTTTACTCAAGTGTCCAAAATTGGGCATTAATCAAATCTAACCGATTAGCCATTTAAAATTCAAGCATAACGGCCACCCAGAGTTAGATGTTTTTCTTAGAAACGCTTGCAGTTTTCCGATTTATACGGTTTAAGTGTTTATTCCTATGTTTACCAACTTGATAATGCATATTTTCTTGTTTCTAACAAGCTTGCTGTACTCTAACACGTCTAATTCTCAATATGCACAAGTATATGGCTCTTTACAAGGTAGGGCCATATTGATGGAAGTAGCCCCTTTATTTCAGCAGTCAGATCCATTAGATGGAATACTGATACTGGTGCAAACTGTTGACGAAACTCTCATCTATGTCCACAAATTCAGGAAATGGGGACTTCAACTTGCACCATAAAGCATTTTTAGACCTGCTATCATCATCTTTACAAATACCAATGTAAACTATGCCCGCTAGATCACCAGTAACCTCTGCGATTTGATATTATAAGATAAATAACATCCAGATGTGGCCAAGGTATTCCACAGTTGTAAATTTGTCATCCACAAGTCAAGAAAGGAATTATCTGGCATGGCAATAGATCTAGCAAAGGAACATAATAATGGAGCGATCAAAGGCGGCGGAGGAACTATTGACTTGACAGGACACACGTAAGACTTTTCTAGGTGGTTGAATGTTAGACCTGAAATTAGTCGTGTTCTTGTTCGAGACGATGCTACATGTAGCAGCGCACACGACGATCATTCACTCGGTGCTTAAACATTAATATCAAAAAATATAAAATCACTATCTGTAGTGAGGCAGAAGATTTGTAACCCATTTCAAAAAGAATCAGGAAACCTCATAGTGTTAGACACAGAAAGTATTGCAGGCTAAATCTCCAGCAAAAAATGGTAGCGACACATCACCAGCGGTGCAAAGAGCATTTTTCTATTCATGAACGAGCATGATGGTTAAAGTAAATAGTGATTTCTATCATTCAATCAATAACACCCAGTTTCATTCTTAAAACAGATGCAGGTGAGCGAATTTCTACTGAGAAAATTGTAAAAAAAAATCACTTATTTTCACGAGTTTCATCTCATGCCAGAACATACAGTATTATTTGAAAAATTAGCTGTTACTTAGTCAAAACGTAGATTCCATGAACAAAGCTTCTTTCTTATAAGTGCACGCCTGTGGAACTCTCTTCCGTGTGCCTGCTTCCCACCTGACTACAACTTTTATGCCTCCAAGTCCAAGATAAGCAAGTTTCTGTTGAACTGCCCTCTTTATCAGATCTCAATTACTAACGATGACTACAATATTATCCCAATGATTACTGTACACGCACTAACCCTTATCTCCGAGTGGCCTCCGGGGCTTGATAAGTGGTAACTTCTTTGTAAAGGAAGAACGAGAATATGTCAAACCCTGCACCTCTCAGTGACATTAAGCTTCATACATATCAGAAATATCACCTGGAGTATAGTCTTGAAGCACAAGTGAATGTTCCAGTCAGCAAATAAAACGGCGACCCAACTAGCATTGATTGCTCAGCATTTATAAATGGCTCACATCCACGGACGTTAAAGAAATTTGATAATTATGCTTCATCATCGGAAACATGGAATCTTAATGTGTTAGGACAAGACGGTAGACATAGTCTTAGATGTGTACAAGAAATCAAGTCTGAAACCCGAAACGAGGTCCAAAAGTGGACGGGGAATCAGAAAAAAAGAGTAACGAAAAAACAAAAAGACAAAACAAAGATACTAGGGAATTAGCAAAGCTTCATTCATAACCTATGTAACAAAGCTGAAACGTTTCAATTCTTTGCGGATAAGGTGTTTGAAGCAGAGGAAATGCACAGAATCTTCATAAAAGGGGAAGACGTCATTGGCAAAACAGTGAAGTCGCTGGTGACATCCGTATATATGTTTGTGCAATAGATTCAACAGCTGACAGGAGCAAGTCTATAATCATCAAGAATAATGACACAGACGTGCTAGTCATAGCAACATCTGCACTGCCATAACTCCAGAATCTACGTCTTCAGGAAGTGCGGACACCCTTTGGCCTACGAACCCATATGCGAGTGGTCGCGGTCCATGAGGTAGTTTCTGCAATAAGGCTTAAGAAAACTAGGTTTAATTTTGCTACCCCTACTAATGCTTAGTATTTCTTAAACTCGGGAAAGGCCTCCAGCAGTTGCTAGATTTTACTGTTTTCTCAGGAGGTTGTTTCTTTTATCGAAGATATTCAGTCTTTGTATCGTAATTTAATGGACAATGAAGATACATGGGACAAGTTGTATTTATATTAATCCACCAAGCACTTCTATATTTTAGTAACAATATATGGAACACCTATACTCCTAACCAATGTAAAAACGGTTACTTATAATTATATGAAATGTTTTTGGGTTGAATGTTGTTTATTATTATTATTAATTTTATTATTATTATTATTATTATTATTATTATTATTATTATTATTATTATTATTATTATTATTATTACTGCTCACAATGTGCTTTCACACAGGTCATCAAAGATCTCATTGAATATAGCCCATAGTAGTGTTCGCTGGAAGCTGGGTGACAATAAGTCTCCCCAGATTCTTTAGCAATCTCCACCTCTTTCGATATCATTTGCATTATCACGACAGCTGCTGCCCAATCACTATTCATTGACAGCGGCCATTGAACTTTACTGGAATTTGAGTTGTAATAAGACTTCACAAGATTCCAGTTCTCTTCACAGTTATAGAGTGGACGTCTGGTCAGTGCTCACTTCTCGGTCTTTCCTTCCTCCTTGATTACACAGCTGTTTGGGGGGTGGCAATAAGGGAATGGGGGTGTAGTTAGAGAACTTATATGTATGCAGTTTCAATGTTCTTGATTTGATGGAGTGCTCCATATTTTGTCTCGGGTCTGCGCTTTTGGTTCGTGTGTCTCCACTTTTAAGGAGATTTCTTAATATTTCAGCTGTTGTTATAATTGTTGTTCGTTGTATTTTCCCAGTCATTCATCTGATTCCAATTTCTGCTATTCTTTTTTCAAAGTTTTTCGGCATTGTTCCTAGTGCTTCTACTATTATAGGTATCATTTTGATGTTTTTTCCATTTTCCATATGCCTTTAAGCTATTTGGAAGGCTCTGTATATTTGCTCTTTTTACGTTTTACCATCATAATAATACTGTAAATAGCTGGAACTGCAAAGTCTATATTATGCCCTGGCTATTAGACACTATCTTGTGTAATTTTCGAATACAGAGTAAGCCACATGAACTCGTTATGATAAAAGGTTTTATTCAATCTTATTAGCAACTACATAACAATCGAAGCACTTATGGAAGAGTTAATCCCTATTTTTCTCTATAAATATTTACTCCTCACACCGCAACCAGTGGACACCGGGGCAAATACATTTTCTCACAATACTTTCTATGTATCTATAGTTATTGGTTAATAGTTAATTAGAGATTACATTATTATTCTATTTCCTTATTCAAAAATATTAAATTCTCCCTACTTAAAATCAGCATTGGGTAAGGATTGCAGTCCTTACATTCCAGAATCCACTTCTTTATATATAAATGGACTCTCTAGAAATGCATAAATCTAATGTCGTTCTCTGCATAAGGAAATTTATCTACTAAAATATACAAACATAGCAAGCGCCCATAAACAGAAATTTTATACTGGTAACCGTACATTTCTCTTGTAACAAAGTGCCAGTGAAAAAAAAAAGTTTAGGGGTAATATCGTTCATCTTTTGTTTTAGTTAGATTTTTTGTGGGGGCGTTTTTATTACAATTTTGGTTTTCTGTAAAATTAAATATTAATGTGGACGATTTTAGTTACATGTATATTTTTCCACCTTATCAACCTTGATACATCGTGTCAACCGCTTGCAATAAGTTTCCGCCTCAATATTGCATCGAGACAGATTTAAAACTAGATTACATTACATACAGATATACTTATTTTTATACATTTGTTTTCTTTTCAATTAGACTTTCTCATATCTATTTGATGGAATTATTTTTTCCGGACTTATTGTCGGCACTGCATAGCTATAAACTAATTTTTCTTATAGTTTTTTTTTAAATTTTTACCTAAGCTACAAGTCCGTAATGTTGTTTACATACGACTTTTATATGTTTTCGACTTTGTGGATCACAAAACCTCATTTAAATTTGGCAGGGAAAAGTAGTTGTTGCTATAACGGTTTGTATTATGAAATGTTTTCCAGTGGCCGCTAAATTGTTAAGTACAAGCGATCAGCAAACCTACGCCCCTGCGACTGACACTGCAACCCTCAATTTTGTAAGGGTGGGTTATAGTATTTCCAGATTTTAAAATTGTAAACATTCACAAAAACACTTCTTTTTAAGCATTGCATTGTTTTCGATTTTAACAGAATATACGTATTCAATGAAACGATTTCAATTTGTTTACGTCTTATACTAATTTTATATTGATACAAAAAAACGACAACTATCCATACGTGTATATTTGTTGTTTTTACATCATACGATGAACAAATTACTCGGGAACAATTGTTGTTATTCAATTGTAACTCTTCCTTGAGACGGATTATTTTGTCAATAGATGATACTTAAAGGAAACCCAATAATGTTTCACCCAAATTGTAAAATTATCGAATTTTAGTAAAGAGAACACCGATCAATTCTGTGTTTTTCAACTGTTAATCTTTTTATTATGCAATTTTCTCCTCTTTGATATCGGTTCGGCATGGAATATGTGTTTACCCGAGAACTCGTAATATATATATATATATATATATATATATATATATATATATATATATATATATATATATATATATATATATATACATATATATATGTGTGTATATATATATTGAGTCTTTTTGTTACATTATTTATAAATCTCACATATACGTATACATATATACATATATGCATATATATGTGTATATATATATATATAAATATAGTTATATATATATATATATATATGAGTGTATGCAAGAAAAGGTAAATATTTAAGGTGTTGTGATTATAGTCACAGAATCGAAGCTTCTTAATTTTATATACATATATGTATATATATATATATATATATATATGTATAATTGGATACATATACACATATAAATTCATGTATGCCCATATATATATGTATATATATATATATATATATGTACGCAGATGCCTCTCTCTCTCTCTCTCTCTCTCTATATATATATATATATATATATATATATATATATATATATATACTCATATATACATATAGATAGTGATATACAGATAGATGTATAGATTGATAGAAAGATAGATATGCCTACAGAAATATACATATATACGCTTCGATATGCATATATATATATATTTATATATACGTATATATATATATATATTTATATATATGCACGTATATATATATATATATATATATATATATATATATATATATATATATGTGTGTGTGTGTGTATGTGTGGGTGAGTGTGTGTGGTCATCTGTTTATACGGGGAATGTGTAAGAACGTCGGAGAAATGGAAGGGTTGTTTGTTTAAATGAACGTGTAATCCACATCCTTTGAGAATTTTTTTGTTCGAAAAGGTTATTAACGCAATTTAACTGGTTTGTTTTTAGAATAAACTTACAATAGACGAAAAATACATGAGTTAAAAAATATTACGTACATTGACGTTTGTATTCACATGATCCGTTCTGAACGTTAAGGTTTTATCATGTTTCTTTATATAGTTGCTCGATTATATAATTATTATACATATGTATACACACTTTATTAGATTTTTATTTAATTCATCTACTACTTGATTTAGTTGGTTTTACTATTTTAGAACCGTTTCTCTTTAAAATGTTTTATATTTTATTTTCTATGCTTGCGTCATTGCCAGCATGCTTAACTGTCACAATTTTAAGCAAATGCTATTTTGTTCTAACCTGCACAGGCATTGTTTCAGTTGTTTTCTACACATTCAGTGCGTTATATTTTTATGTTTTTCATCACATAAAAACATACCGATTAGTCCGGTCCACAATTTCCCCTTTTTAAATGTTTACTTACTAACGCAAATTTCGTCCACACACTGTGACTGTGGTAAAAAGTATGGAAGATTAAAATGGCATTAGTGGGCATGCGCTATTAAAAAGTTTACAAGGATGTTAAACAAAAGCCCATACTTAGAATGCAGATTGAATAGGTAATATGCAATAAAAAGTTGCTTACAATTCTTTTCCTCATGTTTATATGGTTTTAGCTGATACTTAGTATCCATGGCCGTTGTACCTGTTTAAGCTTCAATGATTTAAAACAACAACATTTTAACCTGACGATAGTTTGATTCAAATGGATTTCAAGCCACAGAATGTTATAACTTTGATCAGCCTCAAATGCCACGTGTTTTTCTGCATCTCTTCTAAGTTTTAAAGCAACAAAGGCTTTACATAATAATTATTCTCCTTTTCATGAATTCAGTACATTAAGATCTAGTTAGATCGTTACACAAAGTATCCATCAATCAATGTGGGCCTATCAATACATCCCCTTTGTTATAACTAGGCACCGCCAAAAATGGCCGCAAAATCAAGTTGTTGTTGTTTTTTAAAACGAAATTACGTTTATTAAAATCCATTATTTCTGTGTAACTTTTTTTTTCCAGAAAGATAAAAACCTGAATTTTATCATATAGAAAACAGAATAATGTAAAACTTTTTCTACTATTTTTAATTAAATTTTAAATGTTAAATTTTCCCAAAAAGTTAACAATTGACATTTTTTGTCTTGCACAAAAAACGTACTTAAATATTTTTAAAAAAGGGTTTTTGAAATAATTAATTAATTTATTTATTGTCTAACTAAGATTTAGGATGATTTTCTAAGAGAATATGCAAAAATATTATAATATAATACCGGAATTTCAAATAATTCCACTTATTCATATAGGTAACCAGATATTCGCGTTGACGTAGAGTTCAGATCGACTCTGTTTACGTTTTCGTCTGATAAAAAGCAAACTATGGAAGACCAAACAGGCCAAAAAAAACTTATTTTTCAGTGACGAAAATTTCAATGTATTATTAAGCTGAGGCTGGCCAGTACCAGATGGGTGACCATTTGTATGCGTTTGGTTTTTAATGTGTATGTGTGTGGGGGCCAGACTCCCCAAAATGGGGGGGGCAAGTTAAAGCAGAATAAAAAAAAATTATTTCAGCGCGTTTGGTCCACCATAGTCAAAGGCGGCAAACGTTTTCAAACGGGATCGAAAAAAAAGATGCTATTTTTAACACAAAGGGCACAATATTTATCGAATTTTTTTGGGGGGGTATCGATTATTCAAAGCATGCCCTGTTTAATAATGGTCATGCATTATTCGGCTCGCTAAAAAAAAATTGTTAATTTATTTATCAAAAATTTTAAAATAGCTTTTTTCGTATAAATATTAAAAATTTTTTTTTTTGTTTTGCTTAACTTAAATTAATTATTTTACTTAACATATTCACCGAATTTCACACTTCAAAACTCAAAAGCGGGATAATTAAACACAATCGAAGTTCTGATATTCAGACGTCAAAAAAGGTATGCAAACAATTTTTTTTTTTTTTTTTGAATCTATAATTCTGTCCCTTACAACACAATATGTTGATTTCAGTCTCAGATGATTATTTTAAGCATATTTGTTCCCACTTCAAAACAAGGGGGGGTTGTAAGCAAAAAAAAAATATATATATAAATATCGTTTATGAAAAATAAGTACACTGTTATAAAGTACATTCTTCTCCTAATAATCGCTGAAAATTTCGTATTGATCGGATAATTACCTGATTTTTGGTAGATTTTTAAAAAGACGGTCCGTCAAAAAGTACTGACCTGCCCCCCCCCAGTTTTGGCGGTGCCTAGTTATAACTGACTGTAAATAACAGTTTCTGAAGATTTAAAATCAGTATATTTATCCCATGTCATATGCATGAATATAAATAGCACACATTTTGAAAACGCATTTCATAATCTTTGCGATAACGGCAGGAATATAATACATTTTTATATACTGGTCCAGCAAAATTATATTGCTACTTAAGCGAAAGCAGCTGTTATTTGGGATGATGCTTACAGGGGCATATGAAAGGAGAGGAGCGACATGTTGGTTTACATTACTTTTAAATTGCTGCAAGGAAGTACCGTAAGGGAAGTAGGAAGCAGGCATGGAATTCCAAAGTATAACGATAAATATGATCAGGACGCTTTCTTGAAACTTAAAACATCGACATTAGAAAAAGTATAGTGTTTCTTGGTAAATCAACTTATAGTGTCTGTCTACGTCGAGCGGAGCGTGTTCTCTTAGAGCATCAAAACATGTTTTGTTAAAATACTTGTAAAACAGTCATAGGCATGCACAGTTGTGTCAGTTACCAAGGTCTGTGATGTGTGGGACTAATGTAAGATATATAATTGTTATGACTTGCAATAGGCCACAAAGTGAACAGAACAAGGGAACAAAATTTACAAAATGTATTACTGGAACAACACTGTAAAAAGGTTACAATTGAAAACAGTAGTAAACGGCACAAAGCAGGCGAGGCTCGCTCTGCTGTTTAATCCACATCTGTTCTCAAAATGCCTAGTGTTTATATAATGGATAGAACAGTCCATTTGGAGGGTGATTCCCCCACATAACCCTCTCCCAAGCTGATTTCCGCGGTTGTGAAACTCAGTATTTCTTCCTTTTGGGGCAGACCCTCAAGGGGTCTGTGCGCTTCATCTTTCTGCAAGAGCGGCTCGGTTCTGATATCACTTTTGTAGGGTCTATGTCAAAACAGTCATACTAAGTCTCAATCGCCTCACTGCCGTCCTGCGATGGTTCATATTTATCCCCGTAGAAGCGTTTCCTGATTTGGTTCAGTTGCCACTTATGTTTGAACTTTGGGCCCTGACTGATGTATGTAACATGGCCGATTCTTCAAAGATCGTGCCCTCTTCACAAAAAGAAACGTTATTTCTAAAATGTCTAAAATACACGTTATCTCCGCTTTTAAACCGTTTCGTTGGGATTATAGAGGTTCTGTTGTGTACTACGTGTTTCAGTAGATGTTTATCAAATACGGATTTTATTTTACGTCCAAACATGATTTCTGTTGGGGATCCCACATCTGGTTTGTTCGGATGTCTCGTGATTCTGTACACCTGCAGAAATTGCTGAAGGGGCTATTCTGTCGGTCTACAGGACGCCTTTTTTAATGCCCCTTTAAGCGTGTCGGCGAAGCGTTTGGCTTGGCCGTTGCTTCTGGCGTGGGACTGGGGTGTCGTAATATGCTTGACTTAATACGTCTCTCAGAATTCTCTGAACTCTGTCGACGTGAACTGTGTAGCCTTATCGCTAACGAGGCAGTCTATTACCCCAAATCGAGCTAATAATTCCAATAAAACATGTGTCGTTGTTGTCGAAGTCGGTTTCTTGCATATTAATACCTCTGGCCATTAAGAGTAATAGTCAACAACTATCAGGTAGTAAAAGTACTCCACAGGTCCGCATAATCAGTGTGGATCTTCGAACATGGTTGTTCCGACTTATACCAAGGTGTATATGTTATCGGTGGTGCTTTTGCAGCCAAAGCACCCCCCTTGTATCTGTTCACCATGTCGGTAATATCTTGGTTCATAGCTGGCCAATAAACAAAAGTTCTCATTAGCCTTTTCATTCTATTTATTCCGTGATGTCCCATGTGAAAATCATTGAGAATTCTTTTTTGGAGGGTTGGGAGATGACAACCCGTTCAACGTATAAGAGCATTTCGTTTCAGCCAGAAAAAAATGGCTGAACTGGTGTCAGCCAGTGCTAATTTCTGCTTCGTGGTTTGAATGGAATCGTCATTTAGGAATTCTGAGTGAATTTCCTGAAGTGTGACCGGCAATTCGCGGATGATATTGTTTATCATGGTTTTTACATCACAATGAATACGTAAGGCCGCGATTACTGAATGTTCAAGAGGTTCCATTTTGGCAGGAATCAGTCTCGATAGACCGTCTGCATGGGCTAGTTGTTTTGAGGGGAGGAATTAAATTGTAAAATTGTAGTTCAGCAGAATAGTTCCCCATCTTAATAGTCGGTTCGCATTTGATGTTGGAAGCTTTTTTGATCCAAAAATTGATATCAACGGCGTATTATTTATTTGTTGAAAAAATGTCTTCCGTACAAAAACCGGTGGGATTTTGAAACTGCAAATATAATTCCTATGGTCTCTTTCTCGATCTGAGAATAATTCTTTTCCGCTTGCAAGAGAGTCCGTGGTGCGAAAGCAATAGGCTGTTTCGAGCCATCCGGCATTCGATGTAACATGCACGCCCTAACGCCATATTGACTAGCGTCTCTTGCTACTATTATGTCCAACTGCGGGTTGAAATGCGCTAGGAATAGTTTGGAAATCCAAGTTCTTTTTATTTATTGGAATGATGCCTAGCAATCTTCTGTCCACTCCCAATCCTTATCCTTTTTCAGCAATTCATTAAGCGGTGCGCGCAATTTTTGCATATTTAGAATGAAACCTTCGTACTAATTTGCCAAACATTAAAAAAAACCCTGAAATTGAATTATGCTTACTGGTGCCGATATCTCTTTAATAGCGGTCGCCCCATCTGTCTGCCATCTTTATCGATTATTTGAGACAGGAATTTAATTGTGTGTAAAAAGAACTCGCATTTATATGCTTTGATCTTAAATCCATAATCTTGTATTCGACTGAATACTTGTCTGATATGTTTTTCATGTTCCTCCCTGCTTTTGCTCGCTATGATAATGTCATCAAGATATGCGATTGAGGTGTCCAAGCCGAACAGCATAGTATCCATTACTTGCTGGTATATTGCTGGTGCGACCTTGATACCAAACGCGAGTCTTTCGTATCGGTACATATCCCGATGTGTGTTAATACAGAGGAGGTTAGCGCTTTTGTCGTTTACCGGAATCTGTAGATAAGCGTCGCTTAGGTCGGTTTAGAAAAAAAACTTGCCGCCATTTAATTTCGTGAACACTTCTTCTGGACTAGGTAATAGATAGTGAAAATCTTCTAAGGACTCATTGAGTCCGGTCGCGAAGTCGGCGCAAACGCGAATTACCTCGGACCTTTTCTTTACGTAAACTGCCGGAGCAGCCCACTCACTATATTCAATTTTAGCCTGTATACCTATGCTTCTAAGGTGTCTAGTTCCTGATTTATTTTGTTCAGGGAAGCGAACGGGGCTTACGTTTCTTTTTAAAGACCGGTTTTTTGCCAGGTTTCAACTGAAAATCTGCGGCCATTTTTGTATATCTCCCCAGGCCAGGAGGCAATACGTTTGTGAATTCTTTTTTTACAAGCTTCTCCGTTTCTGCTGGGCGGGCATCTTCTTGCAGAATGTGGATATAGGAAGATCCCAGAGACGAAATTCCTACATGCTGTCAGAACCGAACAGGTTCTCACTATCTTTTAGCACATACAATCTTAGTTTTTTTTCTTTTTCCCCGTAAAGTTACCTTTGTAATTAATTCACTTTCAAAATGAAGTGTTGTACCACTAACGACCGTCGTCGTTCTGTTAGTTTTTAACATAGTCGGCTTTCGTAATATTTTCCACGTTTTGTGATTTATTATTGAAAGATCCGATCCACTGTCTAATTGGAATTTAATAGTCTTGCCGAAAATGTTAACCGTTACATATTCGCGTAGATTTTCATCTACGACATCCTTAGTTCTGGTTTGACGTACACGGTTCTATTCTGAGTTTTCCTACAGTGCGAACTTTTATGGCCGATCTTATTGTATGAATGCATTTTTTTGTTAAATATGGGCAATCCCTTACCCAATGTATTCCACCACATCTGAAACAAGCGCTCGGTGCTTTTAGTTTTTCTGGGGTTCGGTGGAAAGTTTCTGTGTGCATTTCGGAGTTTTTTTTCTTAGTTACTTGTTTTATATCCGCGATGCCTGCCTCGCTAATTCTTGCATCATTTTTTTTTATAATTTCTACTTTTTGACAATCCTCAGTAAATTTTTGAAGTGTATATTTCCGCTCATATTCTAATTTTGTAAGGCCTCGTTTCCCGAGGTTTACCCTTGCGCAAACATAAGACATTTAAACTTGGCTGGTGTTAGTTCAGACAACTTAAATTCATCCCAGTGTTTGTTCACTTCAACTGCGTAGATGGCAAAATCGTCATCATCGACTTTTACCACGTTCAAGCATCTGCAACGCTTATGGAAAAGACACATTTTGAGCGAGAAAGTTCTGTTAACAAATTTACCGTCTCATTGAATGATGAATCTTCTGTTTTACGAGGCAAGATGTAATTCACGAATTTATCATACTCAGCCGTTTCCAATTTTCTATTAGAAGTCTGGTTTTCTTTTGATCAGACCAGTTGTTGCAGTCAATATTAAAAAAAATCTTCATAGTCCGAAAATACGCTGCAAATGAGCTTTCCTCTCCCTCGTATTTAAACTTGTCTATCGCGGTCGAGATTGTATTCTGAGAAAATGCTGAATTGCTTTCCGGCCTCGCATTATTCTTTACAATTTCTCTAGGTAACTCCTCTGTTCGAAACTGACGTTCGGCTTACTGTTTTTGAACTTCCTTTTGCTGTTCCTCGGTCTGTATTTGATATTCCGCTTACTGTTTTTGCAATTCCTTTTGGTGTTCCCCGAATCGTTACTGACGCTTTGCGGCATCGATATGCACCTTGGTCAAATGTTCCAACGATACTTTCAATTCGTCCATTTTTGCTTTGTCAGCATTAGCAATTTAAAAACGTGCGCTGAATTTTACAAAACCGTTTTATTCTTTCTTATTTTTTTCCTCCAGAGGATAAAACAAACAGAAAAAAACAGGAATATATAAAAAGTTCATTGTATAAAGAAAAAAATATCAAGTGTATATTTGTGTCCAGAGAAAAAAATAACGCTTGATTTTAGCAGCGAACCCCAGAAGTGACAATTTTTTTCCAAAAGTGTAAAAATTTACCTTCCTAAGTCGCGAGTAACCTTTTTCTTTTTTGCAAAAGAACATCACTATATTTAAAAGTCTTGACGAACTTTTTACCGTGAAGCTTTCAGTTGCAAGTGTTATGTTAGACATTTCCTTGGGCTTGATTACATTTTATTCCTTAGTATTTTTAGAATACTACTTCAACGCGAGTATTTTTTCTATATCGTTACTGGTTTAGTATACCCCTTGAATCTAATGTCGTCAGTGTTTAGTTTTTAGAACACCGTTTTTAAACGTGAGTACGTTCTCCGAATCCAATGCCGCAAGCAACAAGTCGCATGCAACAAGCCACAAAGAAAACAGAACAACGGAATAGATGTTAAACAATGTATTACTGGAACAACACCGTAAAAAGTTAACAACTGAAAAGAGTAGCAATTGTGACACTTTCTGTGTTTTGGAATAATGTGTATACGATCTGCATATTAAACCTTAAGTAAATATTATTAAATTTAATATTAATAGAAATGAAAACGATGCACTTATATTTGTATGAATCATTTTTCCTGAAGGGCAAGAAGATCAAGTCAAACGACTTACATAAAAGTTCATATTAAAATGTGCAGTTTTATTAACGGAAAATATTTTCGATAAAAGTCAATCGTAAAGATAAAAAATGATCTTCACTAATACATCATTTTTCCAGAAATACAAATTGAAATCGCATAAAATGAAGTGTGTATTTTTAGAGTTATAACATTTCACATATTTAGTAATAATCACGGCATTGTAATATCCAGGAAGTATGTTTTACTAAAAATAAATTTTATTGATGAGTTAAATAAATCTTTTTTAGCGATAAATGTCAGAAATGTATACATATTTTTAGAAGATGCTGTTCTTTATTTTAGGAAAAGAGTTTTAGCAAAGAAATATATAATTTTTCTTGAGATAAGATAAATGATATTTATGTACTTTTTTGTATTTTTATGCAACGGCACCAAGTGTAAATCTGAAGAAAAATCGTAGAGATTTATGTTTTTCTTTTCATAATCAACTGACACGTATTCTCCCATGAAAAATAAATGACTTTATTTAAGTATTTATATGTAGACGTCTGAGTATCAGAAATGTTAATGTCACATCATATTGCTTCTCAATAATATATGAAGCATTTTGTTTTATTTTCATATTCCATAATAACACTATCGAGTTATTAAAAATATATCTTACTCATTTTTCATAACTATATATATATATATATATATATATATATATATATATGTGTGTGTGTGTGTGTGTGTGTAAACACATCTACGCATCATCATTTGGAGCTCTCCTTCATATATGTATATATATATATATACATATATATGTATACATGTACAGGTTTATATAACTATATAAAGATGGCAGAATATATATATATATATATATATATATATATATATATATATATATATATATATATATATATATAAGGATGGAGTACTGTTGCCATATCTGGGCAGGAGCTGCTAAAAACAGCCTATCCTGCCTTGACAGAGTACCAAATAGACTTCGTGGCTTAGTGGGGGATGCCATATCCTTGTTTTATCGTTATTTCCATGGCAGGTGCCTTTCTGAACTCCAATCTCTGGTCCCCCCTCGTCAATCTTTCACGAAAAACACCCGTCTAGCTGAATCCACTGTGAAAAATTTCCCCCACTCTATATCTGTGCCTAAATAAAAACGCGGATTCCATGAACAAAGTTTATTTCTTAGAACTGCACGCCTGTGAAACTCTGTTCCGTCTGCATACTTCCCACCGGACTACAACTTGTTTGTCTTCAAGTCCAATGTTAACAAATTCCTAATGAACCGCCCCCTTAAGTAAACATTTCATCAAATCTTCACACTAACGTAATGTACTTGCAATAACCCTTATCCCTGAGTCGCCTCTGAGCCTTGATAAGTGGTGATCACTGTGTAAAATATATATATATATATATATATATATATATATATATATATATATATATATATATATATATATATATATATACGTATGTATAAGGGGTGGAGAAAGATCAAATTGAATCTATCATATGACAAAACAAACACTTATACAAATATATTAATCGGCTGCCATTCTGCATAGAAATAACGTCTCTATTGAAGTTTACTGTTGCTTAAGGTGAACAATTGTCATGAAAATTCTAACGCTGTGTAATGCTCAAGTTCTTACTCGAGAAAGATTGAAATGTAAAGTTTTACTAAAGTAAACTTGTTACTGGATCAATGTTTTCTGTTCTACAAACTGAAATACATTCTTCATAAATTTCCAATCGAAAAATTAATGACAATTAGAACGCTAGACATAGTTTTATAGAAAATTGATTTAGTGTCATTGTCTAAAAATCATTTAGACATAATAATAAATTAACTCGCATTACCTAGCTAAATTCATTGTGTAATCTCGATGAATTATTAATAAATAATAGTTGAATAGAGTTTATTTTGTTTTGTAAATATGACTAAATCACAGCCATTTGCAAGGATGTTTGAGAAAAATCATAAACGATTATCATTAATTTATATAGTTTTCACTTGCGAGATTGATTTCGAGGGAAACTGCTCGGACGAGATGTTTCATTTGGATAAGAGATGTTTTTGTAATTTGATATAAATGTATACGATAATATTCAATCTTAAAGGCGACAATGCCATGTTATGTTGACGTTTAAGTTAACATCTTGAAGCACGTGAAGGCTGAGTAAAAATGATTAAATTTTTCCTCAAATTACTGCATTTTAGAATTATCCCTGACTGAAAATCACGTTCATATACCAAGTCTTTCAAAGCAGAAGTTCATTATGCCCCATGCATTTTTTATAATTAATTAGATACCCGAGAAGTGCAATTCCAATCCGTTATTCTAATATATAGAACACCTTTTCTATTATATCATAATGCTTATGAAAGAGACATGAAATAAGTGAGGGGAATTATCTGTTGAGGGGAAGTGATTCATAATGCGATGATCTCGGCCATCGTGCATTCATAATGGCGTTTCTGTTCGCTTTTACTAGAAATATATATTGTCAAGTAAATATATAAAAACAATATAACGGATACTCAACAAATGACGTCGTTGTTTTGAGGTGCATACAAGTAAGATTACGAAACTGACATTCATTAAAAGCAATTGAACAAATATATAATTTAATGCACTCCTGGGTTATATTTTTGTTTTGTAATCGACAATGTTCATTTTCAAAAGGAAGTTATCACACAGTAAAGAGAAGTAAATTGTTGATTGAATCATTTAGTATTTCTTCTTATTTTTTTCGCGTATATATATATATATATATATATATATATATTTATTACATGGGGGTCACCACTTATCAAGGCTCGAAGGCCACTCAGCGATAAGGGTTATTGCGTACAGTAATCAATGAGATAATATTGTAGTAAACATTAGTATTGATGGTTGTGATAGAGTGTCGTACTTAAGGGGGCGGTTTCTCAGGAGTTTGTTTATGTTGGACTTGAAGACGTCCAAGTTGTTGTAAGGTGGGAAACAGGCAAGCGGCAGAGAGTTCCACTGGCGTGCAGTTCTAAGAAAGAAGCTTTGCTCATGGAATCCACGTTTGGATTTAGGCACAGATAAAGCGTGGGGAGAATTATTGACAGTATTTTCAGCCAGACGGGTGTTTCTCGTGAAAGATTAGCGAGAGAGAGACGAGGGATTGGAGTTCAGACGAGCAGCTACCATGGAAATAGCGATAAAAAAGGCAGGCTTGCAACGTCTCTTCTGTGGGAGAGAGGTTGCAGGGAAGAGAAAAGGGCATCCCCCACTAAACCACTACAGTCTATTTTGTACGCTGTCACGTAAGGATAGGCTGTTTTAGCAGCTCCTGTCAAGATGTGGCAGCAGTACTCCATACTTGGATGTACTTGGCTTTTGCCTTTTAAACGTTTGCTTGCGAGGAGTAGAAAATACATTTTCTATAACACCTCTTCACATAGTATTATTTGTAAAAAAACAAAAAAAAACAAATATTTACCTAGCATGTACCAGCCAGGAAAAATTACCACAATGAAGGAACTAATATTTCAACACATATAAAATCAGTCTTTAGTAAAACCAGCATAGCGCAATTACAATTTGCATTCATGAATTACCTTTTATTCGTAGTAATAGATCTAAATTACTATCTAAAATGAAATAGAATGTGCAGTCAATATGTTACTGAGATAATGGGGAAATCGATTAGAAAGTGTATATCAATATAAAAAATATATAAAAATCTGTTATAACTTGTGGTAGTGCTGTTAAAGTTTTAGCATTTCTTTCACCAAATTTTGAATACACTGTTTTCAATCTCATCAGGACATCAAATTCTGAAGTCTATGGCTTTACAATTCAATGTTCGTGTTGCAATATGTACAATTTTTTCACATAAACTACATCGCCAATAAATTTTATATACTATAATTATTAACCTTGAAGGTTAATAACTGTGCGTTAATATAAGATATTGAAATAAACACCCAACTTCTAGCTACAACTGCAAATTACCGTTCTTTCCAGCTGTCACATTTCATGTGTGAAATTAAAAAAAAAAACTAAGGCGAAGGAAGAGTTTGATGACTTTCGAATCAAAATTATTTTTATAAGTGATCTACTTATCTTCATTTAATCACACATCTCATATACAATAGTTTGGCTGCAGAAATAAACCTCTACACCAGAGTAATATAGGTTTACAATAATAGATGTCACATGCAAATTCCATATATCAAGCCTATCAACCGGAGCATTTGCTGCTTTCGAAAACAATTTAACAAACTTCCAGCCGGGTTAATTAAATCTTATATTGAATCTGAAGAGAAACACGGTTAAAACCGCCGCATCTAGAGAGAAACACGCCTTTTTCTCTCTATAAATATAGTCGATATCAGCTTTGCTATTTAACACCAGAGACAATGAAACATTCTTCTGCGATATTGCGATTAGAACGATCATAACTACGTATTACATACGTAGACATAGCATAACTTTCTAGTTTTCAATACATAATTAATAACGCCCCTCTAGATAAAGTTTTTACATTTTCATTAGCTGACATCTGCCTATGCTTAATTTCTAGAATTCTATTCTTATTACACTTACGAAAAATTACTAACATTGTAATATGTTATAATTATGCACATCTTCTATTGTTGATGCAATATGCCCAATCTCTGGTAGAATATATATATATATATATATATATATATATATATATATATATATATATATATATATATACTACTTACATTTCTTATTTATTGGATTTGCCATTATTTAAAGTTTTCGTGGTTATTTTTTTTTGTTTTTGATTCTTTGGCTTAGTCGTACGTACGTCTATTTGTGTGTCTCGGAAATGCAGCGCGTGCGGGTCCATCTTACATTGTTGTTTCATTTTTTATGATTTTTTTTTATATCTATATTTTTCCGGTCATTTATTATTGATACAACACTATAGATTCGTACACAGTTAACATCGGCCACGGTTTTATTAAACGCTATTTGCAAAGACGAGCGCAATTTGCAGGACCAAAATAATTTTATCACTCACGTTTACACAGCTTCCGACGGCGTCACTATCCAGAATTCGGCTGTTAACTAACAATACCATTGCTCTGGTTAAAAAAATATAAGTGTGTCTGACACTTTCTCTCTCTCTCTTTACTCTCTCTCTCTCTCACTCTAGATGTATATATATATAAATATATATATATAAATAAATATATATATATATATATATATATATATCATATTAACATTGGTTTTTTATGTGTAGTTTATTTCCGTTTTTTTTTGGTGGGACATTAGTAGGAACGTCTGCTGACGCGCATGCCTCTCTTTATTATTTGTTCTTACTTTCTTAAAAGAATGTTCTCAGAATATCTCTTTTTTGCCACGATTTATTATTTACAAAATACTATAATATTACAAAAATAAAAAAATAGCTACAATATTTATAATACGATATTTACACTTGTGAGGTGAATTACATGTCGATAATAAATCAAACACTCATGTTTACACCGTTTTCGACGGACGGCGTCTATATACATAACGTTGGTGTTAACGTATGATGCCACTTCTCTGGCGAAAAAATCAGTATATATACACACACACACACATATATATATATATATATATATATGTATGTATGTGTATACATATGTATATATACAAACACATATTTATATATATATATATATATATATATATATATATATATACAGTTACATATTTATATGAATTTCTCATATTTTTGGCATCATGTTTATATTTCTTTTTTTGCGACCATCTGTAGAATACTTTTGAATGGGCGTGCGTCACCCTATTACTTTGCTGTTTCATTCTTTAAAAAAATACTTATCATATTTTGCAGCGATTTTTATATCAGAAAAATACTATATTTTTATAAAAAGCGGCTATTTTTTTTAGTATACTATATTTGCAAATGCGCACTGAATTATATGTCCATTATAAATTGAACATCCCCGTTAACAGCGTTTTCGAGCTAAGATACATACTCCTAACTGATTAATATTACCGCTATGAAATTCCTTGTCATTTCAACTATGTATTACTTTTAAAATCTTCTTTTTTTCAGACTATTGCCATTAACCAGTTTTATTTTAATTCATGCCTAGCTAAACAAATTATGTGTAATCTAACCTTTTCCTTAGAAAAAAAGGAACATCTTTTACTGTGTGGCCCTAAATGCCAAAGTGAGCCACCCGTCTCCTCCTGCAATGGCCTCCAATATTAGGGTAGAATTCTGTAGCGTTATTTTGAACGTTGACAACAAGTGTTCATGCCTCCAAAAGGATAAATGACGATAAATATAATTTATCCGTGTATTTCTTAAAAATCAAAATCTAAATTTAACGCTATTTTCTCATATGTACATCTCGTTCTCTTTTATTTTCGGTTATTTCTCAGACATATTCTAACCATTTTGTCTTCACTTATTTTTAAATAATTTTCCTGACTAAACTGTCTATGCGAAATTGATAGTAAAACGATGTGTTAGAGGGCAATTCCTTAAGGTGTATGGTAGCTTACGGTGAGAACGGAAAAAATGTTATTAAACTTCGCTTCTCCAAACATTGGATTAAGAATTCGTTGCTTTGCATCGGGCTATGTCGATATGTATATTTAGTTTCATTTAAATAGATTATTTTTAATAAGAACTCGACCGTTTGAAATAAAAGAATTTCAGTTATGGTCATATATCGCTTAAGTGGACGATTCTCGGTAACGATATAAAAAAGGTTAAGATCATTATAACAGAAATAGTTTAAGTTGACCCCCTCCCTTTCCGGGCATGTATTTCGGGGGGGGGGCGTGTCCTAGTTATAAAGTCTATGCTTTTGATATGCCACTTCATCGAAACACCAGGAAGAGGGGATCCTAGTTCTTAGTCAACAATTCATCATTTTGTACAATTGGGTATAACCTAATATCGTTAAATATGTAGATAAGCTCTGTCGATTGCAACAATCTTTCACGTTATTTTACAAAGGCCTTTCCTTTTACGATAGAGGGTAGAATTACTTAAGTAGTATACTTAATATGTACAATTCGTACATACTAAAAATATGACAACCTTGCTACCTATATCTAATCGACTATATTGGATCTTCAACAGCTCACAACTTACTTTCAGTATCCTCGTAATCTTAATTGCTTAAATCTGTTTTCAATAAGATATTTTCTGAATAGATACACAACATTTTTCCTATCAGCCTAACATCATGATCGTACATCTAATCCTCGCTTAATTCCTTGTATCACTTTGACGCTTACCTTGAACTTTCATTCTATCCTTATGGTAAGATAGACAGCTTATAATACTATATTCAACTATTTAAAAAAAAATTAGAGAGCCGCAGTTAAAATACCAACTACTTCCTGGAGATGCTTTGTGGCTGACCTAAATTACAAACTAGAACACTAAATATGCTAATATGTACCCTTGAATTCTCTCAAAATCATAAAAAATAACGCTGATAGTTTGCTACATATATCCTAGAGATACTTTACCTCCGAGGCGATGTCTTTGTTTGTTTTGCACAACAACCTTTCTTTTCTTTTCATTACTCTATCCTAAAGTCTATAAGCTAACATGTAATAATAATGTACTGCTATTTAAATCATCTCCACTAATCACTAAACAACTGCTCTATTTCCCAAGTTGCCATTAAGTATAATCTATTGCACGTAACTTAGAGGCACTTAGCTCTCATCCATTAGTCTACATAGACTAACAACATTTCGTAGTCGATACACATTAACACCTAATGATTTCTACTAAGAAATTCTTTAGATTATACTCTTATCCAATAGGTAAACTTTAAAGCATTACTTGCCATATACTTATATATATATATATATATATATATATATATATATATATATATATATATATAAAGTGATCTATAATGAAAACGAACCCGTAATCTCTTTTGATAGAAGATAGTATTGCAATAATTAATGCCTGGCCTGAAGCGATACTCCTTGTAATACAAACTTCCTGATTGTAAGAGAAAGTCGAAGCTAGCTTCCTTCGTTAGAGGTCTGGAGACAGCAAACATACTTAATTGTCTAAAATACATATATTCTTATATACTGAAAACTTGTCACCCATCCGTCCATCTATATTTATACTTACAGAATACGACACGATATATTCCAGGTTTCCCTGTACTGAACTTTACTCCAAATCAATTGTTGTTTCTTGTATCTCTATCGAGCATTTACATTATCTTTCAGTCGTATTAAAAACTCAGTTTTGGCACCAAATTTTAATTCCTAATATTAAGTAAACCATACTTTAAGATGCTATCCTATTCCTAAAATAACACATTAATTATATATAATCATGCATTCACTTCTCTCAGTATGTCTGTATATCTGTCTGTCTGTCTGTCTCTCTCTCTCTCGCTGTGTGACTCTCTCAAACAGATCCTCTTAACAATTTAGTAGCTTCCACTGCATGAATTATTATTACTTATCCTCTCTTCTATTAACACTGAAAATGAAAGCATAGCTATGTCCTTTTTATCACTACGAGGGGCGTATTTTTCAGTAGATATTTAATCTAAATAACCGATTAATATTAACCCCCCTGCACTGCCGCAGAAATACCTACTTTAGGACACAGACGCGGGGCGAACCCTCTAGATGCTAATTGACCCGTAGATCTTCCCAGGTCATCCGTCTAGGAGAAGGACAACTCTTAAGCTAAACCTAGGGGAGGAAGGTCTCTACAGTCCCTGGTTACAACCTTCCTAGAGCTGGTGACTCAAACAAATTACCGGCTTGCAAACCGAAACTGCTTAAGCAGGAGATAGGCTCTCTATAACTTAGTTTTCATAGTCCTTCTTTACATGTTAGCCAGGCGAAAAGCTACTATCACAGGGATTCGATAGAATCACACCGTGCTTGACCTTGTTTCCTGACTAGGGGAATAAACGCCGTGTTCCTCGCTCCCGCTACATCCCATCCCCTAAACTGGATATGTCGGGTTCTTCAATACCATATATGCCGGTACGGTTGGACTGGGTTGACTTTAGTCTAGTGGGTTGAGGGCACCAGGTTGACAGGTAATGGCTGCTGTTTCCAACTGATAGTGCAGAAGCCCTTACGCTTTGGTAGCGCTTAGAGCGGCGGGGCCACCAGCAGTTGAATAATATTGGGATGATTGTAGTGCCATGTCGCGCATGGAAAGGGACCCTGCACTCATCGACAGTGGGATTTCCTTAGGTCACAATCCTGTAGCTGAGGACAGCTGATGGTCTAGTTGTATAGCATATTTGATATTCGGCACAACCAATTGTCCACCACCCCTCACTCAGCCTAACTAGAACTATAAAATTAAATAAAATGAAATGACAGTTAAAGCAAAAATTACGTTTAAACCAAGAGTAAATTTAAAGAAAACAAACCTGCCTTCCCCCATGAGGCTTGCATTTACGGATATCTGTGGGCTTAGGACTAACTTAGATTTTGTTGCATCATTTCTCCTACTAAACGCCCCAGATATATTAAAATTAAGTGAAAATAACCTAAACTTCTCTATCCCCTCCACCCACTTTAACCTGCCTGGTTTTCTCCTACTCTGCCGTAAGGACTCGGACAAACATATGCATGGGCTTGGAGGCTATATTCGTAACATCCTCCCCCTGACTAGACAACCAAAACTAGAATCAGCCGACCAGACCTTTATGTGATTCAAGATAAACGTGTAACATAATGTAAGCTACTTCTATTTTCTCTATCGCTCTCCCTACAACAAGGATAGTACCCTAATAAACAAAGTCTCTGGCAGAATAGATATAGCATTATCCTCGATACTAGCGCACAAGTACATGTATTGATTGACTTCAATGTCCACTACAGTAACTGGCTTAGATTTTCTACTTACAAAGACCTAGCTGGTAGCACAACACATAGCTTTTGTATATCCATTTCCTATAACTGACGGTTACATTCCCGCCACGTTTTCCAGACCAGCAAGATTAACATGCCTCACTTCTAGATCTATTTCTGACAACACTTCCCGAGGAGTGTACAACTAATGCCGACTGCCTACTCAGGAATGCTGATCACGCTGTGATAATGATAGAAATCGCCCTAAATTCGTGCCATAAAACTGAAGACTCACTGCTCAAAACAAAGAGGTATTGCAAAACGGCTCACTGGGAAGACATCAGGGAACTCATCAGAAATGCCCCATTGCGAAATATATATTCTCATCCAGCGAGACCGGGCGCACATACGACCACTGTATGGTTCTAAACTGCAATTAAAGCACATATGCCACATGGAAATTTATTAAAGAAAAAACCCTCTCCCCAATGCGCACCGCAGATCCAACCGACAGAAGTTCAGTTTCAACAGACAGAAGTTATAGAAGCAAGAAGTAATTATAAGAGAGAAATATCGACATCTAAGAGAGAATACATTGAAACCACCTGAAAACGCAACGAAGCACAGAAATTAGGAACCCCTGATATTGGAAAATATAAAACAATGTAGTAAATAATGGGCAGTCAACGCATTCCCAACTATCAAACAATCATGAGGTTGCTTACACGGCAACCGACAAGGTAACCTGCTTGCCAATCGGTTTGCCTCAAACTCCATATTGACCCATCACATCACTCCATCCTCGACTTTCACTAGACAATTTGAAAATCACCCCTTCTTCTGTACATACTATCATAAATAACCTAGAATATTTGATATATTGTCTGAGCTAATTATATCATTATAAACACACCAATCAAGTAACTCATATTTCATCCTTTTTCATAATACTTGGATATGTTCTTAATTTCGCCAATAACTTTCATAACTTTAATCCACTATGTCGATCCCTCTTACTTAAATAATTTCGATATATTGCCTAGGCTGATGATTTCATTACAAATAAATCAATAAATTCTGGGTATTCTCCTAGTATATATGTTTCCCCTATCTTGCCCAATCCCTGGCGACGCTGCATATTCTGCTAATATATATCGTTCACCTATCTCATTCGATCCAGCGCGATGCTGCGTATGCTGCTACTATATGTTTTCTATCTATCTCCTTCAATACTAGGCGACGATTTCTGATAGTATATATTTGCACATCTCATTCAATCCTAAACTGACTCCATGTCCGCCACCCCAATTTGAAAATATACAATAAATAAAGCAATGTTTTAATCGTAAACTGTTTCAGCCATTTCCGGACTGACTAAATATCCCAACCCCACTGTTAAAACTATACACGAAATAATGTAATGTTTAAATAGTAAACTGTTTCATACATTTCCGGGATTGACTTTATATCCCCGACCCACTATTAAAAATATACATAAAATAATGTAATGCCTTAATAGTAAACTGTTTCAGCCATTTCCTGACCCGACTTTATATACCAAAACCCACTGCTAAAAATATACATGAAATAACGTAATGTCTAAATAGTAAACTGTTTCAGCCATTTCCGGGACCGACTTTATATCCCAAATTCACAGCTAAAAATATACATGAAATAATGTAATGTCTAAATAGTAAACTATTGCAGCCATTTCCCGGACCGACTTTATATCCCCAACCCACTGCTATAAATATGCATGAAATAATGTAATGTCTAAATAGTAATCTGTTTCAGCCATTTCCGAGACCGACTTTATATCCAAAATCCACTGCAAAAAATATGCATGAACTAATGTAATGTCTTTATAGTAAACTGTTTCAGCTATGTCGGGGGCTGTCATTATATCCCCAAGCCACTATTATCTGATCCAATCCCTTGTGACGCCGCATATAATGCTAATATATATCGCTCACCTATCTCATTCGATCCGGTGCGACGCTGGTATTTTGCTACTATATGTGTTCCACCTATTTAATTTAATACTGGGCGACGCTTTCTGATAGTATATCTTTGAAAATCTCATTCAATCCCTCGACTGACTTCATATCCGCCACCCCACTGTTGTAAATATACATTAAATACCGTAATGTTTTGATCGTAACCTGTTTCAGCCATTTCCGGGACTGGCTTTATATCCCCAACCCACTGTTAAAAATATACATGAAATAATGCAATGTCTAAATAGTAAACTGTTTCAGCCATTACCGAGACCGACTTTATATCCCCAATCCACTGCTAAAAATATACATGAAATAAAGTAATGAATATATCGTAAACTGTTTCGGCCATTTTCGAGATCGTCTTTATATTCCCAACCCACTGCTAAAAATATTCATTACATAATGTACTGTCTAAATAGTAAACTGTTTCAGCTATTTCTGGAACTGTCTTCATATCCGCCACCCCACTGTTGAAAATATACATTAAATAAAGTAATGTATAAATCGTAAACATTTTCAGCCATTTCCGGGGCCGACTTCTTATATCCCATCCTACTGTTAAAATATACATGAAATTAAGTAATGTCCAAAACGTAAATGGTTGAAACCATTTCCGGAACCGACTTAATATTTCCCACAAGAATGTTAAAAATATACATTAAATAAACCAATGTATAATGCGTAAACGGTTTCATCCATTTTCGGGACTGATTTAATATTCCCCACCTCGCTGTTGAAAATATACATTAAATGAAGTTATGTTTAAATCGTAAACTGTTTCAACCGTTTCCGGGACTTACATTTTGTCCCTAGCCCACTGCTAAAAATATACACGAAATAATGTAATGCCAAAATAGTAAACTGTTCGGTCATTTCCAGGATAGACTGTATATACCCAACCCACTGCTAAAAATATATATGAAATAATGAAATATCTAAATAGTAAACTGTTTCAGCGATTTTCGGGACCGACTTTATATTCCAAACTCACTGTTAAAAATATACATGAAATAATATAATGTATAAATAGTAAACTGTTTCAGCCATTGTTCGGACTGACTTTATATCCCCAACCCACTACTAAAAATATACATGAAATAATGTAATGTCTTAATAGTAAACTGTTTCAGCTATTTCCGGGAACGACTTTATATCCCCAACCAACTGCTAAAAATATACATTAAATAATGTAATGTATAAATATTAAACTGTTTCAGCTATTTCTGGAACTGACTTATACTCCCCACCTCACAGTTTAAAATATACATGGAATAAAGTACTGTATACATCGTAAACTGTTTTAGCCATTTTCGGGAGCGATTTCTCATCTCCCACCCTACTGGCAAAGATATAAATTAAATAATGTAATGTCCAAAACGTAAATGGTTGCAGTCATTTCCGGAACCGACTTCATATTTCTCAGCCCAATGTTAAAAATATACATTAAATAAAGCAACGTGTAATGCGTAAAATGTTTCACCCATTTTCGGACTGATTTAATATCCACCACCCCTACTGTTAAAAATACACATGAAATAAAGTAATGAATAAATCGTAAACAGTTTGAGTAATTTCCGGGGCTGACTTCATATCCCGTAACCCGCTGCTTAAAATATACATGAAATAAAGTAATGTTTAAATCATAAACTGTTTCAGCAGCTTTTCGAAAGTAATGCATTAAAAATATTAACACGTTCAGTGATTAGGTAAACATTGCTTCAACATGAATTTCTTAGTGTAATATCAGTTTCAGCATTCCAGTGACTTAAGCCCCCTCTTTTTTATCTTGATTAATGGAGGAGAAATCCTTCACTACTGATACAATTCTTATTTTTGTTATTTACCAGCTTTTGTGGGAGTTGGTTTCCCCCTACATTTTTAACCGACCTCAGGCCCAATTCCGACCCTGTGCGGAGGCAAGTAAACAAAACAAAAATAATCAGAACGGACATTTTCCAGGGAATTTTATAAAAACAAAACAAAAGCAAAGTAAAATTTTTAACTGCTTCGCATGTAATTAAGCAAATATTCTTTACATTTCCAGGCATATTATAAACGATAATTTTTCTCAACTTAAATAGACCATTTCGCTGTTTACAATCCCATCTTACTTAAATAATAAGTCAATGCTATAGTAAAGACAAACTGGGTAAAAAAAGAAATTATGCTAATTAATTTAGAGGACATGAGCACTTTATTTAAGTGCCATACTTAATATAATCAGCAATCAAAAGGCTATTTTTTAATAGGAAAAAATAGATAAAATAACGTTAATAAGATATCAGTGACCATCTCTACCTTGTACCCTGCCATTTCCTCTCCGGACACCTGTTCCGAACCTATGCTCTTGATCCATCATTTCATCAAAATACCAAAATGAGGGGTTCCTATGTCTTACACAACAATTTATCAGTCTGTACAATTGTCTGAAAACTGATATCATCAAAATTAGATAAGCTGTTTAAAATTTCCTCTCTTGACAAAATTGCCAACCGAAATACAAACGGATTGTCTTTTACGATAGAGGATAGAACTGAAGCAGTATACTTAATATATACAATACGTGCGTACTAAACTAAACCACCTTTGCTACCTATATATATATATATATATATATATATATATATATATATAATCGCCTATACTGAATCCTTATCAGCTCACAACTTTCTGTATCCTCAGACTCTTAATTTCTCAAATCTTATATCACCAAGACATCCTTCTGAATAGATACAAAAATTTTCCTGAGCAGTTCAACATCCAGTGACCATATATCTAATTCTCATGAAATTCCTTATATCACTTTGAATATTACCTTAAATTTTCATTCTATCCCTGAACAAAGTAGAACACCACATAATACTCTATTCAACTACTTTAAAAATTAGATAAACCCAGTTGAAATATTAGAAGTGATTCGTTCCTGACGAAGACTGCGGTTTTGTACAATAAACCATGAAACTATTGTATGTAAAATTCCTCTCAAAACTGCAAAATACCGCTGCTTGTATACTAAGTACGCCTATAGATACGTTACTTCCAAGATAAGTGCCTTGTCTGTTTGCATGACAAACCTTTTTATTTTTTACTTAAATTCTCTTTCTCCTGATCACTAACAAATCAAACTGCTCTATTTCTCAAGTTGCCACTAAACCTAATCTGTTTCACGTAACTTAGAGGGGTCCTTGCTCCTCGCCCTTGACCCTAACAGACTCGTAAATCAATACCCATTAACACCTAAAGATTTCCTAGGTCTGCTCCTGATTATAACTCCTATCCCGACACTAAGCTTCGTAGTAAATACTTACTAGCCATAATCCTATACATAGACTTAAAGTAATCTTTAATGAACAGCGACCGTTAATACTCTTTGTTAAGAGATAGTATTGCAATAATTATTACACACACTAAACCGGTACTCATTGAAATACAAACTTCCGGATTTGAAGAGAAAGGCGAAGTGATCCTCATTCGTTGAAGTCTAAAGGCAACTTACTCAAATTGTCTAAAATTTCATGCATTCGTATACAATACTACTTATCAATCCATCTCTATTTAACTATACTTACAGAATATGCAATGCCCTATATCTATCAGGTGTAAATGTACTCCATATGAAATGCTCTCGTGTATCTATACTGACCATATATCTTATCTTTCAGCCATACTAACTATTCGGTTTGGGTACCAAATCAAAATTTCTAATAGCAAGTAAATCATACTTTAACACTTTATCCTAATCCTAAACTTACTAAAACATATCTAACCATACCTTCCTAAATTTACTAAACCATATCTAACCATACATTCCTAAACTTACAAAACTATATCTAACCATACATAAACTCGTCTCTCTCAATCCAATGCTGTTGCAAATTTAGCTGCTTCCAATGCATGAATTTTTCACTATACCCTCTGCTGAAATATAACAATATTATTTAAGGTATCCTTAACATGGAATAGCTCGGTATTTATTCTTCAGTTTCACCTAAAAAATTAAACAATTATCAAAAACCCAAATAAAATTGTAATTACACTCTGAGATCATATCGGAGCAGTAACGCGAGCTGACATACCTTACACTCAATTTGTCTTTGAAATAAATAAGTGTTATTCTAATCGGTTAAATAAGAATACAAAATGATATATAGATATGCCTGTGTATATTGGAATTAATGTCGTAAATGCTTATTTCTTTCAAAATGAACAAAAAAAAATAAACATTAGAATTTATGAAAACAATATTGGTTTTCTCATCGGCGAACTAGTAATATACTACTACTACTACTACTTCTACTATGAATAATAATAATAATAATAATAATAATAATAATAATAATAATAATAATAATAACAATAATCATTGGTACCTCAATAAGGCACCGTCTATGACATTTAAATTCTTAAACTCTTATCTTCACAAAAAAGAAAAGCGGGAATTATTTCAAGAACATGGGAGAAGCTATGCCTATCAAATAATTAATTTTAAGAAAAGAATCTCAGCTCAATGAAAGAGTTATATTAATTTTAAACATGTAAAAAAATATGATATACTTACAATATTATTATGTCGAATTGCACTTGTATCGATGCGGTGTGGACGAGCAGAAACTTTTTGAAGTTTATTTGATTATGGGGAAAATCAAATTTTATATAATTGCGTTTAAAAATACATGGACAATAATATTACCTCTGTTTAGGTTGAATGATTAGTTTCGCGTCAAATAATGAGGTAATTATATAATCTCCTCATTGTATTTTGATTGAAATAAGTGATAGACCAGAATCTACATATTTTGGCGGATTTTGCGCAGGCGATGGTTCGAATGTGAATACATGATTTTTGTTTGTTTTTGTTGTTATGAAAATTGTATTGACGAAAATATTAACTCTTATCTTAACAAAAAAGAAAACCCTTATACCTGAGTTGCTTCCGGGCCTTGATAAGTGGTGACCACCATGTAAAAAAATAATAAATAATTTTTACTCCTGTAAGCGAAGTGTTGAAAGTAACTGAGTGCATGTATTGTTATGCAAGATCTAAAATATAAAGTGCATGAGACATGTTATCTGATTAGCGTTCATGTTTGTTTTTAGGAACAAGCCTCTATTTTGTGTTGTCATAATGCCCTATGTAACAAAACTCTATCAGAAGAATTAAAAATCATACTAAACGCAAGTATTCAGAAAAAACAGTTTCTGTTTGTTATAAATATATTAATTTATCTAATCGTAAATTGAATACAAAAATATAGCTGATTTGGAATTAACATAATAAACGAATATATTTTACACATTGCAGGGTAGTTAACACTTACAAACCCCTTAAAGTGATTACAGCATAAATATTACAGAGTGGACGCTGGGCACCGGGATGGCAGTGTATTAACAATTACTGGTAGAAATGTTGTTCAAATTGATTATTTATTGACCGGTTCAACAAGAAATTTTTTTCATTTGTTCTGAGTAGACACGATGCTGATAAGTTTTTAAGACAGCAAACGGAACAGAGTTTAGTCGGTCACCAATTTTAGACAATAAAGTTTTATAATAAAAGTAGAATTTAGTTTCTGGAGATAGACTGAGGGAACATATTTATGGGTGTAGTATTTATATTATATAAATAAATATACTTATAACAAACAGACTGAATGGTTTGTCTTAATGTTTAAATTGTAAGTAAACAAAATTAAGACAGAAGTCAATATCTTAAACAAAATACGACACTATGACTGCAGGTCCGTACACAGCTATATACACCAACTATATCTGATTAGTAGTACTTCTACCGACCAATATATATATATATATATATATATATATATATATATATATATATATATATATATATATATATATATATACGACAACTATAATTTGTACATCTACAAATTACTTTGGCAAGTACCCTCAGCATCGCACTATTCAATAATATGAAAAACACTACTAATATATGATATATAATTATATATATATATATATATATATATATATATATATATACTATATATGTTATAAATTTAGAATATAATATATGTATATATATATATATATATATATATATGTGTGTGTGTGTGTGTGTGTGTGTGTGTGTGTGTGTTTGTGAGTATATATATGTGGGTGTGTGTGTGTGTATCTATAACGAGAGCTGTATATAATATCCCTTGCCTTCCTTATTCAAAAATGAACACTCATAAATTTCTATCATTATATATGTATATATCTATAAAAGTGAACGTGTCTGTTTATCTGTGTGTGTTTGTGTGTATGTGTGTATGTGTGTGTACATTTCCCTACGCAATAACTCTCTCAATTTTTAGTCTACAGACTCCAAATTTCATATACAGAGTACTGAGATTTGGGGAAATTTTGCGATCGGTTATCGGCCAAAAATATGACTATTAAAGGGGCAAAGTTAACCGATTTGACCTTTGAAAACTCTACCAAACATATCAGCCAATTTTGGGTATAAACACAGTAAATGTTAGATATATGTTCCTTGGGCATGGATCTTACTTAATAACTAGGTTTGACCACCTAAACGATAAATGTTAAGGTGTCATAATAAGGGTCAAAATTTTTAAAAATGATCTCTGTGGTCTCTACCAAATTTCTCAGAATATTTCTGGTCTGAAATTGAAATTTTACATAAAGGGTGTTAAGAGATAAGGAAGGCCTTTTAATCGGTTTGGGTCGAAAATGTTTAGTTACAAATATATAAATGTATACGTATGTATGTATGTATCTCTGCCAAAAACCTCCGACAGAGGCAACGGATTCTTAGAAGATCAGTATCGTCTTGAAGTCAGAGAAAAATATCGAAAAATTGGCTAAACACATTAATATCTCCACCTTCAACTGGGCAAATTTCAACAAAGGGTGTCGCTTTTTTCGCCGATATTTTTGAAAGTCATTCGCTCCTTTCGATTGTCTGGCCTTTATTTAAACCTACTCATTTCCGCTTTGGTGGTGGTCGTAACAGCAAAAACGTCAGATTCTTTTCTCGTTCTTTTCCTTTTTCGCGGTACGGGTATGAGCCTGCCTTCTTACTACCACTTTTTTGTTCAACATAAACGCACACATACCCACACACACATACACACACACATATATATATATACATACATATATATATATATATATATATATATATATAGTACAAGAGATTTGTAAAATATGTTGTCAAACTCTTTTGCAATAATGTAATATATACTTATTTTTTGGTAAGGAAACACAAATAAAATGGATATTTGTAAAACCCGGGGGTTCGAAAGAATTACTTTCTATTACAACCATTTGTTCTGTGTTCTACAGTATTGAATATCCCAAGATTTCAAGCGCGAACTAGACACATATACCTCATGATTTATACACACCATTTTCTCCATTATCAAACATAAATGTTTCAACAGCAAGGATTTATCCTTTAACCTTCCGGTAAATATGAAGCGATTTCCTGTCATTCCTTATGGGACATACGACAGCCTTGCACTGGTACAGCTTTAATATAAAATTCTATACGTACATAAATCAAGTAGCACATTAAGTTTGCATGGACTAACCTACGTACATAATGAAACGTCCATAATAAATAAAAACAGAGCATCACATGGAAAGGAAGATAGGCAACCTTTACGACTTAATTCTAACACATGCAATCATCGCTATTCTACAGATCAAGCCAATAGTTTAACGTGTGAAGAAGTTCGTATGCATAACATCATGACTTCTCACACAAACATTAAACACTCTACAATTATATTCAGCCTCGATGTAGTGGTGCTCTAAATGTAATACCTTCACACGCAGCCGGTGATCTATTTAATGCCTACATCTCTAGCAATGACTTGCATTGCTTGGATTAGATAATAGATTATAATACGGACCTGAACTTAAAACAACACACAAAGGCAAAATGAGGAAATCTATGAACGCGGATCATCTGGATTAGTAGCCACCGAATACATAATAGATTAAGTCAACAATAAATCAATATTTAACTTTCACTCGTATTTAATCGGGTGTGTCGATCACTTAATGGAACTAACAGAACCAAGTAAGAGAAGGTGAACACCATATTGTCTTGCATATATCCATGTATACAGTTCGCACATTGATACGCATGAGTTTTCGGACTTTTAGACATCAATCCTAGTAGCTTTTACGAGTGATATTTTAGAAATATTTTCTAGTAAAAGAGAGATATCATTACAATCGGTTCAGTCCTCAAAAGCCTAGATATGATAAACGGCTTCAAACCAATTTGCATTGAGAGAATTGCAATATTTTTACAGAAAAGATAGACTGTTCAAGCTATTAAATAAGTTATTATAAATTAATCGACATCCCAAATTCGTAATAAAGCATCATAGAAAATAAAAATAACCCATTGCTTCACTTCAACGATAAAAGCACGGAAGTATTCTGCGATGCAAACGAAATATGTGGCCGTCATATATCAGTTTCCCACTCCTATCTATCTCAGAGAAAACAGCTAGCAACAAGCAAACGACAAGCAAGTTTAATTCTGTGAACTGTAGGATACTGCCTAGTTAACACCACAGAGAATTATAACGCAAAAAAGCCTACTGCTAAGAATTCGCCTTTAGGAACAATGTTTACAGTAGGAGAGTCCTGATATCCATAATAATAGACACGCAAAAACAAAAAACACAATAATGTATCACACCTATTTAGACCTGGAAACCCATTCATAGACCCATAAAAATAAGGACTTTGACCACGACCTGTAACGTTTAGGTTTTACACATAAAGAAAATTCTGTTAATTTATAAGTAACGTCTTAAACTTGATGAGAAATTTGAGCTCAGCTAATCAATTTTAAAGCAGTATCCACTCTTCCAGAATCTACGACAAGGAAATCGTGTAGTATAGACCATGAAAAGTCATAACGAATCAATAACAATACTCATCCTCGACACAGAACAAAAATGAATATCCGAAATATATTGGAATTATAAATTAAATTGCATAAATAAATACGTAAAACAATAAATAAATGTAAGTGTATTGATTTGCATTGTGTGTTTCATTTGCATGGCGGGTTTACATATAAACATTAAAATATCGATATTAATTTGCACCCTCCCAAGATAATAATGGATATTTGTTACAAAAATCAAAAATCTAATATAATAAAATAAAAAAAATAGTCGTAAAAGCACAGCAGAAATATTAAACTAGATATAGAACTACAATCTTCCGATTCCAAATTAAATTTCAATAATTAAAAAGAAGTGCATAAACGTAAATATATAAGGTTGGTGAAAAATATTTATTTCACATTCAACTTCCCGAGATCATAATTCCTTTCATAATAAATGTTATTAATCGAAACAAAATTATTAAGTCGGCATATTTTGCCAAAGAGGAACATGTTTTTTTATTCCATTAGCATAGACATCCGGGGTTCTGGAAGCGATAAAGTCATTAAAGACGGATTCGCTATCATATGACACGCAGTATATATATATATATATATATATATATATATATATATATATATATATATATATATATATATATATATATATATGTATATTTATAAATATATATATATACATAATTATTTTTTACTATATATATATATATATATATATATATATATATGTATATTCAACAATATATATATACATAATTATTTTTTACTATATATATATATATATATATATATATATATATATATATATATATATATATATATTATATATATATATATGTGTGTGGGGGGCGTGAATTTAATATTGTGCAAATTCTAATCATTGAAACGTATAATTAATTTTCTTATGATCGTCAGTTATGTGGGCGAGGACGTGACTGATATGATATGAGTCGAAGATTGGCAATATATGTTTAATGGATTTACACATCAATCATGAAAAAACACTATATGTGCAGGACAATATTCAGCCGAGCAAAATATAATTATTTTCAACATTTCATAATCGATTATTTATGCTTCAATAATTTTATATGCAAATATTTTTTAAATCAGTTTTCTTGAATACACTGAATAATGTGTTGCAACATCTATCCTTTTTTACAAAGCCCTCAATACTTATCAAGGCCAAGAGACTACTCGAGGATAATTGTTAAAGAGTGTACAGTAGAAATTGGGCAGTATATTAATCGTTAGTAATGGAAATACGGTAAATTTGTTAACTTATATGGCACGGCTCATAAAAAAAAAATTGTTTACGTTAGACTTGAATGAAGCCATATTCTAATAAGCTGGAAAGCAGGAAAACAAGACAAATCCACAGGCGTTCAGTTCTAAGAAAGAAGCTTTGCTCATGAGTATACGTTTAGGTTTATGCACAGATAAAGAGTGGGGGGAATTAGTGATAGTATTTTCAGCTAGACGGTTGTTTCTTCTAAAAGTTTGGGGAGAGGGGACTATAGATTGAAGTTAGGCCGAGCACTTGCCATTAATATTAAGATAAAGCAAAGACAAACTCGCAACAGCTCTTCTGTGAGAATGTTTGCAGGGAAGAGGAAAGGGCATCCCCTAGAAGGATACGAAGTTTATTTTGACCTGTATCAAGGCGGGATAAATTCTTTCTAGCAGCTCATGCCCAAAGGTGGCAATATTACTCAATCCTAGAACGTACCTACTTTCTTATATAGCTAGAGAATTGCATAGCAGTGAGATATCTACTGGATCAATAGAGAGTCCCCACCATTTTTTCCAGTAGCCTTTGCAATGGATTGAATGTATGCATTCCATTTAAGATCAGGAGTAAAGGTCAAGCCCAGACGCTTGTCAAAACATGAGCCCTCCCCTAGACGAGAACCATTAATTTATATTGATGCCAGATGGAGATCAGAGCGTTGAGCGTGTAAAGATGAAACTTAGTTTTACATGCATTAAAATAACTTTCCCCAATGTGTAACTTGCTCTAGATTAGAGGAGTGAGACTCAGAGAAAACTTGGTCGTTAACGGTTTTAGATGATCTACCATAGACATTAGTGTCATCAGCATAAATGTCTACGAATGATGTAAGGACGTGATTTAGAAGATCATTAATGCAGATCAAGAAGATAGTTGCGTCCAGAATTGACCCCTGAGAGACTCCATCATTATTACTGAGAGCTTCTAATTTCTTCACATCAACCACTACTCTAATGAACCTATCAGAGAGAAGTGATTTAATAATTGAGAATACATTTCCAGCTGTACTGTAGCTGGAAATCTTGTGAAGTAAAATTTTATACCATACTCTATCCAAAACTTGTCCTATGTCAAGAGCAATTGCCCTAGAAATATAGGCTCCGTCGAGAGATTTGCTTATCCTATGACATATAACTGTAAGCTCATCTGCTGTAGATCTAGCAGAACGGAAACCATATTGTGTTTCACCAAGAAAGATATTTCTGTTGAAATGGTTGATCACTTCTCTATTTAACACAGCTTCCAGCAACTTACTCATGACGCACAGGAAACTTTCTGGTCTGTACTTAGAGGGAGATGAGTTATCATCTGAATTCTGAAATACAAGGCATACTGATAAGAATTTCCTAGTGGGATGGGAAGCAATTCTCCTTAAGGCAACGTTTAAACAGTTGTTTTTTAATGATGAGCGCTAGTTCTGGTTGAAGTTTTTTGATTACTATAATTGGAATACCGCCGGCGTCGGTTGCTTTACTGGAATCAAAGTTCTTGATAAGCTTGGCAACATCACGTAGAGATATGTGTATATCATATAGCATGTTTTCTGATAGAGGAGGAGATATTAGAGGTTGTCCATACGTAAGTTTAGTAATAAATAATTTATTAGTAATTATATTTTCTACTAAAGAAATCCCGTTATTATGTAATACGATTTTAATTGTAGGGCATATCAAAGAGTACATGTCTCAGGCATAAAAAGCAATGCCCACTAGGTTCTATCAAACTGTAATAATAATAATAATAATAATAATAATAATAATAATAATAATAATAATAATAATAATAATAATAATACAATAGATAAAAGAAAAGACACTGAAGAGAAAACAATTGACGTGAAATTTTGATGTTACATTGTTTGTGTATATTGTATGTTGCATAACGACGTACATATTTAATAGTTCGGCTTATGATTTACCTATATACATATGTACGTGTAAATCCGTATATGTATATACGTCGGGTAGTGCGTATATTTTTCCAGTTATGCAAGAGTTCTAACAGAAAAAAAGACTGACGTGGACTATCAGATCAGTTGTAGGCAAACAGTTTTTTAACAGCTTTAAATAACGCAACGCATGCCTGGATTATATACAAACATTTGTTTTCATGATTCCGGCCGGCATCTTCGGAGATTACAACGTCCTCACATTTTGGCTGCCTGAGAAAACGCCACACCTTGAGTTGTTCGTTCTCTCGGATGTTAAACTTACGACTGGTTAGAATCTCCCCAAATCTCCATCTTATCCGGTGTCCAAGTATCCAACCACTTACGTAATATAATACTGACTATTTGTTTATCCTAAATAAAAATTATGTTTTCCTTTTTTCCTAAAACCACAATTTTGTAGTTGTCTATTATTTCAGTTGCCAGTCATTTATTCTCAATCTGATTGTTTATTTTGCTAATCCAATCGTCAAATCAATTAATAATCATAATAATAATAATAATAATAATAATAATAATAATAATAATAATAATAATAATATAAACAATAATAATAATAACAATGGTTAACAGACTAAAAATACTATTGGTGAAAAATAATCATGTTTGAGAAACTAAAGAGAAAAAACTTTGAATTTTCAAATAGAAAAAAATCATGCTGTAGCATGGGTTTGTATGAGTTGCAGGAGAAATCAAATTGAAAAGAGGTAGACACCAGGGTAGAAATAGACGGATATGGAAAAGAATAATAATTATTTACAAAATGCAAAATTGCTTAATAAACGTTTGAGTAAATGAGCTGTGTGCATGATTACTGGGAAATTCAGAATATGAGTTTAAAGAACAAAAAAAAAACTAAAATATCCTTGAAGAAATCAAAGAAAGGTGTCAATGTGAAGCTATATAAATAGGGAAGTAAACGGTTCAGAGCTAATTGGTCTGAGGAAAAATTTAATGCGGAATGAAATCAGGTAAATTAGTTTCCAAAGGCAGTAGAATTTACGGGGATTGTAGGACAAAACATATCGTATGTGTCTTTTAGTTGGAAGAAGAGAAAAACTCTATACGATTAATGTTAAATCAACCTAAAGATGTGGTTAAACTATGAATGTAAAATGAAACAAAATATGTTTAAATATTCAAATTGAAAGCCCCCCCCCCGGAGTTGCTTATTTTCAGAGAAATTGGATAAAATTTTTACCAACTCGCATGAATGGATTGCGTTCAAAATTAACAAAATGGTATAATTCCTGAATGAAGCACGCGTGAACAAACAGTGCAGCAAGTAGGATGCAGTATATGAATCTGCAGTCATGCCTATCAACCGATTACTTGTTTGCATTAATGTAACGTTCTAGCAGGAATAATGGCAAAAGAAATTTACCAATATATTGTACAACAACAAAAAGTATATGCATTGTAAAAGAAGATGCAAAGCTATGCATATTGTAGACGCTCGGAAATCCGATAAACATGCCCACTTAGCAGGACTAAGGAATCAGGGGAAATATTCTAAATAAAAACGAATGCACGACGTTTTAAAATGAAATGGTATACGATATTAAGTGCCATTGCCATCAAATGTTGGCTACATGTTCTATATTGTAGTTTTTGACAGTCGTACACTTACTGTTTTCATTACGAAAGGTAGGAATTGAGCGTAAACAATTTATTTTTTTGAGATAACGTAAAGTTTGATGAAATAAGAAATTTTGAATTATAATGATTATACTCCTTCCTCTAAAAAGGTAAGCTTATAAGCTCATATCCAGGTCAATCGGTACATGTAACTCGGTGAAGCTTATTATGCGCTCTGATATATAAGTGTAGTCCAAGGCTGTTCTTATTTCGAAACATCAAAACAGCTCGATAGCGTGGTCTTGTTTGCTTTTACGGTAATATGGTTAATATGTGATTCGTTAATTCCTTGCTCCGGCAATGGCTCACAGGAAAATAACATTAAAAAAAAATCAAAGTAAACAATAAAAACTCTTTAGAGAATAGACTCGGTTTGGCTGCAGGTGCTTGGTCTCTTTATGATTGCTGTCTCCTGAAAGAAATTTAGTCATGAATTTCGTACGAAACAACACAATGACTCCAGTCGTAAGACGTTGAGTTTTCTTTTATAAAGATTCATCATTAAAACATTTGGAATAAAAGAGTGTCATTTTATATTTATGACAGAAATTTGAGTGCAATGTCTTTTAAACAACGCAATCTACTTTGATGTTGATTCAAAACAAAACACCTTCTCTATCTGTTGGTCAGTAAACGTTGGGGTGTACCGTAGGTAATAGGGGTTGACAGACACAACACTTATTCCAATCAATATAACGACAAATACCCTTATCACGAAAATTTGCAATATTTTGTGTGTGTCGCGTAAGGTTAGGTTAGCTTTACTATATATCATAGAACAATCTGGACAAGGTTCGAGTATGGGAAAGTTTAAAATTTCGAACTTGAACATTTTCGACATAAGGGTCATTTTCCCTTAACTGTCAAATCTCTAGATTAGTTTACTTTCTTGATAAATCAATAAATATTGCTTATTGACCATGCTCTCAGGGACAATGATTTTACATAAAGTAGTTAACAGTGATCCTGAATCCATATATTTTTTCCACAATCACTTTTACTCATTGGTACAAAAATGTGCAGTAATTTCGGCATGGATTCCAGCTAATATGGTGCGATTTTGCTAGTAAAACCTGGATCTATACTAATACACTGATTCCATATATGTAAATATTTAACTATGAATTCAGCAAACAGAAACACTTGATTTTCACGTGAACAAATAGTAAGGTAAAGAGAAAAGGGAACCGTGTAAGTATCGAAAAAAAAAAACAGAAACTCGTGTCTGGTAAACTACATGAAAAAAAAACAAACCAAAAAATCATTGATATTGCCTCCAGCAAGGATGATTCCACTCGACCAATGGAAAAGAATGCCCATCATGCTCTGGGACTGTATAACAGTAGAAAACATGTATTATTCTGTTGAACTATAGAAAGCACCTAAATGGAAAAGTGATGAAAGGATTATCTATGTGGTGACATACATTTGTTAAAATTATATCGATCCCTTGAAAAACAAGAAGAGCATGAGTTGGCCACTGCTGTTAAAAACAGAGTCGGTTATGTTGGTTGTAATTTAAACGCAGCAAACTATATTTACCACAAGTTATGCAGCATCGACTTCTGTACAATGCGAAATATTCCAAGGAAATTCAGGTAAACTGAATCAACGAAACGGGGAATAAGTGTAAGACAAAAGGATCGCGGTAAGACTGAGGAATTGGAGCGTGTTTGCTAGAAGAAAACAACAAAGAACAGCTAACAATATCGTACTTTTGTCATTTTGTAATAAATCCACGGCATACGAATATCAATACCTCCAAGAAAATCTGCTGAGGCGATTGGGAAACTTAACATTCATTACTAGGTTTCGTAGTGGCTTGACGAACATTGCGATATTAAGGAAAAAAAACTCTGACGTCCTTCCTAATTATGACAATCAATCTCATGAGAGCAATGAGGAATCACAGACAAAAAAACAAATCTTTAAACCACAGCTAAACCCATCTAAACCGATACCAAGACAACAGCTGAGGCAGTGAGAAATACGTATTCAACCATTAAAAAACTGAGGCTATCAGCGGCATTAGATTTTATTCAAGGCAGTTATCGGTTCTTGTTCCAACATCAGTTTGTTCGGAAGGATACGCCCAGAAATGTTGCTGATAGCATCTAACAAGCGGTCGTTCAAGCAAAACGCCTCAAAACTTGACTAGCGTCTCTACGGCTTGGTGTCGCGGCTTAAATGTTCCACGTGTAGAGATCACAATTCTTGATTTATAGTATTTTAATAATGAGAGTTTCTTCATCATATCCAGAGGTTAACGTTTTTAATTTATTCGGCATGTTAATTTGCTCCAGATGTGTTAGGCGGTGACATGGATATTCTTAATATGTTACTGTATTTACAGAATACAAAGTGGATTATAACATAATACTATTTGATGGAAAGGGTACGTTCCATGGGATGGAAATGATCGCAGCTATTACACACGGAAAGAAAGTTACTTATCATATACCACGACAAAATCCTTCGATCTGACACTTGTCGGAATAATAATTTCCAAAATAATGAAGATCGATATTAAAGACCATCGCTTTTGCTAGCATTTCAATCACGCATTACACTTACTGTCAGGTCCATACACGCCTAAGATTTGTAATCGCAAGTTGACACTTTTGTGGAAATGACCTTTCACATCAAGATGAGTACACCTAGCTGACAAAGCAAGACACACATGTTGCATAAGGACGGTAAATATCCGGGAAAATCTCAGTTACAATTTATTCTAATGATAGACTTTAACCCAGGAGATAAAATATATATTCTATCCACCCTAGATTACCTCTGCAGTCTATCGTCTAAACACAGCATGCCGACAAGTATAACTTTTGATAAACCGTTAATTTTCGAAGGTGTCTGAAATCGTGAGCTATGATACAGATGATAGTCCAATTTGGGAAGTGATACTGTTGCTTGGGTTTCCATACCTTTAGCAATGTGTTTAATGCCATTTGATGAACTACGTTGGACTGAAGGAGGCCATGTAGACCCTATGTATTGAAAATGCCGTCGCAAATATGATAAGAGGAAAGGCAGTGCAACGATCATTTCGTGCTCATCTACTGGTGGATAAATGTTACACACATCATAGATGCCCAAATAATTGAACCTGGCTTTCAGGATTATTACCAGCGCATGTTAATATAGCTAAGGTAACTGTTTAACTGATCGAATCGGATGGTGGAAGATGCATCTCAGTGCTGGCTCAGATTGCCTTCAAATATACTTAGCTTCTGATCAGTCGAATTATCAGAAGTCGGCTCGTCTGTATCCCCAAAACGGTTGTGAGTTAAAAGATGACAATCCGGAAGTACATCAGACGTTCAACTCTGGGTTATTATTCAATAAACCACTACAGCTAATGCTGGGTTCGTCTTGGCTCCGATCTTGTGATCGAGCAGACGCTACTGCGCTCACTCAACATCGAAGGCGGGTCGATACAGGGGAGTGGAATGTCCGAGCATAGAAGAGTTTCGACCATGTCATCCATTATGTAATATTTTTTCAACCTTGCCATGAAAGATCATACAGAAACAAGTAATCTAACAAATGTAACACATTAGAAGTTGTCTTTACCTCAGATAAAATGACATGTTATAAACTTGGAACGTTGCGAAAAAACAAAACAGCGTTCACTGTTTTTTTCCGCTTAGGAACGTTACGCAGTATCTTCACATGAATTTATGTTAACGAATCACTCAATCTTCAAGACATCTTTAAAATCTGAAATAACATTGACCAAGAAATGGACATAAAATCGGTTTTTTCCCACTCTGATAAATGGATTTGAATGAAAAAAAAATCTAGCACCTAGCAATAACGTGGAAATGCTTTCAAATCTTATCATTTACGCAGCAGTCCTATTTCAGTTTCTCGTTGTTTCTCAAAAGAGGACTCTTTGAATAAATTATGTCATGTCCTATTTTCGAGTCTGACATTTTACTATAGTCTATATATTTTATTTTTTTAAAATTCTTTGTAATACACACAAATTGAAGACACCTTAAGTAATACAATGATCGCTGGTAAAGATATGCTCCCACAAAAAAAAAAAAAAAAAAAAAAAAACGGTGAAGACGCAGATCGGGCGGGACTCTCGTCTTACGTCGTCCCTGGGCAAACGACAGAAAATGACACAACATAAATCTCACGCCGTGGACCACCGTTAGATTGTGATGACTTATCGTCAACGTCTATAGGTTCATAGTTAATGAATATTATCAAAAAATTTCATTCAAACAAAAATATTACTCAGTACAAAACCGTTCAATTATTGTTCCGTAAGTTTTTCAGCAGAAATCATTAAAGATCCAAAAACAAGATTTCAACAGATGATTTAAAAAAAATCGTCTTACCTGCGAACCCCTGACACAAAGTCCTAATTGCAAATTATCGTGCAATTATATAGATTAAGCCAAATTAAAATTTGACCTGAGCTGTTTCTCCCTTCCCTTTCCCCCTCTTTCTTTTTTTCTCTCTTTCTATGTTTTGCTATTGTAACTAATACACTTTACGGCGTGTATTTACGTTTCGACTATAACATCATAAAACTATATTTTCTTATTTTTTCTGTTACTAGATTACTCAGTTTTATAAAAAATAAATTACGATTAGTACCATCGGTATCAATCCAATTAATGTGCTGAGCACATTTACGTAACTACCGCGGTGGACTTACATTTTTTTAAATGAGAGCCATATCCTCATCCGAATGCATTATAAGAAATCCGAACAACCTAAGTACCGACTATTTATTGTTTTCTAAGGATCGATATAACTTAGCTATCCTTCTACCTCCTCATGTTAAATCTCTATTGCCCACTATTTATTGTTAAGTTCTAAAACATTTCTATTTCTTTCTTTAATTATCTCATTTTTTTCAACATTTTTTTTTCAAATAGATTTTCCTAAATATGAATTTTAATGTGTCCTAATTCTTTTCAACTTTGTTTTTCCAATTCAATTTTACAAAAGTGTCAGTGTAAATATTATGAAATACCTTTAAACGTTTCTTCAATTCAATTTTCAAAGATCGTCGGACATCGTTTTTAGTTCATTGTGTAATCTTTAGTTTGCGATTTGCTACATAACATCATCATATGGACCTTAGGCAAAACTGATCATATTTCTGATATATCGATTTCAGTTCCTGACGTTTCTCGAGTAGTTTCTTCTGGTCTATACATGTTTTACTACCATCTTCCGTCGGCACTTTTTAGCCGGTGAGCGACCTTCCATCACATTCTCCAGAGCAAGTCAAAATCTAAAGCCTCTTCCAATTTTAGCGAACTTTGACTAAATGTCTGAGTTCACTAAGGTTTGTCAACGTCAGGAAAAGCCGGTACAGCTAAAATCGACATCCCGGCCCTCATTCCAGCCATATGCTCTCCACCCGCTTTTCACGTAAGCACATCCCGCAGACCGCATTCAAATCTTCCCCTCGCTATGAAATTATTTTATAAGTGATAAAGTCAATTGTTCCCAGAATAATCGATAAGTTTCCCCAAGTTGCTGTTCGAAAATTCCATTGCTGTATACACAGCCCAAATCATATGTCCCTTATTGCCCCTTGTTATCTCTTTTGGATCATTGTCAACAAGTTCTGTTATTTTCAGAGAACTCATTCTTAAATTATTCAATTACTAACAAACAACAGATATTACATACATGAAATTCAACCTCCCTTTTTTAAATAATGCCTCGAATTTAAAAATTGTAAGTACAAACACTAATTTCATTCTTTTAATAAACACCAGTCGTCATACCGCAGTTTAAAGCATAAACTATTATTCACTTTAAAATACGGCTCCTGTCAACCGCTAGTTTAGAAAACATTAGATATCCTTCACTTAAAACGCGCTTCGTGTCAAGCGACTGTTGAACAAGATGTTAACCGTTTTTCACCTTAAAATACGGTTCGTACAAACCGGTAGGTTGACAAAACGTAAACACTATTACATTCCAATATCCTCCACTTTTAAATATGATTCATGCCAACATATAAACTTTCCCCCGTTAACCAATTACTCACTCTGTATCTTTCTTAATTCCTTATTCTCTCTGAGCAAAAATAAACAAGAAGATATAAATCACCTGCCAACATGGTTAGACACAATTTCTAGAAAATGAACTCTAGCGTGATTGATGATAACTAAAACTGATTTAAGTGGGTGTACTTCAGCAAATTCAACCGAAGCACCAACATACCACGGTGAAGAGTCCGGCTTCTCCCATACAAATGTAATAACCTGGGCAAACAGTAGCAATGCAACCCGGTGAAAATCGTTGTATTTACCGGTACGTAAGTATAGTATGGTGTGGTTTTGATTTTGAAAGACCCAAGAATGTTCGATAGCCTGACCCTGGTCGCTTTTACTATGATGGGTATGATTCGCGATTCAAATATCCCTTGCGTCAAAAGTGGTCAGCAGAAAAAAAAATTCAAACATGTAAAATAAACACAGATAAAAAAGTTAACAATTCTCAGACTTTGTATTGGACAACATTGTCCCCTAGTTGATGTATTCTGAGGGGAATTAACTTCAATGATAGCATATGTTTGCAATTTTGTAAGGAATTCCGTACTAGAGCAATTATGAGTCCAATCGTAGATCTTTGAGTGTCATCTTTAAGTTTACTAATAAACTTGCTAGAACTCTCTCATACACATACGTATATGTAGGGAATAAGCGGAGAATAAACATTATGCTTCCAAAGTAATCATCTAAACACATCTCCTTCTATTCTGATAAGCTACGTGTATAGTCGCGTATCGAATTAAATTTCCACTAAGTTTTGTTCTCATACACCTCGTCCTTGGAATTTTACCGCGGAGTCCGATTATCCTTCAAAGTTTATGCAAAACAAATTTTCCTACTATTCTCTCCCAATATCTCCGAATAGTCTAACTTATATATTACGTCTTCCACAATACCGATGCAATGTAATAAGAATGGGCGTTTCCCTATCGCTGACATACAAAATCACTCGACACGCCTTTGCTCCACAATATCAACAAGTGTGTACAGGTTATTTCTTCCTCACCCGCAAAAAAATAATAAATCACGCTACATTTACAATGCATAATCATTCAATATATGATTATATGTGAGCCATAATTAAACGCAAAATTTCAATTCCAGTCAAGGGGGACTAATCGATGTCTACTCCATTTCCCAGTCTGGTTTCCCGTTAAACACTTAGTCCGAGAAGAGTTCCTCGAAAAGTTCATCGTGACAGTGTAGCAAAATCTTATCGCTTATATAAAAACAAAAAGAATATCTCTCTTTCTCTCTCTCTCTCTCTCTCTCTAAATATATATATATATATATATATATATATATATATATATATATATATATATATATATATACTTGTGCTGGTCAAAAAAATAGAACATATGTATAAAACTGTAAAATAATTCCGTTTGGGATAATTTCGACTAGTAAATTGTACAGGCGAGATATCTTATATGTAAATAACAATTGCAACTATTTGTAATAATTTGAGAAGGTGCATGTGGCAGACAATGAGAACTTTATTGTCACATTAGAAAAGTCAACGTTTCAATTTAATAGAACATTTTGTCGTTGAGTAATCTTAATCTACAAAAAAAGTTAAAATATTGTTTTTTAAAGGTCCAACCAGTTACCCCCCCCCTTAAACATCATGATAGTAGCATGGACTCCTCTTGGAAAGATACCAATTAGGGTGACTTCCCCTGAGTCTGGTTACAAGTTGAAACGTTGGAGGCCGCCATTTGCTTTTTGTCAAGTCAGAAAAAAAGAAGCTCTCGCTCTACGCGAGCTTTACATGTTTAAAAAGATTTTGAAAACGGTTTAATAATACACTATAATGATGGGTCGCTCTAAAGACATATCTTTGTCTGAGAAGTAGCGTATCTTTGATTTGCCGACAGAAGGAAAGCCGCACATGGAAATCGCAATCAAGGTAGGATGTTAAAGATCGGTGGTCACCAAAGTGTTCCGGAAAGGTGCTGAGGGTGTTTCCAACAGCAATCGCAAGAAATGCGGACGAAAGAAAGGCACCGCCGGGCACTAGACAAGGTGGCAAAGAAAAGTCGATTCCAATCAACAAGTCACATCAGTGAAGCATGGAAACAGGCTTCTGGTGCTGACGTTTCGAGAAGCACTACCTACCGAAGTCTCCGGCAACTGTGATACCGAAATCGTATAGCTGCCACCAAACCGCTTCTTAACAAGAAGCAGATGTTGAATAGGCTGCGATGGGCAACTGCTCACCAAACCTGGACTGCAGACGAATGGCGGCGTGTGATCTTTTCAGATGAGTCTCGATTTTGTATCTCCTTCGGCGACCAAGGGCCACATATTTGGCGAAGAACCATGGAACGGTATAACCAATAATGCGTTAAGAAGTCTGTGAAGTTTCTGCATCTTGCATGGTTTGGGGCTGTATGAGTGCTAAAGGTTTTGGTAATTTATGCTTCATCAAAGGAACTGTAAACCCAAAAGTGTTCCAATATATACTGGAATCTAATTTACTGCTAGTGTTGGATAACCAGTTTGACAGAGAGGCTACAGACATCATTTTTCAACATTACTTGGCACCGGCACACTCTGCCAAGACCACGTCTTCCTGGCTGCGAGAACGATCAATCCCTGTTCTTGTATGACCGGCAAACTCGCCCGATTTTAACGTTATTGAAGCCTTGTGGGACCAGATGGAGAGGAAGCACCGAAAAGAAAACCTACTACCCTTGCAGTCATGAGGATTGCAATCCAGAACACATGGGATTCAGTGTCTACACATGATTGCGAGAAGCTTGTTGATTCCATGTGCCGGCGAATTGATGCTGTTATAAAGGCAAAAGGTGCTGCTACTAAATATTGATTAATTTTATTTGTATTTGTGTTAATAAAAAAACTATTTTGTTTACTTACCTGCATTGTTCTATTATTTTGAAACACGAAATATTCAAAAACTGACATTGCAATTGATATGGAAAAAAAATGTCGTAAAACAACTATTTCAGTTAGTTTAGCATGATAAGGATATTTTAGCACCAATTGCATCTCACAGATCGTCCACAATAAGAATTTAGCGCCGCCAAACAACATGATGTTCAAATTCTTGACCCGCACGAGTATATATATATATATATATATATATATATATATATATATATATATATATATATATATATATATATATATATATATATACGGAGCAATTACTTCTACATTTGGCGGAAACGGTATTATATATATATATATATATATATATATATATATATATATATATATATATATATATACATATATATATATATATACTAGACACCCCGTGACCCGTCGGGTCACTCAGTGTTGATTTCACATAAAGGTCTTATTATTATTTATTGTTATGTTTTAAAAGTGATGCTTAGCGGCTTTGAGAGTGTCTTATTAAAAGTTATGTTGAGAGAGTCTTAGTGAGAGTTTTATTACAAGTGATGTTGTAAGGGAGAGATGTTGAGAGACTTAGAGAGATTGTTCGTTTTATGACGATTCATATATATTAAAAATGTGCATTCTTAGAGGTGTAATAGATGGAGTATGAGAAGCTCCTTAAGTGAGGAGACAGTGTTAAGACAGTCTTAGTGTTGATATGAGATGTAGAGTTCACATTGTCGATACGAGATGTCGAGACGTGTATGTAAGATGTAAAGACATTTTATAAGACAGACATATAGACATATAATAACAATTCAATTTACCTTTTTGCAGAATCACAACACAAGACGACGTTTTATAAAAACACATGATGGGTTTATTTATTCACGACCGGCCGTGGTTTTCATCATAAGAATTCCAAGCTTCATATATTGATTTTCAAAGTGACCGTCTCGCTTCTAGACGTTCGAAATCAAAACTGGACTATCGTCTGTCCCTCTCAAACTCCCAGATTCTCCTTTCTTTTCCTCTAAAGTTTTTCAAACTATCTCTAGAACATTCTATTATCCATGACCTCATACACACGTGTTCAGGACATACGCGCCCAAAACTTTTCCTTTTTTTACAAAAGGAATTTTAACCTATACTAAGTAACCTATATGCCCAATACGTTAAAAATATGTTTATTAAATTATCTTGCAGCTGCATTCTTTCAATTGAATTTTCATAACAAAATTGACAGTGCACATTCTTTTCTTGAAACAAGTGTATCTCTATTCTAAACAAATCGTTTGCTTTACATTTCATTATCTAATTCTCACACGTAATCTATTTCAAAACCTTAATTACGAAATTCGAATTTCGCCTATGCTATTTCATTTTCATTTTAACTAAATCTCTCTATTTTTATACTTACATGATCATTGAGAAATTATAGCAACATTTAATAAATCCCACAAACGTTATTGATACGACTGCTGTTGTTGGCCCATTCTCTCTCTCTCTCTCTCTCTCTCTCTCTCTCTCTCTATATATATATATATATATATATATATATATATATATATATATATATATTTTATGTGTATATATATATATATATGTATATATATATATGTATATATATATGTATATATATGTTTATATATATATTTATGTGTATATATAGATATATATATGTATATATATGTATATATATATGTATATATATATATATATATATATATATATATATATATATAATGTTTTTGTTTAACACAGTTATAAAAACAAATATTTTTTATATGGCTAAAGCGACCGGTATTTTATTTTTACATGATTTCAGGCATATACTCAAAAAGCGTATTTAAAAAAGAAAATCTGGAGTGAAAAATGCCATTCATGGAGTTTTGAGGTAGTGGAATATTTTTTTGTGAATAAAATTACCGCTTGCACTGGAAGTAGTAGGTCTGTTGGCTTGATATGCCTTATAGGATGAATGTTATTACATAATGAATAGACGTTCATTTTGTTTTAATAATAATAATAATAATAATAATAATAATAATAATAATAATAATAATAATAATAATAATAATAATAAAATTTATGCACTCATGTTACCGTGCTATTTTAAAAAATAGAATTTAAGTTAAATTCAAGTACCACGATATCTTTTTGGCAAATTGTAACTTTGTTTCTACCTTAACATATTCCTTTAAAATTAAGACTTCAGGTTTTCGCCGGGTATGCTAAACAATGTGGTCTCTTGCGCGTACGACAATAGCCACCATAAAAAAATCGAGAAACTATTTATTTGCGCAAAATTTATTCGTTTCCAACATACCCGAAATCCTATAAAAGTCATTTTAAAGGAAAATGTAAAGATGGATACCAAGAAGAAGAAAAGAAACTACTCTTAACTTGGTTGAAAAAACAAAACAATTAGTAAACATCCCATGTTAAGAATGGCTTTCAAAATAACGTTATTTCAGCACGGTAAAAAAACTATCCCGGTGGATAGAAGAGTAACTTATTTCACTTTCCAATTATTTTTCAACCACGTTTTCGTTTTGTCAATGCTTATGGTTTTTGGATGAAAAACCGTAAGAAATAAACGCAAATAAAATGTTTAAACCCCTCTCCCAACAGTCTCCTTTTAAAAAAATAAGAGTGCCCCTTTTGGGGAGCTTTAGCTCCACCCCACTATAAACAGACGTTGGGTTTTTAACTACCCTTATGGGGAGGCAAGTAACTAGGAACAGTAATTTTTACAAATAACGTAAATGAATAAATAGAAGTCAACGCTGGCTCGACGGAAAGATACGTAATTTTTGCACACGGCATGATTTTCATTTGTGTATATAAACAGCAAGCCGGTGAACTTTTCTTTCTTCTCCACTTTTCCTTTTTTTCAAAATGTCTTTTCAAGTTTGGTCTTGAGTAGGGAAAGTACATGTAGACCAGTAGTAGTAATAGTAGGATCAGGAACATGAGGCGTAGTAGTAAGAGGAAGATAGGAGGCATAGCAGTAGTTGTAAAGAGGAGAAGTAATAGTAGTAGCAATTATATATTTAAATAAAGGAGTAGTCACCAACAATGTGTATTTTTTAACATTATTTTATTATTCCGTGTCTTGGTTTTTCATTGAGAATTATGTTTGGATCATTGTAATAATGTTTTTAAGTCATTGAAATCGTTTTTACGCGCGTTTCAAACGTTCTGTGAAGCGTCCTATTCAGAAATTATTTTCAAATGTGTTGGAGATGTAAAAGTGGCAGTTTTCGTAGTTCATTTGAATTGTTGCCAAGAGGTGGAGGTTTGTTAGCGTGTATTATTCATTGGCACGTTCAATTTTTATTACTCTTTTATTGGGATTGTCGAGACCGCTGACCTGGCTGTAGTCACTCTCTCTTTCTGCTAGTGTTTTTTTTCTTTTACTTTAGGGTGGGTAGCGTGTGTGCATGTCTGTGTGCGTGTGCGCGTTTGTGTGCGTGTGTACGTGTGTGTTTGCTTTTATTGGTTTGAGAATGTGAATACTGTTTTCTAGTATTATGAGGTTGTTTCCTTCCTAGGAAGGTGACTGTGATCCGAGGTCTTTACTAATGTTGTTATTTTAGATATGGTTGTGTCGTCTATAAAACAAAAAATTTAGAATCACTAGCGAACGAAAATTATTACAGACCAATTAGCTTCAACATAGACGACACAACCATATCTAAAATAACAAAACCCTGCACAACATACAATAGTACATTAACTAAACAAGAAAAATAACTCCTTACAAACTTCACAACAAAAACAAACATCTTGTATGGGCTACCCAAAATACACAAATCTAACCAGGTAAGACATGCCATCAACATACAAAAGTCGGAATACATAAGCACCTCAAACCCCAACGACCTCACTATTCATACGCATAGTAGCAGGACCATCATGCCCAACAAGCAGACTTAGCAACCTAATAGATATACTATTACATCCCTTCACCAATATAGTCGGAAGTTTTGTAAGAGATAACACACACTTCCTTAGCTCCCTACCACAAACAGTAGACGATGAGACTAGACTAGCCACATTCGATGTTAGCAGCCTATATAGCAATATCTCACACAAGCTAGGAAAAGAAGCTATCGCACATTGGATTGACAAACATACACATACTTTCCCCCCCCCTGATTCAATAAACAATTCGTGATTGATATCATCGATATAATCCTCAATAACAACTTCTTCCAATTCAATAAAGACAACTACATCAAAATACAAGGCACATCAATGGGTACCAAAATGGCACCGACATATGCCACCCTTACACTCGCCTTCCTAGGAGAGACCATTTATGAAAGAATAGAGCAAAAGTACGGGCACAATATAAAAACACTCTTCATAAAATCTGGGAAAATATACCTAGACGACTGCTTTATCCTCTGGAGAAGGGGGATATCAAAGAACTCCACACTTTGCTACACAATCAACACCCAAAAATACACTTCACACATGAACAAAGCCCCACAGCCCTACCTTTCATAGACATCCTAATAACAATAAAAAAACAACAACATACTCGCAGACATCTACCACAAACCATCAGTCACTCAACAATACCTCAACTTCAAAATCCACCATCCTAAAAACTGTCTAAAATCAATACCCTACTCCCTACCACGTAGAGTCTGCACCATAGTAAGAAACAGATGCCTCCGTTAAACTAGACTGAATGAACTACAAATAACACTGCGGAAAAAGTATATCAACTACCACTAATACAGAAAGGTATTGAATTGGCTGAAAAATTCCAATAGACCAACTAAGAACCCCAAAAGAACACAACAAAGAACAAATTTTAGCATACGTCTCTACACACAACAACCCATAACTATTCGCACAGATAACAAAACACCTTATCCTCCTCAACCGGAACGAGAAACTAAACAACGTCCTTAAAACAACACACATAATAGAAAGCAAACACCAACCCAAAAACTTAAAACACATCCTAACTTCCTCAAAACTCGTCCAACATACTACAAAAGGGGTTACAATATGCAACAAACCGCGATGTGGAGTACGTGATATAATAATAGAAGGTAACACATACATATTCAAAAACCCAGCACAAACATTCAAAATAAAAAAGGATCTAAATTGCACCTCCAGAAACGTAGTGTATGCACTAAGATGCACAAAATGCAACAAATCCTACATAGGCGCCACCAAACAATTCAGCAATAGAGTGGTGTTGCATAAAAGCAACATCTAAATTGCAGATAACAGACACCTCTATGTTTAAAAACACGTACACACATGCAGTGGAAACAGCTTCTAAATAATGTCAATCTTCCAAACAGACAATTATTTTTATTTACTTCGTCAGGAAAAAAAAATACTTCATCACCAGATTCACTCCTGAAACGAACAGAGCCTAATATCATCACACAAAAACATTAAATGCAAGGTACACTCGCATGCACATCCATACACATACACATATACACACCCACACATAAATCAGAACCGACACGTTAAAACACACACACGTGCGCGCATACAACCACACACAGACATAGCACCCCTATATCTTATACAATACAACACACTGAACAATACAAGCCCTACTTAACCTCGAAACCAACAACACTAGGAAACACCTCGCTCCCTCCTCAGTAAGTGGAGGAAACCCCCTTATGACTGAAACAACTATCATCTATTCTATAATCCCCCTCATATATCTATACCCCCTCCAATTGCCCCCCTCTCCGGGGAACAAAATCTTCCCCACACTAGGAACCGATCCTGGGTCTGACCCTACCCATATGGGGAGAAAAATAAATAAAAACATTAAAAAGTCCCCATATTTTAAAAATACCCCTCTTTCTAAACACACATAATATAAGGAATACCCGAAAAGACTAAAACGAAAAATCACAATACTAAAATCTATGACTCCAAACAATAAATATCAAAATAGAATGAAAGCGCCCCTACCCTAACTTCAGAAGAGCCAGTCGCCTCTCCTCACACGTACACATTATTAACGGCCTCGGATCACAGTCACCTTCCTAGGAAGCAAATAACCTCATAATACTATAATACAGTACACACATTCTCAAACCAATAAAAGCAAACACACACACGTACACACACGCACACAATCGCGCACACACAAACACACACACACACCCTACCTTACCCTAAAGTAAAAGAAAAAAAACACTAGCAGAAAGAGAGAGTGACTACAGCCATGTCAGCGGCCTCGACAAGCCCAATAAAAGAGTAATAAAAATTGAACATGCCAATGAATAATAAACACTTACAAGCCTCCACCCCTTGGAACCACTTCAAATGAACAACGAACATTGCCATTGTTACATCTCCAACACATTTAAAAATAATGTCTTACGTGGACGCTTCACAGAACGTCTGAAACGCGCGTAAAAACGACTCCAATGACGTAAAACCTTATTACAATGATCCAAACAAATTCTCAATGAAAAACCAAGACACGGAATAATAAAATAATGTTAAAAACTACACATTGTTGGTGACTACACCCTTTTTTAAATATACATCTTACTTTCGTTGGAATTTCTTAACGCATTTTATATAAATATACATACATACACACACACAGACACACACACACACATATATATATATATATATATATATATATATATATATATATATTGTGTACAGAAAGTTGTTAGTTGAGACAGATCATTGGTACCGTCGGTTTCAAGCGCGATAATAAGACCCGTTTAAGGTATCCTTATCAAGCTCTCTTCAGCCAATATTCGTCTATTATATATATATATATATATATATATATATATATATATATATATATATATATATATATGTGGGTGTGTGTGTGTGCGTGTGTGTGTCTGTGTATACGTTCGTATTTTCTATTATTGAGTGAAAATCAGATTGGCTTCGCAAGCGATTTTTCAAGTATAATGTATCTGATTTTTCAATAAATAGCAAGTTGGTATTTTATTCTTATAATCAGCTTATTAGAACGCGTTTTTGCTAATTTTTTTTAAATCTCTGTGAAATAAAGTTACATCACTGACTTTCAAATAATTATGTTATATCACGTCTGTAAGAAATATCCAATCGCAGATATCATCATTGCTATTATTTTAATTTGTGTTTTTTTAATATTTTAGAGAGTTTTGTTTTAATATATTCATATATGTATATATATATATATATATATATATATATACATATATATATATATATATATATATATAATAGTCATCGCGCGGAAGCGCAGAACACAAAATGTTTTAAACAATAATAATAATAATAATAATAATAATAATAATAATAATAATAATAGAAAAAACAATAACAAAGTCTTTCGCTAGCGAGTACTACTATTGAGAGTAACCAGTTATAAACTCCTTTTGCAATTTTCATCGGTATTTTTTTCGTTATCTACTGAATATTTTGGTAGTAACCCTATATGAAATATTTCCTTATTAAATTGTAAACATTTTCTGTTCTGAAAGAAGTTTTTACAAAAATAATCTAAAAAAGTTATTTTAAAGTTTTTGTTAAAAAAATTCAGATTTACTTATTATTAAGACATTCATGACGAAGAGAGAGTTACAAAAAAGTTTTGTGGAGTGAGGAAGATTACAAACTGAAAAAGAGAGAATATTCACACCTGTAATAATACAAAAAGGGGGTTGCAAAAATGAGGTGTGGTGTGAGGAGAAATACGATCTGAAATAGAGAGTAGGAGAGGTTATATAAATACATACAAACTCACATTCATCTTTTTTAAATCAAAAATAATAAATTAAATAAAATATAATTTTAAAAAGATACGATACAAGTTAGAACAGAATGTAATCCAAGGCATGAAAAGTGTTAAACAAAATATTTTTACTATAGGCTTCAAAAATAAAGGTACAATGTTTAATTTGAAATTTATTTATCTTCAAAGTGCACTTTTATACATTTTACAAAGGAAACAATTAATTTTGCATACCTTAGTTTGTAAAATTCATAAAAGTACACTTTGAAGATGAATAAATTTCAAATTGAATATTGAAACTTTTTTTTAAAGCCTTTACTAAAAACATTTTTAACAGTTTTAATGCCTTGGATTAAATTCTGTTCTAACTTGTATCGTATCTTTTTAAAATTATATTTTATTTAATTTACTAATTTGGATTTTAAATATATATATATATATACATATATATATATATATATATATATATATATATATATATATATATATATATATATATATATATATATCCGAGCAGAGGAACTGAATACATAAGTATGCGAATCCCGATTTATATTTGGTCGTGATTAAACACTTGTACATATACCATTACATCGTCTCTCTCATAAGTATAACTGTCTTTTTCAATTTAATTAGATAAAAATTAAAACTGGGAAACAAGCTTAATGTTAGAATCCTCTGATTAACCAGAAAATTAATTAATACATGACTTGTATAACCAATTTACGTATATGTATGTCATGTTGTTCAGAGTGTAATCTTTTAAAAATCAATAACTGATCCAACGAAACTTACATGGCCTCACTAAAAAAATGATGTGCCTACAAATAGATATCTTTATAGTTTTTCTATTGAACACTTCGGTAGAAAACTTTCCCCCTCTATTCTCATCAATCTTAACGAGACACTACGACGAACATTTCGACACACATTGAATTAGATTGGTCTCAGTAAACAATAAAACGCTTTGTCAAGTTGAATCACTTTCGACAGTTATAAATGTCTCACGGTAAAATTGTAAAATCCGTTGGGAAATCAAAGTATCTTAAAAGTTTAAAAATCTTTGAAATCAAAGGTTTAATCTCAAAGTGCAATAGATTCGATGCTGCCAATATCAATTTATCTAAATTAGTAAACTGTATTGTTTTTTGTACGATGCACCCATTCTAATATACGTAATACATCTTGTAACCAGGAAAAATGTATTCAGCCTATCTTGTTAGCTGTATATAAAGATTCACAAATTGATTTAGCAATTTTCTTATTTGTTTAATTTATTTGATATATATATATATATATATATATATATATGTATGTATATACATATATATATATATGCATATTTGTTTAATTTATTTGATATATATATATATATATATATATATATATATATGCATATTTAACTGACTGATATTTATTTATTGTTTTTTATAGAATAATTTATGAAGCGTTTATAATAATCATTATTATAATACGTCGTTCACCCAGTAGTTTTATCCACTAAATATATGAGTAATATTAGCTTGTTAATAATGAAAGTGGACAACATCTTTTTGTTTTCCTGCACTCTATTTCGGAAGCATGATTTTTTGCTTTCAGCATCATTCGAATTATTTATATACTTTTTTATTAAGTATTGTGTAACAACTGTGGGGGTCCTTTCAATACTTCAAAATATAAAGATAATATTGTTATTTAGTTTTAGATAACAATAATAACAAATTTACAGTTATAATTAAATAATGACCTTCATCGACAATATAAACTTTCGATTTCATAGAAGTCAAGCCTTCAAAGAAAAGTAAAATACCCTTATATATATATATATTATATATATAAATATATACATATATATGTATACCCAAGAGAGGTGTGCAATAAGTAATGCCCCTGACCAACCTCGAATAGTAGTAGAGCAACGAAACTTGGCACAGTTATTAGTCTTTCTCTACATAGGAAGCACCCAGAGTTATGCATTCCTCCCACCGTTTCATGCAGCCCTGGGAACCTTTCTTATAGAACACCGCAGGTTGGTCCTCCAATCAGGACGTGACTCCAGAAATCAAGGCGGCATAATCTGGGAAACGCTTTCCTTTCAAAAACAACTTCATGGCTGGGAAGAGGTGAAAGAAAGGGGGTGCAAGGTCAGCAGAGTAGGGCGGATGGGGAGCATTTCATTACTACACGCCCGTGCTTCTGATCTGGCGACATGCGAGTTGTGGGCAGGAGACTTGTCCTGCAGGAGGAGGGTAGATTTGCTGATCTTGCCACGCCTCTTGATTTTGATAGCTCCCTTTACTTTCCTCAAAAGTGTAGCTTAATAGGTTTCTGAAATTTTGGTACCGTTTGCAGAAAATCTGTCATCACTAGTCCGTCCTGGTCCCAGAAAACTGTGAGCATGACTTGCCAGGGGAGGACTTCACCCTTGCCTTCTTTGGAGGCGGTGAGTTCACGTGCTTTCACTGCATTAACTGGGAGTTGCTTTGGTTCATAGAGATGGGCCCAGGTTTCATCCGGTGAAATCAGTCTTTTGGAAAAATTTGACTCGTCTTCTTTGCATATCTCCAAATTCATCCTCGAGCACGCGACGTGTTTTCGGTCATGAAAGGATGGTAGCAACCTGACAATCCATCTGGAAGACGCCTTATGCATATGCAAATGATCATGAATGGTAGTTTCCACATACCTTGTACTAATCTTGACATCTTGGGCTATTTGGCCATTAGTAATGTGCCGATCTTCCCAAAAGGCACTCTCAACTTTACGGACAGATGCTTCATCAATTGCAGAAGGGGGGGGCCAGGTATGGGAGCTGTTTCCACAGACTTCCGGCCATGTTTAGATTTACGATGCCATCATTTTACATGCCATGTGGTGAGCCATTACCGTCATAAGTTTCTTTCCCTTCCTCAAAAGTTTCCTGTGGCGTGCGCCCTTTAAAATACAAAAACCGGATCACTGCTCGATATTCAACAGTTTCCATTTCACACATAATACAATTCAAACACCTGTAAAACAGAAACCACTATTAGTTCAGAGCTGTAATTTACCAGATAACCGTAGAGGTATAATTGCACATGCATACTTTCAGTTACGAGTGACGTGCAATCAGTAATGCCCCTGACTCACTTCCAATTATCTGATCTAGCTGAAATTTTGCATGTGCAATCATTTATATCTCTAATTATTATGTGGCAACGAATAATGAGCAATGTGAATTAATATAAGATGCACCATCAGGTTGAGAAAAAAAGTCAAAGTGTTGTATGGCTGATAAATCCATAACTGGTTGATTAAAGAGCACCCTGGGAAAAACCAAAAAAAAGGTTATACGGTTCTTTGTGTAAGGCATGGTATTTAATTAATAAAGCGAATAATATAGGATGTATTTCTTTATTAATACAATTATCGTATTCTGCATTCACATATGATGTGATTATTCTTTTCTACAACATGAACATGAGTTTTTTGCTAGTGCTTGAAAAATACACACACACACACACATATATATATATATATATATATAACTATATATATATATATATATATATATATATATATATATATATATATATATATAAACATTTTTCCGCTACTTTTCACTGTACATAATTGTAGGAGATACTTTATGAAATGTAGATATATTATGAGAATAAGAGGAAGCCAATAGTTTCTTATTTGAAAAATATACTGAATGACTTTCGGTTATTTAAGTTTGTTAATAAGTTTTTTTTTATATCGGCGATTATCACAGCCTCGTTAATCGTTTCTATTTCTATATCATCTATATGTTTTCGAATGTTTTTTGACAACACATTGCTTACACGCTTTTACAAGATTAAGTGGCGTAACTTAAGATAATCATTGTGTCCGTTTTTCGCCTTACACCATCTATTGCAAAAACGCTGCTTTTTCTCTGGCAAAGTCCAAGATTGCTTTGATTTAACATTTCCTGAAACTATGCTCATTCGGCACTTATTCGTATGGATTAAATGGGTTATTATTTCTCATAATCTGCAGCGTGTTCTACGCACAGTGTAGTGTATACATTTGCTTCTCTGCCAGTTAGGACAAATAGCAAGAAAGTAGACCAGATTTCTCAAGGCGATCATGTATTTGCAGCATTAATAAAACTATTAGTAATATTTATCAAATATCTTTTAATTAAATGTTTATAATAATCTTATATATTTTCTTACATCCAACATTTTATCAACAGAAAAATGTTATTTCTATTTTGTAAATGTACTCCTTATTTCTCCAATCCTATTTATTAACCCTTAATTTAATTTTTTATATGAATGTATTCGTTATTGCGACTCCATTTCTTTATTAATTGAAGAGTCAAGTTATTGCGATCATCTGTTCTAACAAAACATGAGACGAGAATATCGCTTGCTATGAATTCTTTAGCTACAATATTTTTATTTGCGCATTTCACATACTTAGCTTTGTATATGAACTTAAAAAGTATTAATTAATAAAGGCCTTACTTTTCAAACTTATGAACTCATTCACCAGTGCGGTTTGGCGTATGAAGTATTCTACGGAAACGTAATGTTTTATTTAATCGCTTATTAAAAAATATACCAAAAAAATTCGTCTTGTAAGGATTATTTTTATTGTTTTTTTTTTTCAACGATTTGCTATTAAACAGAGAGGGACTATTTTTGCATATTTGGATCTAGTTACCGTAAGAGAGAGGTTATTTCCCTTTTTATTTTGAATAAAATACTAATCGGCGTTTGTTTGTTTTTTCTATTATAATCAATACCTTTTATATTTTTGTATATGTATATGTATATATATATGCATATATACGTGTATAATATATGTCCATATATATATATTCATATAGTATATATATATTTATGCCTATATACATATACACATATATATATGTACATATATATATATATATATATATATATATATATATATATATATATATATATATATATATACTAGAAAAAATACCCGGCGCTAACTGGGTTCAAAAGCAGCCTACAGAAAATGGACATGGATTTATGAAAGTTTGATAGGTTATGCAAAGGAAATTTGTTAAACGATGGCTTCGAATTTTGGGGTATCAAAACCCAAGCAAAATATGATGAAAGTAAAAATAAAATACATACCCCCCATAATTTGTTAGACCATACCTCTTATCACTGAAACACATAACACAATATTCTGCGGATCTATATTATAAAACCCCCTTTAAGGATTGTGATATATTTCCAGTCTATTGCGGTCAGGAGCGAACGAACACCCGATAATTTTATTATACCATATTTCTCCAAACTGAAGCACAATTATCAAAGTATACTTACGCAGATAGATAATAAAAGTATTTATTAATGTATGTGCCTTTTTTCCATTCTAAGGAGGCCAGGCGCGAACGCAGATCCCACAATTTTATTTTACCATAACTATTTAAGTTAAACATACATATTATGTTTATGTACATATATATCAAAAACACTTTTAAACGTTTTTTTTTCTTAATTTTTAATTTTTTTCTTTCCATATTGTGTGGGCCAGGCGTGTACGCAGACCCCACAATTTTAATGAATCATTATTATGCCAGATCAAACATACCCATTCCCATTTTTTGTGTCTCGATATATTTATATTTATTTTAATTACATGTGATCAGTTATCTATAATCCTCAACCATATAGGGGCCTATTTGTGGTCAATCACACACACAGGCGTTCGCCTATATATATATATATATATATATATATATATATATATATATATATATATATATATATATATATATATATATGTATATGTTCTTGCGGTAAATTGTTGCCGATCGGATACGGTCTTTGCTAACCGAGACAGAGATTGCTCGTGTTGCCGTGTTCGAATCAGTCGACTGGTGTTAATCGTGGCCTCCTGCTCTGAAATTTGCCGAAAGGATGAAACACCACCTCTGTAGGTATTTAACTGTTATAGCAAATAATTTTATATAGATATTCTTTTTTTTCCGTATATTTGTGTTTATTATTTATTTTTATGCAAACAATCACTGGCACCAATATATTAAAAGCATATTGATTTGTTTTTAATAGATGCCTGCTCATGTTGTTTTAATAATTATTAAATCAACAGCGTCCGCAACTGTTAAACCTGTCTATTTTATTACTATTTTCTGTTCGAATATCTGAGAACTTGAGTATGTTAACTTACTAAAGAACTGGACGACGTTATAGAGTTAATATTTTTGAGATGCATTTATATTTAAGACCTGCAATGTCCACGTATATTTTACGCTATATAAATTCCGACCGGGGTCGAGCTTTTATCATATATGGTATATTATTGGGAAGTTTTGTCAAGTTTATATCTTATTACCGACGCGGACGAGTTTTTTTCTATTATAATCAATACCTTTTATATTTTTGTATATGTATATGTATATATTCTCTGAGTTTTTAGGTGTTTTATTATTTTTCTTTGCTTTTGTAGAAGAACCCATATAGTATATCTATTTTATGAGGAGAAAACGATTCTCCCTTAATATATTCTCCCTTAATATACTATATGTTGGTTTGGTAAGTAGTCATTCAGGGGGCGAGCGAATAGAATTCTGATGGTGACGCACCTATGTCAGGTGGTGGTGTGTTGCAATGAGGTAGCAGTACTTTTGCCACTTTGTCCGTATCTAGTGAACCATTGGGGCTAATATTTGTTGTTAATAATCTCTTCATGCGCTTGACAACTGCCTCAGCTCTGTCATTGCTTTGTGGATAATATGCCAACGAGACTCGAAGTGATACGCCCCATGTTTTGAGAAATGTCCTCCACTCATCAGAGTTGTGTGGGGGTCTACCTTTACAAGCAATTTCCTCTGGCACACCATAATTCACAAAATACCTGCATGGATCTGGTTAATGAGTTAACGACATAGGCTTTTTGGAATAATTATGCAACCTTCATTGAATACTAGAGACGAAAAAATATGAAACCTCAGATTAAAGAAAAAAGATATTTTAAATATTATTGTACATAAAACAAAAAACAACAACCTAAAATAGTTACAAATGGTTCGAGAAAGATAAGCAAGTTTTTTATTAACCCCAAGTTATATTTAAGAGAAAGACAGATTTCTTGAGAATAAATAATATATTGCCCTGTGTCATAGATGGGGGCAGAACTCATTATAATTAACAAATGCCCAGTTCTTATTTGAGGGTGTTTTTCTAAGCCATTTCTGACCGGATTTGATTTTTAAAATAATAGGGGCCGAAATTAATCGAGTGAACGTATGACGATTGTAACAGCGTTATCACACTAACTGACTCCGTTACTGAATGACTAAAGAGGTAACGTGTTTTCATTATTTCTGGATTTTGGGAATGAAAATTTTGTAACCCTTCATATGGAATCCCACGACTTAGCTCACTCCAAACGTCCTCGAAAAATAACTTTCTTTTTTATTTTCTATATTTAAAATCAGCCAAAAAATCTTAAAATCACATATTTTTATATTCCGATGTTAATGTAATGCTTTTAAAAGTAGTAATTATATAGTTTAATATTATTATCGGAAATTTTAATACCAACATCATTTTATGAAGAAAATGTCCTTTCATAACAAGAGGCGCATATCAAGGTAGGGAACATGATATACAAGAAAACAGCATAGAGAGGAAAGAATAAACGACATAATATGGAATGCAACAAATTACCTCCATAATATAGAATATTACACGATAAAGTCAAAATGGCTGGGAATTATGCAGGCAGTGGTATTTTTACTCACCGACAAATAGTACAAGTGCAAACCGGCAGCATGACTGAAAATCTCAAAATCTTGTTCCACATAAGCAGGCCAACAGATAAACGCATATACGTAATAATAGCAAACAGGAAGGAAAATTATGTCAGTGGGGAGATCAAGAAGTTGTAGAACAGAGCAAATAGACAAAACTGGCTAGATATATCAAAGGGAGGTTGAAGGTGAAAAACATCAATATAGCTACAATAATAATAGGATCTCTACTAAAGACTCCGGAAATATTTAAAAAAAAAGTGTTGGAACCATTCGAATCAGAGGTATGGCCTTGAGGCAACAATAATATATATATAAATAAAAACACTTGGATACGGAGACAACCAAAAATGTGTTTCAGGCGCAAGTCCGGCATATAAAACTGCTACAGAGGCGCAAAGAAGTATTACGTAAAAATATAATATAGTAAATCAATGGTAAATGACTGTTGTGATAATGCAAACTAATTTACAACGTTATCTATAGGAGTGATGGCTATCGAAAATCCTGGGGCAATTTTTAAACTCAGCCTCAAAGGAACATCACATAGTGTTCTCAAAATGAATCTGATGATGTTAACCTGTTTGAAAACTTACTGAGTTAATAATAATCGAATGCACAGAACTGGCTCTAGAGCACTGTGATATTCGGTAAGAAATAATAGTAGGACCACTAGGAGGATCCACGAGGAATTTGAATAAAAAGCGTACAATAATCATATTTTTAAAACTTGTATGTTTTCTGTTTTACGGTAAATCAACCCTTTTCAGGTTATTTAATGCCGAATCCAGTGATTTTGAAGAGCAAGTTTTAAATACAGTGTATTTGTGTTTTTTTTATAGTCGGGTTCTATTTAAGCCATAGTGGGGACCCTTACAGCTACTACCATTCCGGGTCAAAGTGGATCTGCAAGCTGTTGCAATTAAATGGTGGTTCCACACTCTCCAAAGCTCGCAAGCTGGGGCCTCACCATCGGATATAGTTTAAGGCATGTTTTAAAAACTTGAATGCGGAGACAAATACAATGCGACTCATAGGATAGCAGCTCATATAGAAACTAGGAAGTAAAATAGAAACAAAACAGAATGAAGCATCACCCGCAATCATGAAAACACAAACTGTACACTTGTAAGAAATCCTTTCTAAAAATTGTAGGGGGGGACAGCAAAACGGATTGTAAATGCAAGAGGGAAAGAACTAAAATGCCCTTCACTTGGTGACTACAAAAATGCTAACACCTTGTGAGGGTTTTATCCTACCAAAATTCCAAGGATGGCATAAAGTTAATGCCAGCGTAAAATCAGTTGTTAACGTATGTTGCCATAACTGAGTTTTTAAAGTGATCGAAAGAATTGCTCATTACTGGAAACCTGATGGCAGCTGCTTTAACTCAGACTTCCCGAAAAATAAAGATGACTGAATATGGAATTAGAACATGAAAATTTAACTCAACACTGATGGTTATTATCTAAATGAAATTTAAATACAAAGTGGTATCTTCCAATAATATTCCATATAATCATTGTTTTTATCACAGACAGGACATATATTATAAATATACTAATAAAATGTCAAGCCAGATACATATCTACTGATACAGTATAAAAGTTGCATCATCTAATGTACAGGGGCGATTAGTAATATTTTTGTAACAGACAAAAATGACGAAAAGTCGATAATAAACACGCAAATCTGAAATGTATTTGGTATGAAACTATAGACACTGCCATGAGGAAGATTCAGAAATCTAGAAACAATGTATAATGCGAAACTACACCACCACTCGCAGTTGAGGGAACTAGGTTTATATGCACTGACAAATATATGAGGATTTTGAATGCAGGCACTATTAAAGCAAGATAAACGAATGGAAAATAGGAATTGGATGGCACCTGAAGATAGAATACTATTAGAAACGAAAGTATATTTTATAAACAAAAACAGCGATTACTTGTTAATTATTTTGAACCGTGTATAGCGTGAATAATTGCGTAAATATAGAGTAGAAGATTGAAAAACAGAAAACTATGCAATATGCACTACGTTACTAACCGCTTCTATGTGGAAAAATAACGAAACAAGAGTACTACTGTGTATAGAAGACTGTTAATGCCAGGAAAAAAAAAAGAAAAATACATAATACAAAGTAACAGAAATGTGATTACCACTGCAAGAAACTAAAATAACAGATAAGACAGAAGACAGACTAGGGATTAGAAGTGAAAATAAAAATAGAGGAAAGGAGATGATGACACCATAAGAGACTAACGAGAACACTTTATATGCCAACGTACAGGAAACCTAAACAAAGAAACTTAATCTCATACATCAGCACCAAAATATAATGTGAAAACAAAGACCAATATTATATCTGAGAGTAACATGACACTTCAAAACAGAAAATCCAATCTTTTTGTACAAAAAGGCGTAACTATGACAAAACATAAGCGTAAGTAGGAAACTAGCCCAGAAGTAACAAAATAATAGCTACTATCTAGTGGGGAAACAGTTCACTGGAAATTCTTCAGACATCTTAGAAAACCCCGACAATTTGTGCAAGAAGAAACCGATCGTAACCATTGATAACGAAAATTACAAAATAGTATTGAACCTAAGCGCGAAAAAAAAGTTCACCCGGGGGAAAGAGCTAATGTTATAACCTTTAACAAAAAAGTGGCATGCTGATATATCATAGATTTCGCCGTTCCACTAGACTACAGAATGGATATCAAATATATAAGGAACAAAACAAATACACATGGCTGATCAAGCAACTGCAAGAAATAAGGAAGCTAAAGAAAGTGTATATAAAAACAATAAAAGCAGAAACAAGGGAAACAATGTCGCAAAAATAGAATAAGAGAAATACTTGAGAAGGTAGAAGAGATAGAAATAAACAAAACAGTTGAAATACTAACGACAGACATTCAATACGTGTAAGTAATGCACATGAACTACATGCGCTAGCCTGATATAGATTCTCCTAAAAAAGTGAAACAAAAGGCAACACCAAATAAAATTAACAAAATTGACTGTTTAATTGAAATACAACTCCCGCTCCAATAAGTATTTCTATCAACTCGCCCAACATCGCCAAACCGTAGAGGGTTATGGAAAATAGAGACATGAAAGAAAATACCTTACTCTGGCTTTTACTGAAACTTGAGATACTTATTGTTACGCCGATTCTAGTGAAGATTGATCGTCGCTTCCTGTGCGATATCAATGTAGAACAGCTCTTTCGATAACGCAAATGGATCTGCATCGGGAATCGACCGAAATAGAAAGTACAGGTTCTTGGAAGATTTGCTGCAATTAGGACTAGAGTAAACAATAGATATTGTAACAAAAATAAATATTTGATGATAACCAGTGTGAGTGAACAACAACAACGGCAATAATAATAATAATAATAATAATAATAATAATAATAATAATAATAATAATAATAATAATATAAATAATAATAATAATAATATAAATAATAATAATAATAATAATAATAATAATAATAATAATAATAATAACAGAGCGTTACATGTGTCCATTTAAAAAATCGGCTCACTGAGCTAGTTCTGGACGTTGAGTATCTAACCCCCCATTGTAAAATTAGTGACAATGTTGTAAAAAAAGCAGCCGGTTTTGAGATAAAACACTATTTTCGACGAAACGAGACCTTAGCAGGCCCGTATTTCTTTTGTAGTTTACGTCCATTTTGATTAGCTACTTACTGAGTTCTATCTACAGCGTGACAAAATAAAAAATGAAGACGCGGGACCTCCTTAAACTACACAACGCCACAAGTCAAACAATCACAGTACTACAGCACAACAACTATCGCATTTCGAAGTAATTCGTACGTCTCAATATTTACATGAATAGCCAGTTAAATGAAACTGATGAATGTACTTGTTTCCAAGCAAAAACGCAAAAAAAAAACGCTTAAATTTGCAATTTAACGGTGTTTAGTTCATCATGGAAATGCGTAAATAAAAAGCTTGAGCTTCAGGTATTATGCTGATGTCAAATGAACAATCGGGAATATTGCCAACAATTGGAGTAGTATTATAAGCTCATAATTATATGATTCACTCTGGATAACGTCCAGTTCCTGAGTATATAGTAATTAAAGTTATTTTTGTTGGTCATGTAGATAAATCATCGATTACTGTAGTTTCTGCTGATTAATCTCATTGTTCTGCACACGTATATAGACGATTCGCACGTTCCATATTTCATGACATGTCTTATATAAATAAACTGCCATATTCAATGATCAATGCTGCCTTCAAAATAAAGTAAAGTATAGGGAAATCGGCGTTATTAGTTTACATTAATAATTCCTTATTGTTAGCACATGTTAGTGGTCTTCAAAACCCCGGCAACTTATAAGCTGCCTTCAAGTACAAGTGTAAAATAATAATCTACTTGACATAATATGCTAAACAACTTTCAGACTATTGCTTATTGTTAATTTTCTTGGCCAATCTTATTAATGAGAATATAGATGAGTCTTGAGTTTCCTCATCTTTTAAATGAAAATCGATTGCTAGAAAAAAAGTCTTATAAATTACTAAACCGACTGTAACGCAATTTACTGCTCACATACATGGGAAAATATTGGAAGTTTAGTTCGCGAAAAACAAATCATATTGTTGACTGCATGTTTATCCTATAAAATTAGAATCAATAATCATAATATTACATATTCAATGTTAGTTAATGCATATTATATCCATAATTATACATTTTGAAAAAAATAGAGAGCTAAATGGAAGAACACAATTTATAAATATGCTACCTGTGTAGCAAGAAAGAAGAAACATTGAACAAAACGAGTAGTTGTTACTCACGTATTTACCCACTAGATTAGGCCTGAAAAAAAACAATTTCATTTACATCTTTGTACCAAACAAATACATGGTCTCCGTTCCAGAATATACACAGGGTAACGGGTCGATCTGTGTTGGACCTATTATACTTAGTAGAAATTTTCGGTTTTTACAATGTCTTAAAGAATAATATCGGTGAAAGTTTCAAATTGGATCCAGATCGCTCCGTTTTTTATATAGAACTAACTCTAATCCAATCTGCATTTATTTCGGCGGCTCATATTTTGTACAAGTTAAAGAAGATTATTTATTTTTACATATATATATATATATATATATATATATATATATATATATATCAACGCAACCCGGCTCAATGTATCATTGCGCTTACTGCACTCCGGACGCACAAGCATGGGTCACACTCCCTCTTTTAATAATAATGTGTGGCCGGAAACAGTTACAATGAACAAATGTAATTATCCAATAATTAAATCTCTTTTTGCTGTCGCTAATATAACTCCAATACTCACTGATATAAAAAAAACGTACAATAATTAATCAGAGTTGCTCTCCTCATTCTATTGAGCACGGTGACTATTTCTCTCCATGGGTCTCAATATCTCCTGGCCACCGAAAGATCTTCCATTATTGTATTTATTTGCTTCCCCACTGAGTAAATTAGGCATAAGGCCGTTTTTTAATATGCAGAGAGAGGAGGAGGGGGAAAGGATAAGGGGGTCAGCCCCAGGGAGGTGGGAAATGGGAGCTGGATAGTGATTTGCACACAGGTATGTAGGGTTGCCATATATGAACCAGAGAATCGCCGCAAGAGCAATGGTCTTGGATTGCAGCTCTGTCGGTACAGATACTACACTTATATCTTGGTCAAAAGGACACAAAGGTTGCCCTTGCTGGGAGGAGCGTGTTGAAAAAAGTCTATTATAAGCACGTTTCTTCTTTCTTATTTTAGCATTTCCGCATTTAAGATCCCACATTAGCACATTATTGATACGCCATCTTTTAATCAGTTACAATATCCGGAATACCGTCTTCTTTTCTCTCTAATAACTGAGGAGATCTAAGGCAACCGACCAGACAGACGGCTTATGAGTGAGTTTATTATCCAGTTTTAGTTTAACATTACTGGGAGCATTCTAGTCTAAGTCCCATTTATATTTTGTTTTATAATGAGAGCCCCAGTTTATTAACGATGACACGGCGCAGTCTGCACACATCTAAAAAGTGTTCCTAAATCTATTCCTAGATGGAAGATTTCTATAAATCTTTAAGCATCATTGGTTTACTAAAATTATTTTAACGTTTTCTCTCATCTTAGACGTTATTATCGCGGAATATGTTGTTGATATTGAAAACTTTTCTATCGAACTCATTAGGTGTACAACATTCAGAACGTGCATACACACTTTATTTCATATGTGAAGTATTTTTTAAACTTTTCGCTTGATGTTTCCTCTGATCTTCTATAAGTGGTTTATGTCGAAGCCGAACATATTTTTCTCGACCTTTACTGAAAGTAGAAGGACCTTTTTTCTGATTTTACAGACGAAAGTAGCTTGTTATGGATCTGACAGCAATATTAAGTAGAAACCATTCCCTTCATAATTGTATTTCCATAACATTCGCAATGATAGTTTAAAATTTAACTTCTACAAGGCCGTCATTAAGCATTTAATATTACGCCAGCGCTATATATACTATGCAGCAAATTTTTCCGAACAGACCCTCGAGTTTGACAAATACACCGTAATAATCTCAGGTGTTTCATCAGTAAAAACGCTGTGAGAAAACTATATTGCCTGGGTGCAAACTACAAATAATATAACTTATGATCCATCATGTAAACGTTTGCTGGTATAGTTTCTTAAGACGAGCGAGATAAGCCAGAATATGTAATGAACATTTATGCATTCTTATTCATTATTATTAGTAATACATTAATAAATAAATGGGTAATATAAAAGCGATATTTATTTTATTATTATGTATTCATACTTTCTGAAACAATTGGCATCCGATAGTTGTACACAATATACCCGACGATTGATCTTGTAGGCGTGTTTGAATTCCGCACATATAAAGAAATTTCGTATCGTAGGTTTTCTATATTTACAACACAAACAATGCGCTAGTATCATTATCACCATGCCAAATCTAATATATATTGACCTTAACAAAGTATTGTCACAAGGACAGTTTATTAGATTTGGATCTTAGAACAAAGGAGAGGAATCACCACATGACTATGTTTACCTATGTCCTTATCAAAGTGTTTCCAGGGAAAATGCATCAAGTGGTTTCCAATAAAGCTCTGGTTGTTGAAGGAGAAAACAAATAGAAACTTCAAAAAACGCTTATTGATTTTTGTAATAGACTTAATGCAGAGAAATAAACAGATAAAAAAGAATGGCTGTGATAAGAACCGCAGACGACATAGTTATAAATGTGTGACATTGACCATATTGAAGAGAGTACCAAGATACATATATGCGGAAGCAGATTTAAAATACACGGAATCAATGATCAGAATGCGAAGAAGACAAATGAGGTTCAAATGAAATGATACATTTTTTGAAGAAAAAATAAAAATGGGAGTAATAGTTTATTATGAAACGGTAAATGTTAGTATCCCAACGATAAACAAATGAGAATGAAATGTAATTAACGAACACATAAAATTAGTTTTGCTTTATATGAGGAAGAAAATCAACAGCTATGATTGGAAACATTATGAATATGATATAGCATTAGAAGAAGATAGACAAATTGTAATTGGACTACGTATAATGTGAAATAGCGAAAACGGAATAACAAGTAAATAAAGACATGGAAAAGAACATGATGAAAGTTGAAAATATCACTATGATTAATGTAACGATGTTTTTCTAGCTGAGGATGTTTAGATGTCAACGATAAAAACACAAACAATTTAAAAATAACCGTGAAATGCAACAAACTACTCAATATTACAACGAATGAGACGCGGTTTAATGTCATCTTGTTCTCATCCATACTTTTTAAAGAATGTAAGTAGACAATGCGTGCCAAAAACATGCAAGCACGAAATATGATTATCGCAAGAACATGAGCTTCCTACTGAATTTTAAAATGTTTGCAAGTGTAAACGTTAATAGGAACAAGCTGGTGAAGAACAAACATAATTAACAAGATATGGAAATAAGAAAGAACACTCGTCTAGGTGAAACCACTATCAATAATCTCCCCCAATCTTAACCTGTACCTAAAGATAAACGTAGAGTCCATGAACAAAGCTTAATTTTAAGAAATGCATGCCTGCAGAACTCTGGCTGCAAGTCCAACGTGAGCAAGTTCTTAACGAGCCGTACCCTTAAGTAATCAAATTTACCAATTTTCTATTACTAACGATTATTGCAAGGTTTTCAATTGAATTCCGTATATTAATAAATCCTTATCCCCAAATGGTCATTGGGTCTTAATACGTGGTGAAATCTAATGTAAAAAAATGAGGAAAACAATATAATTACATAAAATGAAGAATAAAAACAAAAAAAAAGATCCGACAATTATGATGAACACATTTAATAATAATAATAATAATAATAATAATAATAATAATAATAATAATAATAATAATAATAATAATATCATTTAAGGAGCCAAGAGCAGAAAAAATTAAAAACAGTGACGGTTAACAAGCTCCCCCCCCCCACACATCCCAACAAATACAATCCCAGACTTAAACAACCCCATTTACGCAGGCGCCAACATGGTAAGTATGAATCTCGAATCAGAAAAATAACCGTGGCCAAGCGGACCGACAAAACCTGGATGGGAAATAAGACTAATACACAAACATAAAAATGAAACAAAAATGATCAAGGAAGCAATGTGGAGAAAACGGAATATTGGAAATGTAACTAGCAGGGAGAGGCTAAACAAGAAACATAAAGAAGTTGACCAAAAAATAAAAGCAAAAGAAGCGATATTAAGACGATATAGATATAAATCTGAAAACTGCACACAAAACAACACATTTGGAACTAATGAAAGCCAATTCTACCAACATGTGAACGGAGGAAAAACAAAAACAGAACAACCAAATACGACAGAAAGAAAACTCTACTAAATATATGGGAAGAACAGCGAGATCACAATAGAAATGCCGAATGGCTGAAAGACATGAAAGAAGTGTTACAACAAATAGAAGAACGAACAGCGAATGAAATCAGCAAGGAAACCCTAAAGAAAACAATAGGAAAAATGGCAAACTGGGGGAACCAAGGCACGACGGGATACATGCATACTGGTTCAAAAAATTCACAACATTACACGAAAGACTAGCCCAAAACCTGAGAAGATGTATACAGAAAGCAAGCGAACCAGACTGGATGACAAAAGGTAGAACTACACTGCTACTGAAAGACACGGAGAAAGGAAACGTCCCTAGCAACTATAGGTCAATCATGTGCTTACCAACTATGTGGAAGATACTGACGGCACAACTGAGGGAACAAATCTACCACTCCCTGAATAACCGTTTACTCATCCCCGAGGAGCAGAAAGGATGCCAAAAAGGAAAAAAAGAGGAGCACGCGACCTGCTATATATAGATCAAAAGATCTTAAAGGAGGTAAAAAGGAGGAGAAAAAAATTAGCTATGGCATGGATCGACTACAAAAAAAAGTGTACGACAGGATCACCCAAGCATGGATAATAGAATATTTAAAAATGTATAAAATACCAAGCGGGATCACCAAAGTAATAGAAAATGCAATGAAAACATGGAGACTGGAATTGACAGATGATGGACAACACACAACAGAAATTAACACATAAAGAGCCATCTTCCAAGAGACTCACTATCACCACTACTGTTCATCATAGCCATGATGTCCTTGAACAGCATTCTGAGAAAGTGCCAAGCGGGATACAAGTTCTCCAATACAGAGGAAAAAATGAACCACCTGGTGTAAATGGACGATCTGAAACTTTTTGCAAGGACCGAAAAGGAGCTAGAGACACTAATTAACACTACCAGGAAATTCAGCCAATATATTCAAAAGACATTTGGAGAAACAGTGCGAACAACTAGTGTTATGTTTCACGTTCATCTTCGTCGCCAACTGTCATGTTTGCAGGTTGAACCAAATAACATATAAGGCAATACAAATGAAGACTCAACTACCAAAGGTAGATCAATACGATGTGTATTAGGAAAAGTGTATTTACAGTGTATTAGCATAATGGTTTCAGGTAAGAGAGTCTTGGCTGGAGAACATACCTGCTCTCGGCTCGGCCTTCGGTTGCCACTGGTTAAGACACACTCAGATTAACCGAGTCTTGCTTATTATGTGTAATATTATCCACATATATAAATGAGTGGGTGACGCCACAGCAACTAGTAATACGAAAGAGAACACTGGAAACAACAGAAGACATGGAACTACTGAACCAAACAGAAAGGAGGGCACTAGGGTAAAAAGGCGACTATAAATACTTGGGAATTCTTAAAGCGGACACAATCAGAGCAATATAAATGAAAGAGCAAATTGGAAAGGAACACCTCAGGAGAACAAGAACACTTCTGGAAACGAAATTATATAGCAGAAACCTAATAAAAGGTATAAATACATAGGCAGTATCACTAGTAAGATATTCTGGACCGTTTATAGGGTGGACAAAAGAAGAACTCAGACAACTCTACGAGAAAACCAGGACACTCATGACTATGCATAATGCACTACACCTAAAGGACGATATTGGCAGGCTCTATGTGAAAAGGAGAGACGGTGAGAGAGGACTGATCTGTATAGAAGACTGCGTGAAGGACACGAAATTAAAACTAGAAAAAATGGCTAATGCAAAACACTGAAAGGATTATTATGGAAGGGAGCGACACACAAAAAAAAACACAGCAGAAAACAGAGAGACAATTGCAAAACGAGAAAACAGAAATGGGAAGAAAAATAACTCCAAGGAAGATTCATAAGAATGACAAAAGATAAGGATAACGAAAACACCTGGACATGGATGCGAAAAGGACATATAAACAGAGAAACTGAATCTCTAAAAAGTGCAGCACATGATAACTCTATAAGAACCACCATATCAAAGCCAGAATCGATAAAAAAACAAGAAAACATCCAATGCAGACTATGGGGACAAAGTGACGAAGCGATAAACCATATAGTAACTGAATGCAGCAAACTGGCCCGAAAGGAATACGAAAACAGGCATGACCAAGTGGTGAGGGCGGTGCACTGGGAATTGTGCAAACGACTAAATTTTGAGCGTACGGACAAATGGTACAAGCATAAACCCGCAAAAACACTCAAAAACGCGAACCACAAAATCGCATGGGGCATGGACATACAGACGGGCAAACCCATCGAGCAAGAAGACCAGATGTCGTAATACATAACAAGAAAGAGAAATGCGTTAAAATCGTAGACTTTGCTGCCCCAGCTGACCATAGGGTGAGTATGAAAGAAAAGGAGCAAAGAAACAAATACACAGAGCCAGCCAGAGAGTTAAAAAAGCATTGGGAGGATGAAGAAACTCAAAATAGTACCGATAATAGTAGGAGCACGAGGAACAATCCCGAAAAACTTCGAAAAAGAATGCCAAAAATGTGAATCAGAGGAATCCCTGCAAACGTACAACGACTAACGATAATGAAACCGACTCAAATATTAAGGAAAACCCTAGAATGCGAGAATAATACAAGAAGACAATATAACGAATAAGAGTTTCAGGGAATAAAGAACGCCGAAGCTGCATATCTACAAGTTCTACACCCCCATAATGCATTCCCCCATAGTTTCACCACCGCTCCTCCCAAAATTAAAGTGACACCAAAGAGATTAGAAGGGTCAAGAAGGACTGAAATACCGAGGAGAGAGCGCCAGCGATACCTCGGTTGGACAAGGGCCAAGAGACCTGCGACTTTGGGGAAGCTTAGTGTCACTTAAATTCCAGTATAAACCAATGGAAACTGCCGGCGACAAATCAATGGTAAGAGGCTCTTGTGACGATGCAAATTCATTTGCAAATGCTATCGAATGAGGCGGAGAGACCTGCACGTCTGGGGAGACTTGTTCCCACTCAGATTCCAGAGAACACCACAGGTTTCCAATCAGATCATTTGTTGACTTGTGTGAGAGCTCCAATAATAATAATAATAATAATAATAATAATAATAATATATATATATATATGTATATATATATATATATATATATGTATGTATGTATGTATGTATGTATATGACGATTATTTGAAATCAAGTGTAGAACTGTTGTTGACTTATTGAGTATAATTGATAGATTTTTGAAGACACCAGAGAAACAAAACGATCTACAAAAGCAGTACTCGGTTAAGAAAGTGAGAGAGAGAGAGAGAGTGTGTGTGTGTGTGTGAGTTGGTGTGTGTGTGTGTGTGTGTGTGTGTGTGAGTGTGTGTATAAATGTTGCTAACTTTTGTCCTTTAAGATAATTTCGATTCGCTCGTTCTCACGGACGTATTTTGTGTTTTAAATTTGTTTTATATAGCAAGATTTCCCTTTAAAATATCGTAATCGGTATTTAATGATCTGTAAACATCGTAAATTACACTATAATGCACGAGAAAATCCGGTATTAACATTTTTTATGCTCACTGGTAGGTTTCTATTTAATTACCTACTGTGAAACATGCTGTTGGAAATTAAGTGTTTTAAAAGATTGCTGCTCAATAGTTGTGCACTTTACTGCAGATTTTTCTGTTATTTTCACTCGATATTACCCGTGAATGCCGGCAACCGCCGGATAATAACGAGAAACTCAGAGCATAAAAAAGTAGCAGAAATAATTTATAACAAACTCCCATAATAATTTCACAAAATTCCCTGTTTTTTATTTAGTATTTTGTGAGTAATAAAATGGTGTTTCTTAAATTAGTAAACAAATATATTGGAAAGTTATTTCAGTTTTGTATCAATGACATTTATGGAAATAGCTTTATATTTTTTTGTATTTATTTCTTTATTTAGGGGAATATTGCTTAATAGTTTTTTTTTCAATTGAAACATTTGTACGTCGTTTTTGTTGTGTTTTTTAACAAAAATATATATTTTCTGTGTCGATCTTTTATATTGCTAGACTTAAATGGTTTGGGTCACCTTGTAGTTTCCTGAGATTAAGCTGCTTCCATAATGATCGTATCTTCTACCGGTTCAAGTAAAGCAGCCGACAGGGGAAAAGTAAGCTGAGAAAGATGGTTAGAGAATGTAAAAGAAGGAAGTTCCTGAACGGGGCAGCTGTCTGCTATCTGCTTTATGATAGAGTCCTCCCGATTTTTGTCTCAACAGAAAATAACTACAATAACTGTCAAACAGATCGCAGTTAGTAACACCCTCTCTTTTACGTCATTGTTTCGCCTTCTTCCACAGCCTAGCTTACTCATGATTGTGACATATTTTTCATGATTAAAAATAAATAGATACATGCCTACTCTAGTTTTGATAGGGATTCCTCTGTTTCGTGTTTCAATTTACTTCGACAGTGCTCAATGCGTAGGTTGAGCTAGGTTCTAAGTTTAACCTTTTTGTATGTTATTACTTTAAATCTATATGCAATTAATTTACCTATTTTCGTTATCGGAAATGTGCATTAATAGGAATATATTTTCTAAATAATGTTCCTATATTCATTTGTTTATTAGTCTAGTCAACCAGAAAAGATCACAATAATGTAATAATTAACTTGCTAGTGAAAAATAGTCATAATGTCATATTAATATTGTACGTAAGGAATATAGGTTTATATCGGCTAGAACACTGATGGCGAGTGACTATGGAATAATTGAACAAAAAATTAATGACATTTTTGCAAGTAAACGCTTTAGTTTGAATGTCTGGTATTGATGTTATGCTATTTAAACATAGAAGAAGGGCGGACGTAAGACTTCTTGAGAGTTTCAAAAAAACATATATTATAGATTAGAACATGTAACAATTATTTCAACCGGAGACATTCTACCCACACAAAATACATAAATTAAACATGAGAGAAAAGACACTAAAACCCAGCAATATTAGGTAGAGCATAAAAATATAAAACTCGTTACTCTAGGAGAAGCAATACTTGCACTTTCGAATCATACGCTAAAATATTATCTGATGGCACCTACTAAACTAGAGGCAGATGTGTTCAATATATACTTCGATAGTACCAACTAACAGCATCTCTTGTTTTAGACCACACTAATTACAGAACAGAATAGGGAAGAGGAATGTATCATATTAAATAATGTACTTTAAAAAATGTGATATGTGAATGTCCTCAATCTTACATTATTTCAGTAGGAAAGGATTACAATTTAGAAAATAGAATTAATAAAATAAATTTAAAAAAATACGGAAAGAAATACGGTGTATGTACGAAGTGGCTTAATAAGTTTCGTGTTTTGTTGCGCAGTCATTTAAAATTGGCATAGACTCTTTAAAAGCCGGAATGTTATTAATATACTTATTATAACATGCTTGAACATTTTTTATGAGTCCTTTTTAAGATGCATAGTAGTTGGTATTTGACTACATCCCACAGAAGCCTGATCGTTAAAGCTGCTGAATTTCCAAAACAAAACCTTGGCATAAAAACACTTAACAAGATTTATACACAAAAAATTACGTTTAAAACTACGAAAAATCGCAACAAAATATAAGAAATGTCTCAGACTGCATTTAGACTATCTTGCATGGATGGAGAATCAGTTTAATACGATATCTAAAGGAGCAAGGAATCAGTTATAGGCCATTGTTGGGTGAGTAAGGAAGTCAGAACAAAAACGTTGCTTTGCCTAATAAAGAACTTCATGGATAAAGACCGTCGTCTATGTCTAGGTGCATATTTTCATACTGGTGTGGAAACTGTTTTCACAATTATCCCCGGTCACTGAAGATGCGGTAGATGTGCGCGATTGCACCATTTCGAAACCTCATCTTTTTCACAGATTATTTGACCAAGATTGGAATCCAGATAGTTCCTCCCGCAAAGAATTTGTGACTTATGTTAATTTCCAAAACACAAACAAAACATTAGAGACTGTTGTTATGAGACAATTGAGAAGATTAAATAAACTGTAGAATGGTCATTGAACGCTCATTCCGGTGGACTTCTAGGAGGCCTCTGAGAAGTTATTGAACGATAATATACGTGCAGTGAATCCAGAATAGAGCACTTCGAAGGGCACATGTCTGTACTATCAATAAAAGAACCTATAAAATGTCTGGAAACTTAGTACATGCATCTTGTACAATGTTAATTTTATATCTTTAACTGAAATATGTCTCTCACATGTTTAACGCCAAATAACATAAATTGCATAATAATTATTAGTTTGTTAAAATAGACATGAGTTCATGCATACTTATATCTATATATCTATCTACCTATATATATATATATATATATGTATATATATATTCATATATTCATATATATGTGTGTGTGTCTGCGTCTGCGTCTGGGTCTGGGTCTGTGTGGGTGTGTGCGGATGACAATTAAAGTCCCCTTCTTGGGGTTGAGCAATTTGTAAATATATTTTCATGCGACGCGTATTTAAACAATTAAGCGAAGCCCACTGTTAATTTGTTTGTAAACCCACTGATGGTAAGAGCACTGTTGTGACGTATTGTTGTGGATTTAATAATATTTAGAAGTATTTACAGGCCTGATTCGTAGCATGTTGGTGAGAGCTACCGATTATATATACCGGTTATAGGTTCGACCCACGGCTGGGGAAAGGGGGATGTCTTGCCGCACTGATGAATTGTTATATAACGAAATAGTACATTATGTGGATGAATATATATATATATATATATATATATATATATATATATATGCATATATATATATATATGTGTGTGTGTGTGTGTGTGTATAATTTTTAAAAGAACAATCTAAGAAAAGTGTTATAAAATTACGGTATCACTGATGTGATAACAAGAATGATATAAATTATAGGCTTAATAAGTTTTCTTTGCTTTTCACTCATGCTACAACATTACAAGGTCATGCATTTAATGATGTTTTACCTACAAATTCCGAATGCGCATAACCACTGTTGGCACATAAGTATTGGTTCTTTCGGCGTGAACCTAAATGATATTGTAAATGTATCGAAGGATTGAAAAAAATGATAGATAAACGAAATGCAATTATTCACTTTTTAAACTCATCCATATAGGCTATGTAGTTGTGTTAATCACCCATGCATATTCTAATTTAAATGAAGTTGTTATCGATAAAATGTTAAACTTTCACACAAACATATAGTATTAAAATAAACACTTTCTATTCTCTAGTTATATCTGCTAGTGATTTCTTCATATATATATATATATATATTTATATATATATATATATATATATGAATTGCACACGTTTTACCTATGAAATATATGTGCACATGTAGAGTCCATACACTTCACGTCAACTATGATAGCCACATTTTGCTTTTCTAACGTTGACTTAAAACAAGTATTTCACGGATGCAATAAATCGATTTTTTCTAAATATAAGAAATCAAATTTCAAGTCAGTAAATTAAGACTAAGCAGAGTAGTTAGTTAGGAAATGTTCCACAGAGAAACAAACGAGATCACTTAAATTTATTCTAAACAGTTCTCTGAATAATATGGCATTAGGGGCACTCTAGAGAATATGCAATAAGAAACTGATCCAAAAATTGCATAACAACAAAAAAAGCAAAGTTTTCATTTAGAAAACTTTCTTGATAATTAATTCTCTTTTTTGAAGACTGTACGTATCAAAAAGTACGTTCTATCAAAGAGAAGGCACTTCATACATATACCCCTATTGTTGTATTAATTGTAAAATTGATGTTCTCATTTTCACAAGGTAAATTATAAACATCGCATTTGGTACGTATATTTATAAGGAAACAAAAAAAAATTGGAAATAGGTTTTATATATTTATGACCATGCAATATGTGTAAATATTATTCAATGTCTTTCAATACATTAATTTATCGTGTGGGTTGACTGATTAAGACATTTTGTAAATTGAATAGTATTTTCATCTGAATGTATAACTTGAACTGAGACTCCAAAGTAATTATACCCTCCTCCCTTAAGAGGGATATATATGAAAATATATACTTTTAAACCACATCGAAACTTAAGCGTGATTATTAGCATTTCCTCTAAAACGTTAATGAAGATATATCAGGTTGAAAGAAAAATATATTCAGTATACTTGTTGGCTATTATATATCATTTTTATTGGAATATTTTCAGATGAATAATTTGTATATTATTTATCTATTTTCGGACTGGTATCTTCATCTTCACAGTAGTTATTGTTTCACCACGTTTGTCTAACTCTTCTTCTGGCCTTCCTTGGGTGATCAACCCTGAGGGATGCCGCGTCTCTTAACAGTATTCTCAGTAATTACTGCCTTCCATAGTTGTTTTCTCTGACCACATTTTTTGTATAAAATTTTTTGTTGGTTAACGACGTTCGGTTTTCTATCTGTGGCGCAGTGCCTATAGGTGTGTAATGGTTACAGGTCAGAATTTTCTGATATTAACGGTTTCAATTATTCCCATACAGGCCAGAGGATAAATTTGCCAAAACTTATTGATGAAGACTATTATAGTAGGCAGTAATTACCATGGATATATTTAAGAGACTCCGCATGCCTATTCCGATAGGACTACCCACTTGAAAGAATATAGAGGGAACGTGATGAACCAATAACAACTATTAAGATGAGGATAACAGCCCGCAAATTAATAATTGCTACAAATTTATAATTGCTAACGTAACTATAAAGAATATTGAATATTCTTTAATAAAGTTTCATGAAGTAGTGTAAATGTAAAAATGTGTTAATACAAAAACACATGATAAATGTCCGTGGTTATTCATGCATATATCCCTTGCACTTTGTTTTGCCCTCGCATGAGCATCAGAATATGGTATACATTTAAATTCTTTTTAACATCAAACCATACAATTTAAAGGGCTAATATTAGGGGTCATGATAAACATCAGATTGTAGGGATATCGGTTCACATTATATCTAAAATTCCTCGGTGACATACAGTTACGGAACCAAGAAACAGGAAGATAATTCAAAATCGAGATGTGACTATGAATAAACTATTAACATAATATGTTATCCTGCGAATATGGAATGATCTAATGATTTGTGAAATTTTCGACTTGTTCACCGACTCCGGGTATATAAGTCAATGATGGTACATATGCTATGAGTTCATCGGCAAAAAATGAAAGCACTTTACTTGTAAAACGAGCGCATTTATTCGCAATTTCAGCGAGGAGAATAGGTTGGAGCTTGTCGGAAATATGGAATTCATTATATATATATTAACCTTTGTGATACTGTACATCCTTGGAAGAATAGTTTAGATGTACCAAAATGTGAAAACAACACTCAATACATGGCCAAAGTAAGGTTTAGTGGAGTTATAGGATTCTGCCTGTTGTGTGTAATTTACTAGAATAATCGAGATAGCCGACCTCTTTAGCTACATGCTAAGCAATATCTTCAATGCATTTCTTCCCATTTATGTTGCTGTGAATGGTTCAATAGATGCTGGTATTTGACAGAACAATCATTGTCTCAGGGACTTTTTTTGTATTTGTTAGGAAATTAAGCGTAGTTTACTAGCGATACATATTTCTAACTATGTAAAGCTGTGTTTGTAGCTGAAAATCTTTTCTTAGGGCTACTCTGATTGACTTGGATAATTGTATTTTTTTATCTCTATTATGTATCCTAGAATGTGTTACCGTAATGAATTAAAAAAAATCTAACATAGTGTTTTTGCAGTGGTGCATTTATGAATATTAGTAATAAAAAAGGTGCATTGATTGATCCTTGGACACCTCTTCCTAATTATCACGCTATTTAGACGTACGTACATCAGGGTAAACCAAGAGAGCAATTGATTTTGTTGTGAATACAACAAGTACTATTGATTATGTTGTGAATACTAGAAGTGCGACAGGATTGAATCTTAGAAATATAATCGTAATTATGTTGTGAATCTTAAAAATATAATCGTAATTATATTGTGAATCTTAGAAATATAATCGTAAAAATTCAGGTTGCAGATTTAAGTTTGGTGCATCTTTCAATATTTCTTTGTAATAGTTTGATGCATAATCATTCAGATTGAATCTGTACGCCGTAGTTATATACATCATTTAAAGATTCGGATATTCTTCGTGATTACTGACACGTATACTGACACGTCTTTGTAATGAATCCAAATGAAGTCTTGAGTTCAAGTATGAATAATTGATGTTCTTCAAAAACACGAATGTATTCCGACAGTTAGAGGCATATTAATTAACTATGATTAATAGATTTATGCAAGTAATCGAGGAAAATGCAACTTTTTTTTAATATTAACTAGAATTGATGTGCAGAAGAAAATGGCAATTGAATGGAAACCGAATAAAATGCGACAGGACGATTTCACTCATAAAATGTACATATTTAATATGCTGTATATGAAAAACCGCTTCAAGATATTTTAACAAAATTGTTGACACAATATTTCTGGTAATAAAAAAAAAATCTCCGTCTTCTCCTGTTCGAACAATCCCTAACGATGATTTTTCCGCTTTAAAATATCTACACAACAATGGAAGTAATCAACCGTTATTTTGCATATTTTACCAGGAGTTAACAATTTCATTAGCGAAAGTTATATCTAATAGTAAATATTTTTTAACATTATGTCGGTTGCATCAAATATGTAATCAGAAACAAGCTCTGTTATGCATAGGTGTTCACTAAAAAGCACAAAACAAAAAAAAACAAGTACGCACTTTTTCTTAAAAACTGAAAAGTTAAGCTAAATTTAATGTAACTGTTTAAACAAACTATTACCCCATTTCATTCGCCTGTTATTCGTCTATAATTGTACCTTTTCGTTTTTAACTTTTATTTGATATATTCTAGTGTTCACGTCAATTTAACAAATAACTTAAAATTGAGGAGGTAAAAAAGCCCGCACAATGGAACATTGTTATCTACATGTAAATTTAGGGCATTGAAAACAACGCCAATACAACAGGATCACACTGAACTAGTTAATATGTATGCTATAATATGCACCTATATACATATATATGTATATATACAAGGGACGTGCAATAAGTAATGCCCCGGACCCACTTCCCATAAAAGTAAGGCAACGAAACTGGGAACACTTACTATTTTTTTTGTTTTTTTTTCTACATAAGAATCAGCCAGAATTGTGCATTTCTCCCATTGTTTGATGCATGTCAGTAGACTGTTTTTGTAGAACACCCAAAGTTGTTCATCACACCACGACGTGACATCAGATATAAAGCCTGCATCATCTGGAAAATGATTTCCTTTCAAAAACAACTTCATGGTTCGGAAGAGGTGAAAGTCATAGGGTGAAAGGTCAGGAGAGTAGGGAGGATAGGGAAGGATTCAATACCCACACGCTAGTGTTTCTGATCAGGCGACATGCGAGTTGTGGATCGGAGCGTTGTTCTGCAGGAGGAGGGTACCTTTGCTAACCTTGCCACGCCTCTTGATTTTTATAGCTTTCCTTAATTTCCTCAAAAGTGTAGCATAATATGCTCCTGAAATTTTGGTACCCTTTGCCAGAATCTGTAATCACAACCCCGTCCTGGTCCCAGAAAACCGTGAGCATGACCTGCCAGCGGAGGGCTGCACACTTGCCTTCTTTTGAGGCGGTGAGTTCAAGTGCTTTAATGCATTGACTGGGCGTTGGTCTTTGGTTCATAGTGATGGGCCCAGGTATCATCCTGTGTAATCAGTCTTTTGTAAAACTTTGACTCATCTCCTTGGCGCATCTCCAAATTAATCCTCGAACACTCGACGCATTTTCGCTTCTTGAATGTTGTGGGCAACCTGGGAATCCATCTGGCAGAAACCTTATGTATATACATATGGTCATAAATGATAGTTTCCACAGACCCTGCGCTAATCTTGACATCTTGGGCTATTTGGCCAATAGTAATGCGCAGGTCTTCTAAAATGGCAGCCTCAACTTGACGGACAAAGAATACAATTCAAAGGGATTTCCTTAACTCATGAAATTTCGATGTAGGCTTATTTTCTCAGAAAAAAAACGCCATTAGCAAAATATAAAAATGATATAATTTTGCTATTAAGCTCATATTTTCGCTATTCAGCGTATGAATAAAAATATAGCAGAGAGTAAATCTTATTAATGGACGTACATAATGGAAAGTAAATGCAAGAATGAAGAAAGGATATGCGATTTCGGTATCTAAGTGAATTGATAATGCTGGAAAACTGTTGCATGATATTGTAAGCTGCCAAATTAAATAAATCCATATTGAAAGTAAATTCCAAATTCCATTTATTTTACTTTGATGACACAGGATCTAATGAGCTCTGATTTTATTCACGACTGTAGTAAGCAATTTAATTGTTAAAAACTTATAATAATCCAATAATGAATAAAGGTGCATTTTTTGATAATAATGGTCGCTTTAACTTTCTATGAACACTGGGGTATATAATTAATAGATGTATTCGTGTGTTATGTGTACACACTTTCCAGATACCAAGCTTTTTCTTTACTGTATTGTAATTTTTACTTCACTTTGTGGCTTAATGTCGTGCTTTACATTTCCTTCATATCTTTACAGGTTCACAATACAAGCGACGAAGAGCATTAAATAACTTGGAAATGTGTAGGAACTTTCATTCAAGCACATTTAAAGAGGACTCAACACTACACGTGATAACGATAAATAAGATACTGTCATTTGCGAAATTATAAAGCAAAAAAAAAACATGAATAACAAACGCGTAATTATCATGTGCTAATTAAACTGTGGAGTTATAAAATGCCCCTATGTGGGATAATTCGTTATAGCTTATGCGAAGTTACTGCGCTTGTAAGGGAAATCAAATAGTTTTATGTTCTTGAACTATGTTCACTTTTACAAGAACAACCACGAGAAATCGTGTATAGTTTTCCTTCGTTGACTAATGGTTAACGATAAAGCTTTCTGCACGCAAATTCTATTAAATAATTTACACTGTCTACCTTAAAATCTTTTCCAATAAAACAACTTATAAAATTATCGCCCTAAAGTAAACAACACTGCAAATTTATTTTCAAACTTCTCATTGGAAAAAATAATTTAATGCAACTTGATAATGTAGTAGAGCGGACGTATACTCATCATACCCGCCATCACCCTCAGTAAGTTTCCGGAACTAGAAGCATGCCCTTTGCACGTGTAATCAACATATAGCTGCGATCTCGCTCGTGTTACACTGGGTTTCGTTCGGATATGATGGAAGACTATTATCACCCCACAAGTAGATGATCTGAAACAAATAACACCGATTTTCTTGAATAGAAATGGAAGCATGTTGTGTTTTTTCACTCTATCTTGTATATGCTGTGCTTACTTATATTATAAACGTATTATTAAAACTTTACAAATCGTACGTGGAAGAAAAATTAAGTAAGAATGAACTACAAGTAAAAGACGAAGAAAATGTAAAACTTCTGTGAGTACAGCAGCAAAAAACGATAGAAAATTGAAACATAAAGATACCAAAAACAGAAATTCACGTTGTAAGAAACACATAAAAGAAAGAGAAATATACAATTTTTTAAATAATTATTGTTCACATTCTGTATAATACGTGTCAAAATACCAAAAAATAAAAACATGTTTCCGCTCAGCATCAATTTGGGTTGCACGCCCAATGATTCAAGGAGCAGAAACCATTTTATTTATTGACGTGATTAGGATACAACATTTGCTTTCAGTTAAAAATGCAATATATATATATATATATATATATATATATATATATATATATATATATATATATATATATGTAATTATATATATATGTGTGTGTGTGCGTGTGTGTGTGTGTATGTACATAAAACTTTTGGTATGCACTTCATCTTATAAGGGCGCAAAATAAAATAATGAACATTTATTTTAAGACAGAATCTATTAGTAAATATTCATAGGCTATATTCTAATGTTATATAATATAATATATATATATATGTGTGTGTGTGTGTGGGTCTCTGTGTGTGTGTGTGTGGGGGGGTATGCATATAACTCTTTTGGTATGTTCCCAACTGATGATATAAATCAAACTGGAGAGATTGCTTCGACATTTTGGTTTAATATTTTCATCCTACTCATTCTTGTTTTCATCTATTTTTTCTTAATTATAACAATTTACTAAATTTGTCTTTAATAAATAAGTGTTGTTGCTATTTTTATTTCAGGGAAATTCAATTACCACTACCCACCATCATTTGACATCAACAAAAAGGAACTTTTGGTCTCGCCAAGGCTTACTAATAAACAGTGTTTATGTAAAAAAAAAAAAATAATAATACACCGATCTGACTTTTTTCATATATAAAAGTGCAATTGTTGAATGTTATACTTTAGATTACATTATTTTGGAGGGGGGCACATTAAAAAGAAAAGATTGCAACGAAACGAAATTTAAATTTTTGTTCCATTTTTACAACAAGCGTAAAACAGGGCATATTTATCAAGTTTTATTGTAAGTTATACACATCCAGATCTACTTACGTTATATTAGAAACCGAGTGACCCCCCCAAAATCTGTTAGCTGAGTGTCAAATCTGCTTAAAAATAGACAAAAAAGAAACATAGGCTCTCTCCCAAACATACCTGCAAGACGTTTGTTTCGTCTTCTAATAAGAAAGATTGATACACAAGGATTTCGTAAACTGAGCACTTATAAATATTCTTTTCTTGTTGATTCCTTTGCATGTTGGTAAAATTTGTTAGTTTGCAATCGCTAATAGTTCACATATAAACTTGAACAGAAGACGAAATTAAAAACGATGGTACTCATGCGGAATTTGACCAGAATCCTCGAAATTTCTATTATGTTCGACCGGTAATCACGGGATTCAGCTGAGTGTTGTACAAAAGCTGAGATACTAAATCAACATTTTATTTGCTTTTTAGCATAGTTGAATCATGATGGGGATATTTTTATTTTCTTATAATCTTTTTACAAAAAACTTGGTACATTTACTTGAAAAAAACAAAACATTTCTCGACTTTTATACCAGCCATTAATCTTTTTATTAAATAAAAAATTATGTTTAAAAAAAACGTTTAGTGACAATTTTCATTAAAAGAAACAAAAAAATGTACGTTTTTTTTTAAAACAATGTTGTTAAAATTGATATTTCTTTGAAAAAAAAAACAACTTTCATTTATATAAAATTGCAGGACGTAATGAAAGTATATGAAAATAGAAAATGCATTTTTTCTTGATGAATATATATATATGTATATATATATGCACATATATACATATACACATGTATATATATATATATATATATATATATATATATATATATATATATATTCAGAAAATTAACAGTAGGTTTTTGCTATTTTGTTTATTTTATTTATATTTTTATTTCCAGTCTGTGTGTTTTGAAATTTGTCTGTGTCTGTTATAATTACTCGGTTTAATTCGGTGACTGTTGGTCGAGCTCGAACCATAATTGAGGAACTCTCCCGTAGATCCGGGTCAAATTATGCAAGAGTACCATATATATATATATATATATATATGTATATATATATATATGTATATATATATATATATATATATATATATATATATATATATATATATATATATATATATATATATACGGTATGTCAAGTGTACTGGTCGGTCGAGAAAAAAGTATTCTTATATAATGAAATCGGTCAACCGAAATGTTGATATTTATTTTAGAAACCTTGATCACCCTTTACTTTTTTTTGTCGATTTTTATATAGAATGTAATCTTCCTAATTTTTATGTCATAATTATTTCGTAAATTCATAATTACACGAAAATATTATTTCGGCTTTGCGTGTTTTTCGCGTTACATGTGACATACCACAAGGGAAATAACTAACATTTTTAATGTTTTCGATAAATATTTCTTTTAATCATACATTTTCCCCTTATCGGTTTTTTGTAAGTTTTTTTTTGCTATTTTCATTAATTTAACATGACAATTCAGTAGATAATATTGGTTTCACTTTAAAATCTATATATCGATTTCCGAATATCTGTAACAATAAAGAAAACACACTAAAATCGTCACGAATATTCTCCTTAATAATATTCTAAAGTAATATATTTTATTTGGATAAAAAAAT
>NC_136495.1:137991401-137996401 GCF_053919585.1 Euprymna scolopes | reverse complement strand
ATTTACTAAACTATTAATTATATTTTTTAATGTATTTTATTTATATTTATTTGTTAGTTAGTAAATTATTGTTTAATTTTGTTTACTCATATAAATAGAAAGTATTAAGGATATATAGCAAAACTACACAAGATTAACATTCTTGTGCTCTTTGATTAATATATTCACTTTAAAGGTGGCTAAGTCGTGGAAACCTTGCTTTGCGTGTTTGTGCTAGTATTCGGAATGTGTTCTGACTCTAGAAGTCTTCGTTTAGCACTATCTAAAATGCATCTGATGAGTTTTACCTTTGCCAAGCTGAACGAGTTCCATATTCATCACTATTAAGAAAAGTGCGTTGACATGGTTGCCGTTTTCCTTATGTTTGTTCTATGTTCACTGAGTTGTATATCTAACTTCCATTGTGTTTCTCTCATATATGTATGGTGGCAAAAATTACAAGGGGCAGAGAATATAACGGCGTTCGATATGAGGGTTTCGGAGGAGTGCCAACTGTTGTTATGTGTGGTGTATCGTTAAATAATTGGGATCAAGTGTATACCATATCTGTTAAGGGCGTTGCAAATGGTTGTATTATTAGTATAGGTATTCATACGAATGTATCTCTTTAAGTCAGGATGTTTCTGTTTTGCCATTTTGTTGATGGTTTTTGTAAGAATATATTATTTGGCTTTTTTCTTCGCATTTAAATTTATATAAGTTGGATATTGTAATTTTATTGGTGCGTTTGTGATATATTTAATTTAATCTTTAATTTATGAAGGACTAAATATGTTAAATGTGCTTAAGGAAATCCAATGACGATGCAAGCTTTTTGTTATTCTATCATTGTGCTGCGTGAAGTCATTTAACTAGTTGTTCTTATGTGATTGTTCTCTGATCTTATGATAAGTACATCTAGAAAGGGTATAAGATTTTCTTTTTCTGTTTCGTGTATAGATGTACAGCCCGTACTTTTGAATTTCCTCTCCAGGAATTGCTTCCTCTATAGCAGCAAAATAAGAAAAGAAAAGCGGGGAAAAAAGGACTGGCTTACTGCCCGGATGAGACTGTTTTTGACGAAAATATTGGGCATACAGCACCAACAAAAGGACATAAAAATGATTTTATAATTTTCCTGACACTTAACATTTTCAAAATTTTCAAATTTCTAATCAAAATAAGTATCTCCAAATACTATGCAACTATTTTCGTATTTCATATATATATATATATATATATATATATATATATATATATATATATATATATGTGTGTGTGTGTGTGTGTGTGTGTGTGTATATATATATATATATATATATATATATATATATATATAACTACTTCATTTACTCACATAAATTTAATATACGAAAGTATAGATTTATGCGTAAACTTTAAGTATTTACTTCAAAAGTGCTCAATACGTAGGTAGAGCTTGTTAGTAATTTATAAAATATATATAGCGATCAAGCTACACTGAATATTCTGCGTTGCATCCACTTAGGCTTATGCGCGAATTTTTTGGTTGCTTCTTGTTTTTATATATATTTAGATCCTTTGTTCGATAAAATGCATTCCCATTGGCTTATAGGAGGGCGCGTGGTGGATACTAGAAAGCTGATTGGTTAACTAGAAATCCTCAACATATATAAAAACAAGAAGCAACTACAAAATTCGCGCATAAGCCTGTCGAATCCTATCGTGGATGAAACGCAGAATATTCAGTGTAGCTTGATCGCCATATATATTTTATAAATTACTAATTACTATATATATATATATATATATATATATATATATATATATATATATATATAACTATGTGTATTTACAAAGCTTTAGTTCTTAGTTTTGATAGCACTATATTACTTATTTAGCATTCGTGGTTTTGGCCTCTACATTTGTATAATTATACACATTCTGTTATATGTGTGCCCGTGTGTATTAGTATGTAAGTGGTTTCTTCTCTCTTACTGAATACTGAGCCTCTATGTGTTACGGTGTGACAATTTATTTGACCGTCTATTGTGCCTGATTGTTTTTTACTCATTGACTTTGAATAAGTTAACTGTAATTTATTCTTTTTCTGTGTCCTTTGCGTTTTCATAATTGAGTGAATTATTTTAAATTTATTTTTCTTCTTGTTGGGACAATGTCTTCTTTGCTGGGGTTTCTATCTTCTCATCTACGCCATTTTCTTTTTTAAAGTCTTTATTGGTATTTTCTTCTATATCTGTCTTTCATTATACATTCGCACAACAATTACCGGCTTGTATATTGCACATTTTGCTGTGCTTTTCGTCGCGAGAGTAGTTTATTAAGCGTCTGCATGTATTTTTTTATTATTAAACTTTGTTTTGTTCATTGTGAATATAATATAATTTGAAACAATAGATTTTAGTTTTCAAAAGGTTAAAGAATATTTTGGAGGGTCTATTCTCATGCTGAATCTAATAATTTGAGTAGTTTATTGTGTTCTTACATGTTTGTGTTTGTTTATTTATATATCTCTACTAGCAGACAGCTGTGCGTTACTTAATCGTAACATGCCCATATAAATTATAGTTTAATTCATAGAGAAACTAATACATGCGCGTATTGTTTTTTTTTCTTCCTAAACAGTTCACTTGTTGAAAGTAAACAATTACTCTAGTTGAAATTGAAACCAAAATAGTATCGCAGGGAGTCAAGCACTATAAACATTAGGGCATCATCACAAGTTCTTTACAATGTATTTTAAAACAAACTTATTTACAATATAAAGGATACGCAATGTGATCCGTGTACTTATACTAATCCTGCTGGAAATAGATAACAATCTGATGACTCCCCCGTACCATTGTTTCAGTTTTTATGACTAATTTCCTAATAAACCCCGATTTAAACGTGTTTCTACATGTCGTGATACACTATACCCAAGAAATCGTCTGTAAATCAGAAATTAGTAAAGAAAATCGAGATAAATTTATACTAAAACATATATGTTCGCTTTTTATAGATATACAAGCAGGGGTACCCGGCGTTGCCCGGGTATTTGTAGGTGTATGTGGTGTAAAACAAAAAAAGACACCGGGGTGGGGGGTCGGATTGAACCCGAAGCCCTGAGCGAAGTCTGAAAATAATATCGGCCAGCCAGAATGTGTTAGTTAAAGATTTTGAAAGTCGTCGAGCGTTACGACGACGACGACGACGACGACGATGACGATGTAAGCATTGTTATAAGAGAAGTAAGAAAAAAAACAACGTTTTAATTAAGCGGGGTGGGTAATCAAAACATCAAAAAACACACGAAAAATCTAAGGTAAGGCAAACGAACGATGAAAACAGAAACGAACACGTGAAAAATGGCTTAAATAAGACTGTTTCGATATTAAAATTTAAAAAATCGGTGGATACCCGGATGTTTTGGAATGTTGTTAAGAATAAGCGAAGTAAAACAAAAAAAAAAAACTGGAAAACGAAACTTACGTGAAAATGGCTTAAATAACACAGGGTTACATATTTCAATTTATCGAAAGAAAACATCACCAACCACGATTCGAACCCAAAACATTCAGATAATGAACAACGTGCAAATCAACTGCGCTAAAGCGACGTAGACAAAATGTGTTCGGTTTTTCAACTATTTAAAGTAAATCAAGTCACGACGTCATGACGTCATCTGACGCATGCGTAGACTCGGTCCCCGTTACAAGAAACCCGTTTTTAATGATCCCCCATGTCGACAATTGTCGATTTCGGTGTGAAAAAGTTAACATGTTAGTCCAATTTTTCGATATTTTTCAAGCGAATTATGGGGCTTTGATATGTCCCGAGGTTGTTAATGTTCGTCGCGTCTGTCGAAAGTTTTTAGCAGATACACAAAAATACATACATACATACGTACATGCATACATACATTTTCGCTTTTATATATATATAGCCTAGCAGGGGCAACCCGGCGTTGCCCGGGTGTTTGTAGTAGGTGTGTGTTTGGGGGGATAAGTAATAACCCTGAAACGATGTTAAAAAATCGGGAACACCAAAACCAAAAAAAAAAAAAAACAGCGAATAAAACCGCTGTGTGCATAGGGGAGAGTAAACTAAAGAATAAGCGAAGTAAAAAATAAAGAAACGTTGCCCGCGTGTCTAAACATGTAAAAGAAAAAATACTTTTGGTTATGAGGCTGGATTGAACCCGGGAGCCTTGACGCAGAGGTGAAACAAGCTCCAACAACTTAACCGTGTAGGCCAAGAGTAAGAGTAATCGATTATAGAGTTAAAGTAAGGCTTATAAAGCGAGTGAAAGAGGTTTGATTGACAGATACCCACTAAATGATGTCATCGCCGAGCGTTGCTAGATGACGTATCAGTATTTTTTTTTGTTTTGTTTTACTTCACATAAGCGTATATTAAATTACGCATTTCGTTTCCTGTCTAGACATCTCTCTCTCTCTCTCTATCTCTCTGGCTGTGTTTGCGTTTGTGTATCTCTCTCTGTCTCTATCTCTCTCTCACTTCGTCTTTCTTTCTCTCAAGACTGTTACTAAAAAATAAAATGGCGTCTGGCTGTTTTTTTGTAAACCGCTAGACTCTGGAATTCCATTCCAGGTCCCTGCTTCCCCAACAGTACTGACGTGCAGAAGTTCAAGTGTAACGTGAGCCGACACCTTGCTGCCCAAATCCCTACATAGGACCCCAGTACTTGTTGCCCCTGACAGTAGCCCCCTACACCAAAGTGGCAATTTGCCTTGTTTGGGGTGAAATGTAATGATAAAAAAAAAACCTTCGATCGGGAATATTTTTTGTAAGCGTATGTTTTTTTTTTACTTCAGATTTTGGCTTGCCATTTTTCATTAAACTATCGTATCTAAGTATTTTTAATGTGCTAATGACTTTGGTAACGTTGCTATAGCGTATAAGTTCATAGTTTAGCTTGTGTGGGAGTTATTTTTTTTTTTACCGGTAACAACATTTTAAAATTTTTAATTGAGACTGCCATTAGAGCTTGCTGACGTCAAGATCACGTGACATGACTC
>NC_136495.1:137916401-137988901 GCF_053919585.1 Euprymna scolopes | reverse complement strand
ATATTCACTGTAGGTTTCCAACTTTGGGCAATGATTTAGCATGCATTGCGCATTTATAAATCCTAATAATGCGATAGATGAGCCACCGAAATATATTTTTAAATATATTGCGTACATACACAAGTATGTACCGATATAAGGAAGAGTTATTTATACACACACACATATATATCATGTATGTATATATATATATATATATATATATATATATATATATATATATGCATACATGTATATATACATGCATACATGTATATATGTGTTAGTTATATATGTAACAGTACAGATGGTATGTGCAAATGCATGCGACATGGTTCACAAGTAAAGAAAATAATATAAATAGGAGAAAACGGTGAATAGGGGTGACTGGCAAGAGTAACAGTGAGGAAATAAATGCCGTTGTCATTGAGAAAGATCGAGATAAAGTCCTTTATATTCTTTGTCGTCTTCGCAAATGAACATAATACATGTGTGCTCCTATACAACGCTCCATTGAGACTCAACAATATTTTTAATTAGACTTACACTTTTTCCGAAAAGGACTTTAGCAGTGGCCTTATAATAGCTGGCGAGATTGTGCAAATTTATTTACTTGACAATAACCGGGTGTTTTGCCATCGATCGATTTTAATAATCAAATTAAGGTCATCGCTTCAGGTGTTTGTATTAAATTAAAACCTTTGAAATAATCAAATTTTAGACGTTCGTTTAGGAAAGAACGCTAAATAATAGGAGAAGAACGAGACAGTGTTTAGCATCTAGCTTGTCTTAATAAGTGATTCGAAATTAAATAAGACTTCCTTCTAAAACATAAACTGTTTAAAAAATTGAATCATTTTCAGCAGATTACACAGGAGGATTCTATCCTCTCGATTCTAACGTCATGATTTAGCAATTGAAACAGTAACTCAATTTTTTTTACTGAAAATGTAGAACCATTAAACATTAATAATATTTAATTTAATACACAAAATGGTATAAATTTTACTGGTTGTATTCACTCGAATTTAGATGTCTGATTAAGAATTTTGATTTATTTACCATTCATTAAAGAATGTAATTTTCTTTTATCCTATATTAATACATGATAACGAGCACAGATTAGAGTACATGATTGCCTGGCTGCTGAAAATGTTTGTCAGGAATAATTATGCAACGGTTGTACATGCCATTAAAGAAGGTTACTTATAACCAGAGCCATGCCGTTTCTAAACTGCTCAACGCAAAATCTCAGTGGCGATTAAGTGCATAAAGGTATTTTAAGTATCCACACGTCGTTTTCCTCCTCGTTAAAAACATGTATTAAAAAGATTGCCGAATAAGAAGTATCCTTTTGAGAAATCGCATCACTTGCATCTACGTATACATGCCACATAAATTATAGCAAACAAAAACAACTTTATTTAATCTGATTTACTGAACACATTTAATGTTGATAATATTCAATAAACCCACTTTCCAAATCTAAATCCCGGAAAACAATATAATAGCGCGGTGTTGCTTCCATTTTCGTAGGACAGAATCAATTCTAATAAAATACAGTATGCGTATCTGTACACAAACAGGAGTATATAGAAATTACAAAAAATGTAATTTTATAAAGTATAACATGTTTCAGGAAGTATTATATTATATTGATTTACCTATATAAATTATTTTGCATTTAGTTGTCGGGTACGTATATCTTCAATACAAAATATTAATTAGTCACAGAAATGGTGGAGACTATATTGCATCTCTGTACAAGTACATCACTATTAGAACCCTCAAAAATAAAAAAAGTAAACAAATGCATCAGAAATTATCCTATATTTTCATATCTGTATATGTAAAGTTATTGATGTCATTACTGATGGAATTTATATCAGAAGTTGCATTTCTTAAGATATATAGACACATCCATGCCTTATTTGTAGGCGTACAAATTGGACATACATTAGCTTCTTTTTTTGCAAACATCTGTGAAATATTGCTGGTTTATCTCATTGAAACGTTTTCTTCAGGCAACTAGCCATAGTTTATATGAAGTGTTTTAAATCTATCTACATTCGGTTAGTCTCTATTTATTTTCTATCCGAATCTAACTCTCCGACTGGAATGCAAATGTATATTAAGATAACTTTATGCATATGAGCACAATGTTTTACCATCTTTATCACTGAGGATTTTTTTTTAAATTCAATTTTCAGCCGAAACAAGGAAGTTCCAGTTTGAAGTAGTGGGCTACTATCAGGGACATAATTTGTGGAGGTATTATGAAGAGAGATGAGTAAAATATGTTTGTTATCATTACACTTGAACTTCTGCATATCAGTACAGTTTGGAAAGAAGTATCCCGGATAGAAGGTCCCAAAGATTGGCAGTTAGGGGGAAGAAACTATTGGAGTGAAACGCTTTCTTACACCTAGGGATCTCTGGTTCAAACGGGTGGGATAAATTTTCTTGTCGGGTTTGTCGGCGGTACTCACTTCGAGGAGGTACAAGTGCCTTGCAGTTCGTCATAGCATTCACCATTAAAGTATTTGTAGAACAGACAGAGGGATGCAACATTTCGTCGATGGGAGAGAGGCTGAAGCCTAGATGATAGTTTAGAACATATCAGGTTGGCGACTTTCTTTTGAAATCTGGCCAGGAGTAAGAGATAAGCAGCAGATGCACAAGCCCAACTGTGACAACAGTGCTCCATAAATGGGTGAATGGTGGCCTTGTTGAGTTACTTGATACTTCAGGCGTAAGTAATTTTCTGGCACCGTAGAGAGGGAGACAGAGAGCCCACATTATTTGCAGAAGACTTGGCAATGCACTCATTGTATATATTCCAGTTCATGTTCCCAGTAAAAGGTAGACCGAGGCGTTTAAAGGAAGTATTTTCAGGCAATGTGTTTTTGGCTATTGCTATTCGATGGAGAAAAGGTTTCTTGTAGTTATTGAAAGAAACAACCTTGTCTTGCCAGCATTGAATGTGACCCTCCCTTTTTCCCCATTCCACTACCGATTGGAGGTCATCCTCTAGAATAAAGCATGCGCGAGTATAAAGAGAAACATGTTTCTTGGCATCACTATAGGATACAACCAAAACCAATTATCTTGTATTCAAATTAGAATCGAATACTTATACTAAACAGTGATCGAAAACAATAAACAGAAAGAATTTTCCAGAAACTATTTCAAATGAACAAGAAAGTTACAGCGGAAAGATTCCTGATTGGTTATTAACGAAAAGACTACGAGGACCGTGCAGTAAAATTACCCCTGACCCACTTCCATTTGTCTGATCTAGCTGAAATTTTGCAAGTTCAAAGATTTATATCGCTACGGGTTATGTGGCAAAGTACAGCTCTGACCTAATTGTGGATTCTGTTTTGCAGGTGTTTGAACTGAGTCAGGTGTGAAATGAAGCATGTTGAATGTCGAGCAGTGATCCGGTGTTTGTATTTGAAAGGACACACACCACAGGAGACTTTTGATGAAAGTAAAGAAACATGGTGATGATGCCCCATCATATGACCTTGTAAAATGCTGGCATCATGAATTCAAACATGGCCGAAAATCTGTGGAAAAAGCTCACGCACCTGGTCGCCACTTGCTGCCATTGGTGAGGCATCTGTCTGTCAAGTTGAGGCTGCCATTTTTGAAGATCGGCGCATTACTATTAGCCAAATAGCACAAGATGTAAAGATTATAACTAGGTCTGTGGAAACTATCATTCATGACTATTTGCTTATGTATAAGATGTCTGTCAGATGGATTACCAGGTTGTTCACGCAATTCCAGAAGTGAGTACGCGTCGGCTGCTCGAAGATGAATTTGGAGATGTGCCAAGAAAATGAGTGAAACTTTTCAAAAGACAGATTGCACAGGATGCAACCTGGGTCAATCACTATGATCCAGAGACCAACGCCCAGTAAATACAGTGGAAGCACTTGAACTCACCACCTCCAAAGAAGGCAAGTGTGCAGACCTCCGCTGTCATGGTCATGCTCACAGTCTTCTGGGATCAGGAGGGAATAGTGATCACAGACCTCCTGGCAACGGATACCACAATTACAGGAGCCTATTATGCTTAACTTTTGAGAAAATTTAGGAAAGCTATGAAACGCAAAAGCCCGTGCAAGATCAGACACGTTACCCTCCTCCAGTACGCTCCGGTCATCAACTCGGATGTCGCCATATCAGACACACGGGCGTGTGGTTATGAAATCCTCCCCCATCTTCCCTACTCTCTGGACCTTGCCCCCTCTGACTGTCACCTCTTCCCAGATGATACAGCTTTCATTTCTTAAGTCACGTCGTACTTGGAAGACCAACCTGGGGTGTTCTACAAAAACGGTCTCCAGAGCTGCATCAAAAGATGGGAGAAATGCATAACTCTGGATTGTACCTATGCAGAGAAGGACTAATTACTGTGCCAAGTTTCGTTGTTCTACCCCTATGGGAAGTGGGGCAGGGGCATTACATATTGCACGCCCCTCGTATTACAAGCCTTTTAAATGGTTGGAAATAGATAATCTATATTAATCGTAACAAATCTGGAGTTCCTATGCATTAACATGCAATTACAGCAGCCCCTTCGATAAAATATGCAAGTAAGAAGTTAACAGATGTGCACAAGAATCCAATATAAGTATGAATATATTTAAAATAAAAATTATGTGTGTTTGAATTGGGTACCTATTAGAAAAGTAGGCGTAACTATTTACAGTGCTATAGTTTAATTGAAGTAAATGAGAGCAGAATATTCCAAGACGAATAATGCTTCAGGAGTATAGTCAATCGATTAAACTATCTATATTGTGTGTGTAGTGAATAAACAGGAAATGCGGACTTGTTTTATTGAACAATCATTAAAAAAACACACACTTGGACGTTTGCATACTTATTTCTCCACTGAAGAGGCAGGTGTCATTTCATATGTGTACATTAATTCTCATAAAGAAACATGAGCTGAGAATTATTTTAAACACTTCATGTAATTTTCATGCATTAGTAAATTCCATTATAATAAATATTACGATTAAAAAGCAACAATAAAAAGATACATAAAATGTATATTTTCTTGTGACCTCTGTAGGCGCAGTAATAAAACGAGCGTATTCTGGCCGCACAAAGAACACACCAGGGGAGTAAAAGAATAAAGGAGTGTGCAATTAGATCTGGGAAATATGCGGAAAGCTCGCAGCTATGAGTGTTCTAACACTAGAAGGAAATAAGCAGATGTAACATTGCATGAAGAAAATAATAAATAAACCCCCTTGAATCCAAATGTAAGCAGTTTTGAATAATATTTCTTATATGTATATCAATAGATGGCAGACATATGTTTATTTCTTAAAAGTTAGCTTCTTACATAAAAATTGGCATTCTTTATATAAAAAGGTTGCAGGATAACTGTAAAATATTACATGTATAATTTATAAACGTTTGCTAATATATTTGCTTGTGTCTAACAACGATATAATACCAGTGAAAAGTATGTCGAACTATCAAAAAAAGAGAATTACTGCATTAATATTGGTAGTAACTGGTTAGTAATGCAAATAAACCCTATATATATATATATATATATATATATATATATATATATATATATATATATATATACATATATATATATATATATATATATATATATACATACTAGCATGGATGGCCGGCGTTGCTCGGGTATTTGGAGGTGTATGTTGAGCAAAAAAAAGCGGCCATTTTTTTTTTAACATTTGACCCCTGTTATGACCCCTACACATATATGGTTTGTGTTTAAACTCAACTTATTAAGTTCGATATATGTTCAAGAATTCTATATATAAAATCTAAAGTGTTTAGACCAAAAATTGTCGAAGGAGATGGATATAGTTCTCAAAAGGTCAAATCGTTGAACTTTGACCGCTTAATCGCTAAATGTCTGGCCGAAAACCGATCACATCGATTTTCCCAAATCTCAGTGCCTTGTATATCAAATTTTGAGTCTGTAGACTAAAAATTGACGGATTAATTGCGCAATGAAATGTAAACACACACACACACGGACAGATACACATATACAGATACACAGATACAGATACGCAGACACACAGACACTTTCACTTTAATAGATATATAAATATGCAGAAATTAAAGGCAGACAAAAATAGAAAGATAATAAGAGTGTGAGGTGTTTATAAATATATATATATATATATATATATATATATATATATATATATATATATATATATTTGAGCAAAAAAAAAAAAAAAAAAAGGAAGTCAAGTTTCTAAACCGTCATCCCTTTTAATAACCCTTAACATTTATTGCTTTGGGCTCAAATCAAGTTAGTAAGTTAGATTCATGTCCAAGTAACCTATATATAAAATTTAAGTGTTTAGACCACAAATTGTCAGAGAAGTTTGGTAGAGTTCTAAAAGGTCAAAACGTTGAACTCTGACCCCTTAATCGCAAAATTTTTGACCGAAACCTCATCACATCGATTTTCCCGAATCTCAGTACGCGGTATATCAAATTTCGAGTATGTAGACTAAAAATTGAGAGAGTTATTGCGTAGGGAAATGTACACACACAGAAACACACGACACCAGACACTTTCACACACAAACACACACACACACACACACATATATATATATATATATATTCTATGTATGCAAAATAAATACTTCAAAACAAGGTGTTGATACCAATTAAAACTGTATTTCATTTTACGTTACAATTGAAATACACTTTTTGTTAACATCAACACCTTCTTTTAAAGTTTTTTTTTATTTTGCAGACAGAGTATATTAATGCTCAATTATGAAATGTGATAATTCTGTAGATTACTCCTTAAGTTAAGCATTTTTTGCTTAAAACCCATTGATATATTAAAATTTACTGAATTACCCGAACTCAGTATATATATATATATATATATATATATATATATATATATATATATATATATATATATATATATATATATATATATATATATAAAACACGATTATAATTGTAGCAGGTGTAATATCTAAAATCAATTTTGGCAAATGATATTCCAATATTTCGTGTAAACATAAAAACAGATTAATGTTGAAAAATTAGCGTCAATTCGTTTCACTATAACAAATTGTTCAGATTGTTTCAATTATTAAAAAGATATATAGATATATATATATATATATATATATATACATATATATATAATTCAAACACATTAATATTTGAATATATAGTAAAGTAGCAGGTTTAGTCAATCAGTACTGCTTAAAACTTTAACGCTCACTCTTTTTCCGACAAAATTTTGAATTGCTATCACAGTTTATACTTCGCATTTTTAGCTATATTGTGAATTTTTTTACAAATTTCGTTCTGTAAAACCCAAGTTAAGATAATTTTTTGGTATTCAAAATAGTAAAAAAAATATAAAGAGGTTAGCAACGTTTTAGTTATTGATTTTCATAGCAGGTACACCGCTTCAACGACTACTGTTGCTAATAATTTATTAATGAATGTATGAACGGGCGATAATTGGAGGACTTTATTGAAAGCAGACGAGTGCCGTACATTGTAATTACATCTATATTTATCGAGTAAAATATAAGACTGTAATTGCATAAAGAATAATTCAATTTCTTGAAGCTGTAAAAATAATGTGTTACAAAAGAACAATGCAAGCATGGAACGTAATATAGAAAAGCTTAAACATGGGAAAGTAAAGGAATACATGTTAAAACTGGAAAAGAAAAAGACAAGTACAAATATAATCAATGTATAACTCAGTATATTGTAGGACCCGAGATGTTTGTAATCAATGTATAGCATTATATAATATCATTTCTTAATGGTGCAATATGTAATGCTTTAGAGTTATATATTTTACAACAAGTCTTTCATTCCCATGTTAAATCTTAACCATGTTACTTTTCGTGCTCGCATTTTTCTATTATAATATATATGTGTATATATATATATGTATATATATATATATTTATATATATATAAGGGTATTGATTACTGTAAAATTATCAATGAAGTTTTTATAGTAGGAAACTTTTCAAAAAATCAAATTTATACGTACGATCATTTCAAAAACGATATCCTTTTATTCATTCGTAAACATATTTGGAAATAAGTAAATTATTTCTGGATATCGTCTCCTAATCAGTATCAATAGGGAGAAAACTTTATTGATAATTTTATATTTACAAATCCTACCATATTTATTCATCTAGACAAAAGTAATTACACCCATTTAGTTATAACAACTAGAATAATCCGAGCGCAGAAACTTTAAATATATTACATGGAGGTTTTGCGCATTTAGACCCTTTCTATTACACTCTATAATATATAAATCCAAGCACACACACGCGCGCACCATACCATATATATATATATATATATATATATATATATATATATATATATATATATATATATATATATATATATACATGAAAAGGAAGAATATATCAATACATCTTATTTATTCTGTGTTTAAACATAATCAACAATTTAAAGGGGCGTGTTTTAAGAATTATGAACAAGGTAGGCTTATACACTATTCAGATAATTACACATGGGAAGCCCGCAATTTTGTTGATATAAATGTTGTTTATAATTTGAATAATTCATGTTATACGTATATAGTTCGTATAAAGATATCGGGAGGTAAAGGTAAATAAGTACTTTCATTAATAGAAATATATGTTTAAATATTGTAGTGGTATGTTATATTTATCAGTGTAATTTTTCTGTGAACGCGTTACAATAAAAACACTATATTATGGGCATATTGCTTTGTGTGTTCGTTTTAAATCTCTTCAATTTCTCGGAATAGTATAGCCTTTATTCGCATTATATATATATATGTATGCATGTATGTATATATATATATATATATATATATATATATGTACAAATATATGCACATACGCATGTCTATAATTTATAGCACATATATGCATATCAATAAAATTTCGCACCCCCCCACACACACGCACACACACATATATATTCATTAGAGAAAATTTAACTAGCATAAAGTAAGAGGCTTTTTAATCAATTAGTTTTGTGTGTAAATTAAAATATCATACCTAATATATACATATAATGTGTGATAAGTACTGTATATACATCACAATATTTTCGAAAACATTAGAAGAAATTCATGAAGGAAGTCAAACAAAATAAAGATACAATTATGGCAAACACAATACACACCTTTTAAACACATTAGGAATCGCACGATTTTAGAAAAAAATCATGGAAATATCGTTTTAGGAGCTTTAATTATTTTGAACAAATCTATGGAAATATGAATATTTATTGTAATTATTTATTAACACAGAGATTTGAACAAGACAACCCGATTTTCCTTTATAACCAGGGAATAATGACACAATTCTTCCTTAATATGATATACTAGCATTGTATGAGAAAGTTTACACTTAACACATAAAAGAAAAAAGTGCAAAGAAGGATCAAACCTCCCCCAAATAAAATCATATTTTTTCCAATATCTTTCGAAATCTTCAAATGGGTCAAAGGTTTAAAAGCCTATATTTGAAAAAAAGTACATTGTACATGTTCTAATATAAAAATTTGTAGAGTGTGAAAATATTTTCAGTTAGCCCTAGATAATCGTTCTTTGAAACAAGGTGGAAAGCATGTTTTCGGGTAAACCGAAATAAATAGCTATCATTCCGTCCATGATTATCCATTAAAACTAACTAAATACTTTTTTCAGCATACTCGTACACAAAAGTGTCTTTGTAAATTATGTCATCCTTAATAAAATACACTTTACTTAAGGTGATATATACAGTGTTATATATCGGAATATCCCTTCAATCAATATGTGGAAAATTTTTAACATATCTGAACAAAAACTTGATTATTGTATGCCCTTTCCCTTATAGAGAAACGATCTACTGTCTATTCCTTTCTTCATCAATAGATTTAGCCTGTACACACCTTTCCTATTTTAATTCTCATAAACGATTGTTTTTCTTCTAGCAAGCAGGAAATATTTGTTAACTTTTCTGAAAACGTCAATCCTTCAATGTTTATATAACTAATTACTTTAATTGCAACATCTATTTTTATTGTTTGTGCATATATTTTCCTTTTCAACATCGATTGATTCCGAAATGATTAGCCTGATTATAATCCAGCCGTTTACAGATGCGAATGCTTTTTTACGTTTGATTCAATTTATGTGATTAATAATATTAATTAATGCAGTTTGTCAGTTTTTTTTTGCATTGAAGGGAATAAATGATGCGTTCGTCTAAAAATATTTCCGTTAATAATATATTTGCGAAAAAAGAAAGCCCAAAAAAGTAATTGTGTTTTCCCAATTCTGTATTCTTAATTAGGAATCTAACCGAATAAAACACACGTGAGAATTATTTATATAGGCAATAAGACATACTACTTTATAATTGCTGCGATAACCGTAAAGAATCATCTATTATAATATGATGTAGATTAAATGATGGGTATAGATGCAATACTCCTTCGAAGTTAGGTCTATAAGTTTCTTGACCAACTTAATATATGCGCCGAAAGCATATGTGTAAATCTAGGAAAAACCTGTTGAAAATATCTCAGATTTTGCATTAATAAAAGCCAACAAATAACCTTAACACATAATTTAATAAACTAACTACAAAAATAACTTCACTATACTAAATTTGATTATATTCATAACATAGACATTACCTGCTGTTTAATGAAAAAGGACTTGGTCATTCAGTAATATTTAGTTCGTTTCCCCTTAATTAGAACAAACACCAATGTTGGTAACATGCAGTTTCTATTGATCGGAATGTAGATTACAGATATCAGGCTTGTTCATTGCTTAAAACGTATACTTCGAAAGCCAATTCTATAAATACACTTCATCTCTCTCTCTCTCTCTCTCTCTCTCTCTCTCTATATATATATATATATATATATATATATATATATATATATATATATATACATACCTTATTACATATGTTCTTCAATATGGACTGATCTTTTCCAAAATTTGATTTGGTTAAACTCGTTTTACATGTTCGGATAATGTCCGCTATGAATTTGTTGTTTTAATACCGGATTACCGTACAACTGCTACTTTCGCGTGGATATTTCCAAGAACTGTATACTATTGGAAGCCAATTTCTGGTCTCTTCTATCGATGGATCTGTTTTTCTCTCTCTTTCTCTCTATATTTTCATACCCCTTCTCTAATTCTGTATATATATATATATATATATATATATATATATATATATATATATATATATATATATATATATACATATATACATGTATATGGATAGATAGCTAGATAGATAGAAAGATAGATAGACAGATAGATAGATAGGTATGTGTGCAAAGATGTGAATAGATATAAAAATAAATGTTGCAAATAGATTAGAAATTTTAAAAAAAAACTTATACTTGGAGGAAAGATATCGAAAATTAATTTCAGCTGATTTAAATGCAAGAAGATTAGAGAAGTCAACAAAGAGAAATGTATAAATATATTTATATTGATTCAGCGTCTGCATTATAAGGAATGAAGTAAATATGACATTTCTGTAGATAATGTTTTAGCGTTCCTGTTGATTCTTTTTATCAAAATGTTCCATGACTTATTTCGAGCGATTTCATATTAAAAAATACTGATTCCTACTACTGTTCAGATCCTCTATTTATTTACGACGCAGGATTTTACAACATGGGTGTACTAGTGTAGCCCACTCTATATGAAATCTATTTTACTTTTTATTTGTTATTCTTTAGTTTTGTTTATTAATAAAACCGAATGCCTTTCTAGTGATAAGTTTTTATATTTTATTGAATTTACCATCTTTCTTAGGTAAATTTTCATTATACTGGATTTTTTGTTTTTGAAAGTATTATTTGAAAATAACTGGGTGGTTTTCAATCGATCTGATTTTACATCCTAAAAAACAACTCAATATTTCTTCATGATCGCTTAGGTTTTTTTTATCTACTTTGCTTAAGCAGAAAATATTAAAGGCTGTTGTTTGAACGGAAAGTAAAACATAATACAATCAAGTAATATATGTATATATATATATATATATAAATATATATATATATATATATATATATATATGAAATTTATTTATACAAACATTGATGGCTACATATGTGCATACCTGTTTCTGTAATCATCCGCGTTGGAGGATTACGTCTTCAGGCCAAGAATTATCGTAGGAACTGATATTTAAGAAAAAAACATTTTCTTATTTCTCTCTCTCTCTCTCTCTCTCTCTCTCTCTATATATATATATATATATATATATATATATATATATATATATATATATATATTTAGTAATTAATAAAATATATATGGCGATTAAGCTACACTGAATATTCGGTGTTTCATACACTCTAGCATTCCTAAGGCGTATGCACCTAAGCTACGCGCATAAGCCTGAGGAGTCCTAGAGTGGATAAAACACCGAATATTCAGTGTAGCTTTATCGCCATATATATTTTATAAATTACTAACTAGCTCTACCTACGTATTTCGAAGAAAATACTTTAAGTCTACGCATAAATCTATACTTTCGTATATTAATGTTATGTAAGTAAATGAAGTAGTTATATATATGTATATATATATATATATATATATATATATATATATATATATATATATATATATATATATAAGGTTATGCTTTTAATAACTATGTGTATATCAGTAACTTAGTTATTATTTTCTTTTCTTTCTCCAATCGGATTTAAAAGAAGTATTGTTAAAAAAAAAAAAACACAAACACACATATTTTTCAGGCTTTTCATGATAATTGTGACTCCGTTCATATTTTCATACGGATCTCATAATATTTATGTTTTTAGTACAGTTCGGCATTTCCCTCCCGTATAACATTGGAATAACGCTCTTAAAACTTTTAGGCACTCACAATATACCCTGTCTTGGAACTCGAATGCACCTATCTTTTGTTGTTCTTTTTTTTACATAGGCGTCACAACTTATCAAGGCCGATCGGCCACTCAAGGATAAGGGTTAAAGAGTGTAGAGTAATCAAAAGGACAATAGAGTAATCAATAGTAATGGAAGTTCGAAAGCAGGAAAACGGAAGACAATTCCACAGGTGTGCAGTTCTAAGAAAGAGGCAATGATCATCGAATCTATGTAAAGGTTTAGGCACAGATCAAGAGGGGAGGAAATTATTGACAATGTTTTAAGCTAGTTTAATGTTTCTTGTGAAAGTTTGGCGAGGGGGGATCATAGATTGAAGCTCAGTCGAACAATTTCCATGAAAATAAGGATAAAGTAGGGGCAAACTCGCAACATCTCTTCTGTGAGAAAGAGGTTGCAGCGAAGAGAAAAGGGCATCTCCCACCAGGCCACGAAGTCTATTTTGAACCCTATCAAGGCAGGGCAAGTCTTTTCTAGCAGCTCCTGCTCATATGTGGCAACAGTATAACACCCTTGGACGTATCTGGCTCTTATATAGATAGAGAATTGCATCAGCAGTGAGATATCTACTGGATCGATAGACAAATCCGACCATTTTTCCAGCGGCCTTGGCAACAGATTTGATGTACGTATTCCATTTAGGATCAGGAGTAAAGGTCACGCCCAGATGCCTGTCAAAACTTGAGGCCTCCCCAAGACGAGAGCCATTTATTTTAACTGATCCCAGATGGGGATCAGAACGTTGATGATGTAAAGATAGAGACTTGGTTTTAGATGCATAAAAAGTAACCATCCACTCCTTTCCCCATTGTTCAATGTGATCAAGATCAGAGAAGAGAGAATCGGAGAGAACTTGGTCGTTTACTGCCTTAGATGTGCTACCATAGATGGTAGTGTCGTCAGCAAAAATGTCCACGAATGATGTAAGGATGTGATTTGGAAGATCATTAATGTAGATCAGGAAAAGAGTTGGGCTTAGGATGGGAATCTGAGGGACTCCAGCATTTATACTTTGAGCTTCTGATTTTTTCCCATCAACTACTACTCTTATGAACCTATCAGAGAGAAATGATTTAATAATTGAGAAAACATTTTCAGCTATACCATAGCTGGAGATCTTGTGAAGTAAACCTTTATGCCATATCCTATCAAAGGCCTTTGATATGTCAAGAGCAATTGACCTAGAAAGGTTGCCTCTGTCGAGAGATTCGCTAATCCTATGAGATATAATTGTAAGCACATCTGATGTAGATCTAGCAGAACGGAAACCATATTGTGTGTCACTAAGAAGGTTATTTTTGCCGAGATGGTTGATTACTTCTCTATTAAACACAGATTACAGCAACTTACTCATGACGCACAGGAGACTTATTGGCCTGTACTGAGAGGGGGATGAACGATCACCTGAATTCTTAAATATAGGGGACATACTGATAGGATTTTCCAGGGTGATGGGAAGCAATTTAACGTTAAACAGTTTTGTAAGTAAGGGCGCTAGTTCTGGTTGAAGTTTTTTGAGTACTATAATTGGAATACTGTCAGGGCCGGTTGCTTTATTGGAATCACGGTGCTTGATTAGCTTGGCAACATCACATATATATATTTGTATATCACATAGTGGGTTTTCGGATACTGGAGGAAATATTGGGGCTTGGCGACCTTGGTCGCAAAAGGTAGAATTGGCTGCAAAGTTCTTGGCAAAAAGTGTGGCTTTGTCTGATGCTCACGAGATTAACTCAGGTCCATTGATGATAGTTAGGATAGAGCACAGTCTTCTGTTCAGGATTCTGTTTGCAATTTGCCAAAACTGGTGGGAACCAAGCCGCTGCTCAGCTACTTTGGACTTGACGGACTGAGCATACACCTCTCTTGCCTTTTTTTATTACTTTCTTACAATGGTTGCTGGCAGTCCTGAAAGCGGCTTTAGTTTCCATACATCTATTACGTTGGAAGCAGTGGAAAACGTGATTTCCGTGCACAATAGCAGCAGCACATTCTGGAGAAAACCATGGCTGGTCGTTAGGCTTTTGCTGGAACTTTTTCGAGGGTATGAAATTATCTATACCTGCAACTAACCACTCTGTCAGGTCTGATACTGTAGACGACACATCCTTTTTAAACATGGAACGCAGAGGAAGATCCGATGTGATAGTTTCCGTACATTTATACGGACGCTATCCCAGTCAGCCATAGTGTATCGATATACTGTACGATAGAGAGGTACGTCTGAGGACTTATTACATTCTATTTTTATCTTAATTGATACTACTAAGTGGTCGGATGATCTAAGAGGAGACAGAAAGGAAACTGAACATAGTTAAGGGCAAGTTGTGAGAAAAAGGTCTAGGAGACTTGCATACTGGCCGTTATTGTCGGGCACACGAGTGGCTTCGTGAACAATCTTAGTGAGGTTATAAGCAATGGGGAAATCATGGCAGAATCTCCCCTCATCCTCGGTCTTGTTTGAGTCGGTCAACCATTCCACATTGTGAAGATTGAAGTCTCCACATACGTGAATGTAAGCTGAAGGATATGCTGATAGGACTTGTTCAATTTTCTCAGATATGCTTTTAAAGATAGTAACTCCGATGTTATGGGGGCAATAACGAGTAAATATAAATGCCGTAGTGTGAGCTAGTGCTACTCGGAAGCACATATAGGGTAAGTTATGATCTTCTCTGGAGATGTCCCTACCACATGGAAAGCCATCCTTTATATAGGGGCATATTCCATGCCCCTGGCGATCTTGGGGGTCAGATTGGGAAGTTAGGTTAGAGTATCCTTTAATTACGAACTCATTTAGGGAAATAGTCTGTCCAATTCGAGTTTCGCTTAAAAATAAAAGGTCTGGTTTAGTATCCTGTAATTGGGTTCAACCTCTGGAAGGTTAGAGCGTAGACCCCTGATGTTGTCCTTTATACGACTTTCGATCATCAAGATAAAACTCATTAGGTTCCTCCAATTTTCGTATATATTTCAACAAATAATTTTATCTTTATTTTAATTAATTCTTGTGGATATCTACACAGCATTTCAGTTATAATTCTTCCATTTTGTTTCCATCTCACTAGGACCGACTTGTTATTGTAAATTGTTATAATGAGATGTAATAAAAGAATTATATAGATAGGCTTTATTAGCAGCTGTAGTATGATACGTTATATTATGCAATTTATTTATGTTGTTTTCGTAAGTTCTATATTGGATAATAACATGAAATTCACAAACCATTCAAAAACACTCGCCAAAACTATTGCATTATCTCTTAGTATAAACATATAGTATACATGAATGATAACATTTAATGTAATGTAAACACTTATATTTTATTGCTATTGTAAATTAACTCTACGACTTATATCCATAGTATATTAGTATGTAATATAAAACAATATCGTTATATATAGCCGCAGGTATATTGCCAATATATGGTCATTAATTAACGTCTTAATAACACACCTCGACATAATGTCTTTTATCTTTTAAGTTAGCTTCCAGATAGAAATCTTATAATATTTGGAGTACCGATTTGGTAATATTGCATTTGTAATACAGTTTCTTTAATATATTAGTAGCTTCAACCGTGTAAATGAAATACATGATTAAGTAAATAAACGCTACTCCAGACTGGAACCAACTAATACGACCTACTCCTAGCTAAGCAACGTAGATTGCTTAATGTGTAATTTGTATATTCTACTAGACTACCCGTGCCCTGTTGGGTCAGTATGTTACATTAGCTATGGAATTCTTCTATGAGCGTGGCACTTGAAAATTAAAGGAAATAGTTTTTTTGACATAACAGAAACATTTCTATGAAAGTATATTAAAATAAAAATCAGACGGATCACTCAAACAAAACAAACATCCTTATTCGTGTAAAGTTTCATATTATCTATTACATTGTAAAATAGTAGATTTATGTGTAAGAAAATTGCGTTAAAATAACGTAAAGGTAATACAGAAATGAACGATGTAAAAAATGCAGAATGTATTAACAATTGTTTATTTGAATAATTTAAAACGCAAAAAAATTAGGCAGCTGAAAAATTACACAGTAAAAAAATAAGTTGTCAACAGGTCAAAGTTGATTTATTTGTGAGAAAATTTCGACAGTATAGTTGTAATACAGAATAGTTGCAAAACATCACCTAAAGGGGCAGTATGTTATATTAGCTATGGAATTAATGTATGAGCATGACACTTGTGACGTAAAATAGTTTTTTTTTACATAAACGAAACATTTTTATGAAAGTATATTAAAATGAAAAAAAGAATATAGATATATTTCTATGGACCATTCTGTTTATAATTGTTTAATTAAAAAAACAAACAAACTAATAGCCATTGAATTAAAACCAGATGTAGTAATAGTAGATTAAGGAAGAGGAAGCGTAGGAGTAGTAAGAGGAGGCGTAGTAGTAGTTGTGAAAAGGTGAAGTAATAGTAGTAGGAAGAAGAGGAGGCACAGTAGTAGCAGTAGGAGGAGGATAGTGTGCACGCAAACAAGCAAACAACTGAGAACGACAGAGTTTTAGTATTATATAGATGATTATTGCTTTATTTAAATAAAAATAGACGATGCATTCTTACAACACATTAGTGTGAATTGTTATTTAACATATTTTCACTAAATAATTAACGATATATGAGAAATAATGAATCAAGCAGAAGTATCTCAATTTGCATACATCACGTTTTTGTCACCTATCAATCAAGTTCCGAGTTGAGGATTTTTCTCTATTATTTTTAAGTAAATAGTATTAATCAATCACGCTACACATTCCCAACACTCCGCCACTGATCTTATGCTCACAAACAGGGCAGGAAGGTACCCTTTTTGTAAGGTACTCTTTAGCTGAGGTTTGACTACACGGCTAGCCCAGGCTACACGTTTAGACATAGCTCGCCTTTGCTACACGGGCAGACGCAGCTAGCCCACGCTGCCCAGTCAAACACAGCTAGCCCACGGTACACGGTCGGACACGGCTAGCTCACTCTACGCGGTCAGAAATAATTAGTCAACGCTACTCGGCAATACAAAGCTAGCATTTGCTACAGGCCAGATAGCGCTACCCCACGCTTCACGGCCGGACACAGCTGGACTACGCTATAGAGCGAGACACAGGTAGCTCACGTTAAATATGACTACTCCATTTTAATATAATGCAACCAAATCACATGTCCAGTTCTTCATTTAAAAGCGAGGACGTTTTAACTCAAAAATACAACCGAATCGCATTTTAAATTTAATGTGACGACCTTTCCTAGAAAATCCAACAAAATGTAAGTTTAACGCATATATTTAAACGCGGCATTTTTCTAAGCAAATTTAACCAACTCTTATTTTAACCTCTTTAATATAAATCAACATTTTCTCTTCCTTTCTGCAAATGCAACCGCGTTTCATTTTACATTTTTCATTTAAAACCAACGACATTTTACATACAAGTCGACCAGTTCGCATTTACAATTCTTCTTTAAGGAACCACTTTTTTTCAACCCCATTAGAGTGAAAAACTCACACACCTCTTCTACATTTTCGATCCACTCAACACCAGTCACAAGCATCACAATAAAACTCCGGAATCAAACGGTCGTCAAAATTATTCCTTTTATCACTGAAAAATAATAAAAGGTTGAAGCTTCTAATTGTTGAATGTTTACGTTAATGAAGAAGAACGATGTTTTACAGAACGCCATGTTAATCATATCGAGACATACGTAACAAAAATCTGGTCTACTCTCTTTTCGAAGTTATTGCAAATAAACTTTCTTCAACAACCACCAGATTGCAAAGTGCAGCATACCGATGTTGAGCCGACAGAAATATGTCATTCTCAATTCAAGAAATGCTGACAAACACGGCAGCGCCTCAATTTGCATCTGACGTGTATTTTTCTCGTGTCGGTCAAGTTTAAAGTTTAACATTTTTATCGTCCTCTTTTGAGAAAATAGTAACCGCGCTATATCATACATTCTACAATTTCCCCTACATAAAAAATAAGCGTTTTGTCTGTTTAAAAAACGATTTCGCATTTCATATTATATTATTAAAAGAAGACACATCAGAGGCATAATGGAAGATCCGGCTAGATACTAGCCATAAATATGAAGACGAATTCGGGATTTTCATCACACAAGATACCGGCTTGTGTTCAGCGAAGTCCCTAGTATATGACGATTAATGAAAAATGATAAAGCTTGTGTTCAGCAAAGCCCCTAATCTATGACGATTAATGAAAAAGATGAACACCGAGTAGAAACTAATGTATCTGTGTACACAACTCTGGAGAAACAAAAATGTAATTTTGTAATTAGGTGTTAATATCGGGGAAGAGAATGCTACATATAGAACCCATGTTAGTAATGTATTCAACGAAAGGAAAAACGCAAAATTCGTACAGCTAATTAAAAAAAGAATGGAAGAATATCAACGCACATGGCCTGCGATTTGCTTACGCAGAATTCCGTTTTTAATAAGACAGAAGCTAAAACCTGTACAGCTCTCGTAGATGCGGGGGCAGGCGTATCTGAAAAAAAGTAGTAGTGTAAAAGGTTTGCTTTAGCATAAACATAAACAATGAAGTAAAGTGTAAATGTAAGGGGTGCTATTGATGCAAATTTTTCTTGAATATTGTGAGCCATTTCCTTGTAATCTGTCCCAAACATGTTCACTTGGGTTCGAGGCTGGTGCACATAGAGGGTGTCCCAAGAGATGAGCTGAATTTTCTTGTAGAAAGCTCAGCGTCCATCTTGGCCATGTGGATTTCAGCATTATCTTGTTCGAAGAACCATCCACCACCACACAAACGATGATCTCCATCATCAAACATGCGTTTTGTAGCATGCTAACATAACCAGCTGCTGTCTGACGACCCCGCAAAACTTGGCGCCCCATCGTCTCTCTCTAAGGAAAGGGACCCCATTACGGATCCTCAACCACTAAGACACGTGAAAAAATTCGAAGGAGCATGTTTCTTGTCCTGCCATCACGACCATCTAAACTGATTTTTTCTCAACAGAAAACAGGACTTTCGTCCACTTCTCAACGGCCCAGGTTTGATATCCCCGCCCAAATCGTAAGCGGCCTACTTTGTGGCGTGGAAGCAGGCGAGGAATGTGTTTACACTTTTTATTTACCATGCCTTTTTGTTGTAAGCGTCGTCTCCTTGTTATTGGACTGCAATCGGCATATGTTACCGCCTTAATGTCACTAGAAGAAACGTATCTGTCATTCATAACAACCCGCCTGATTCTCCTATTCAATGCAGGAGAAATCTTGGGGCCTACTAAAGGATTTTGCTTTTACATAATAGTCAGTGTTCTACAGACAGTTGCAAATAACAGTTTTACTGCGGCATATTTTAGCTGCTATCGCTCGCTATGACCAACATTGATTATGGAATCCTAGAATTCAAGATCTCTTAGCTTCGGTTAGTTTTCTTGCTTTAGACATGGTAAGGCCATTACACAATGATTGTTAATCTCTAACTGAACTAAAACCATTGAAATATCCATAAACCGTACAATTTATACCCTTGGTCTTATAATTCCTCTACGGTGTAAAAAGCCTAATTTAATAAAAATGCAAATTTTTAAATAACATTTTTGTCATGTACATTTTTGTTTCAATAAGCTTTAAGATTGTAGGATTAGTAACCTTAAGTCGCCAGGGTTTTTAATCTATCCTAAAAAATGGGTTCTTCTTTAAGATTTTAAGTGGTCTAAATTTTGATCAGCAGTGTATATTTATAGGAAGGATTCGGACTCTATGGGTTTTCATTGAGTCAAAACAACAAATTAAAGTCGACGGGTGGGATGAGATAACTTGGCATATCAAGTAATTTTCCACCAAATATGTTCTCACAGAAGCAACTGTGGGACCCTCAAATTATGGTCATATGAAAGACCAACAAATGGGGCTTACTATTCGGCACCATGCAATAGTTTCTTAAATAAAACAATATTATTGTTAAATGATATTATAAATCTCATCATTAAGCCAAAGTTATTTCCCTTTTTGTGGTTTGCGTAAAGAACCAAAAAATTTGTTCCAGCAAAGCAACCGGATTTACCCGCGCGTTTCCACACAATAAAAAGTACTAATTTTGCGCTACGTAAACCGTTACTGATGTAATATTCCACTATCACAGGAGAGTGTGTGACACACTCCCCCATAGAAAATAAGAAGATATATGCGTTGGATTTATGTATAGCTTGTTATTGTTGAAACAAAAGCATTTGAAAGGTACATATTCTATATGTGGTTATTCCTTAATACACGCTGCTGAAATGATTCAGAACAAAGTGATCGTCCTGTAGAGACAACCAGTTCGAATTATCTAGGAATAGTATAAAATCGAATATTTTAAAGCTGTAAATGTTTGCATTAAATCAATATGTTTCAGCCTCAATTCTAGGTGCGAACACCTTACTTTATCGGGCCTAGATTCAATTTGAGGACAAAGTTCAGATAATGGGACAATGGACTTAAAGATGCGGATATAATAAGATAAACCTTCCAAAATAAGACAAAAGTTATATATATATATATATATATATATATATATATATATTAATATAGGCCATTACTTGTCGAAATCTGCGAGAAAGCATTGGTTACATTATATGTAGCGTTGTAAGTTCAAATTAGTTTGTGTTGTAGCGTAACGATAGAGATTGCATTAGCGCGGAAAATATTTCGGGCTCTTATTCAAAACGTTTTTCTTGCCATGTTTATTTAAGTAAGTGATTTTGTGTGTGTATATATATATATATATATATATATATATATATATATATATATATATATATATATATAAATATATATTCCATGCAAACTTATGAGCGACATACCTTTGCATGGAATACATTCATCTTTATTTATCTGTGGAATTAATTAGGGACGTAAAAACGGAAAACGTTTTAATCGGTGATCTAGTTTATTATAAAAAACACTAAAACAAGGAATATAGATGTGCAACTGGAGTCTTAGTATGTTATTGTATAAAAGCTCAGTCTGCCTCTTATAGAATTAAATATATTTAAGGGACTCTTTTCCAACGCTGCATGCTACAAATCTTAAGGAAGTATTTATCCAGGTATGAGAAATACAAAAATAAGAGAGATCATTGAAGAAACGGATAAGCAGCTGCAATGTATTAAAATAGTTCGGTTAGTGGATAAATAGTGTCCAATGGAAAAATATCCACACCAACGAACGGTTTCGGATTCGGAATCTGATGTTATTGTTGGACCTAAAATCGGTTGGCTCCTGGTCGTGTAAATAAAATAGCGATAAATGTTAACGCAATTGCGACATTTTCTCGTCCTGTTGTTAAAAAAGTCGACATTAGAAGAATTAGATAGCACTGATGCCACACAAATTAGCAAGGGGCTGGATGAAGGGAAATGATTTAATAGGATGATTGTTTTCTATAGAACAGTAAAACCGCGGGAAAAGAAAAAAACCGATCCTGCCCGACACGTTTCAAACATATTTTTTTAATTGTGTACAATTTTATTTAAAAAATTATGAAAAATTAGCATGAATTCTAGCACGCAATGATTCTATCGAGTATCGATGACTGTATGTTAATTTAAATAAGTAATGCATCGTTAGCGTGATGAAAGAAATAGTCATGGTATTGTCATTTGTTTTCATTTTCCGTTTCTCTATATCATAAACTAATATATGTAAAATATATATATAATATAATAATAAATACAAAAAATAAAAATCCATTATTTTAAATGTTATTACACGTGGAGAATAATGAATGCTTCTATTTCATTTGTTGTTGATATTCTTTTATATTTTGACTGACGCTGGACGGAGAGCTGATGCGCGAAAAAGTATATATTTCATGCATGTATTTATTTGTAAATGCAAATAATAATGGTTAATTATAGGTAGAGTAAGGTCAGATATCGTAAGTAGGAAGCTTAACAAAGCACACCATCCTAAGCATTTCCCATATTGAGCTGGTACCTGATATCATTTCTCTGATAAAACCAAAAATAACAGTAAAATTCAGTCCCAAATAACCACACACACACACACACACACACACACACAAAGCACGTCTATTACTTCAATTGCTCACATGTTCTCTACTCACTTTCTCTATCTTTTATTTCTTCCACACTGTGTAACTATTATCATTATTTCACATTGAAATGTCAAATAAAAACAGAGTATTCATAAACATTTGGAAATAATACAACTTAAAAAATATACATACTTTTACAAGTGACTTATAATATAAAAATAAATTAGGTAAAATTTGTCAAACTTGAAACTTCTCCTGTAAAACCCAAGTATGTGCATGGTGTTCCAACGAGCCCTTATATAAATTCAACCTGGAACTTTCAATCTGATAAGACGACTTGCTAGTTTTGAGTATTTTCCTTTTTTAATGCCCGTCATTCAGTTTCCAGTAATCTATGCTTTTGAAATAACAATAATATAGGTGTTATTGCTAGAACATTTTTTCACTTAAATACCGATTTACCATGATATGTGTTGACAAAATTTAGCTGATAATGCTGTACAAACTTAATCGGTTTTGCCATAGGATCAATTTTAATTTAAAATAAACACGAATAACCACCTGGCATGCCGAAGAAAAACGGATGTAATTTCCTGACTCAGCAGGGCAAAATATGCCAAATATATTTTGAAATCAAGACATTGTTCAATGCATAAACAAAAATGTGGCTTAGTGTTATATATTCATAATCCGTGTCTGATCTAGTTATTATTTGTGTAATGTTATTTTGACAATTTAAGAATCTGTTTGCGCAAGATAATCAGAAGTCGTACTGATAATAACTTCTATGTAATTCAAAGTAATATTTTCTTTATTGTATAACGTTTTCCACATGTATTTACAAATTGTTTTGCTCAGTTAGTAAAAGACATCATACAGTTACAAATTTATTGTTTCTATACATATTCCTTTTTCTAATGATTAAAGGGAATAGCGTAGAAATACGCGCACATGGAAAGTATATATATATATATATATATATATATATATATATATATATATATATATATATAGGATTGATATGTAGTTTGCTTGAAGCATTGTACCATACACACAGGCATATATATATGTTTGTATATATACATGTATATATATACATATATACATATACACATATATACACACATATATATATACATGTATATAGATACATATATAAATATACATATACATATATATATATACAGACATACACACACATATATATGTATATATATATATATATTTATGAAGATTAAGCGGCAGAGTTTTAAATGTATCGAAGCACCTTGGCTTGATTCGTGAACAAACCCAACCCAAAATACTGATGGCGGCTCAGGATAAACTTTTCAGATCATGATATTCGAACAATTTGAAGGGATGTTAGCCCAAACAAAAACAGCAACATTTTTGCCGGAATTGCAAACAAATCCAGACAATGCCGATGTAATGTGGTGAATGAGATTGCAAGGAACAGCAACCTCATTCCAGGACCTCTATTGAGTAAACGACACAGTAAAAAAATGCTTAGACACAGAATTACATAAATGGATTTCGAACCTGTTCTATTTACGAATTGGGCTCGTGGTTCTCATTACTGTTCCGATGGGTGAGCGAAATTTGAAACTCGATATTTTACTAATTTGCAATATGGTGATAGATTTACATATTTATCTTTCCCATTGGAATCTTACATCTCTTTTTCACATCTTTCCATTTCTAGCTTCCTGAAACATCGTGGATCCCGTCAAACTGTCTAAAACTGTTAAATGTATTTTTTATGTAAATATGAACAACCTCATATTATTTGTTTTCTGTGATGCGTAAACCTGCAAAATTTATTGTATAATTTTCAAACCTCTTCCCTCTGTTTAAATGGATTTACACCCTTCAAAACTTATTAAAATATTTTTATAATTCTTTTATGGCTTTATATTTTTTTTTGCAAAATTTGAACATTTTTGCAATACCAAGATATTTTTCATACTGTATATATATATATATATATATATATATATATATATATATATATATATATATATATATATATATATATATCCATATATAATTATATGTATATATATATATATTTATATATATATATATTTATATATAAGTAGGGTGTTCTGTGTTACTTTTAAAACCGTGCATATATTAAATTTTACACATCTAATGTGTAGTACCTATTGTATGTACGCGTAGTAAGTTCCATAATCCCTTAAAAACGAGTATGTCTTTAATATGCCAATAGTGTTTCATGCAAAAAGATTTATAACAAAATATTACTATGCATCATCATCCAACTATCATTGTTTAAGGGTGCCTGCTTCTTTACAGAATCTTCCCTGTCTGCTTATTTTCTTATTTACTCTTGACGAGAAAGTGGCTGTTTTAAATTCGGCTTTGAAAATTGATCCATGTAGGCGAGCATAAATCGTACTTGGCGTTGTTTGTCGGCAAGTTCAGGTCAATCAATTTGGAAAAAAATAAAGAAAAACGTGCATTAACGTGTTTTATTCTCAGTGCAAGGAAGAAGCTTTGATTAGTATACATTCGATTTTATGGTTAAAAAAATCAATCATAAATAAAGACTTGTATTTACGTATTGTAATCTCGTGTTGTAATCCTTTATTATCTAACAGATAAAAATTGAAGTAAATGCGGTGTTGGAATTTAATTCTTGTCAAACATAAAAATAAATCGCTTGATTTTATTAATCAGTTTTTTAGGCAGTCGCAATATGCCATTTGTATTCAAACGTTATCGCTTAAAATAATAACTACACAATTTAATATTCCATTTAATCAGTATTCGATCAGAAATTTGGAATTAAGGGGTCAAAGTCAAACGATGTGGCCGGTCTAAACACTTGAAATTTAAATTCTAGGTTACTTGCGCATGGATAAAATCCCCCCCCTAAAAATAAAAATAGTGTGTCAGAATTGAGCGTAAAGATAAAAGATATTTGTCCACTGCGGTTTCTACCAATTTACTCATCCAATGTCTTGTCAAATCATTTGAAAATGTACAGGATGTGTATTCGAGAAATTTACCTGCCAAGCAGTCAAAGTTTTAATGGTTTGACCTTAGTGATATCTAGAAACATACCCAGCAAAGTTTAGGTGTAAACGGGTTTTCAGGCATGCTGCAATCATTTTACTCAGTTTTCGATAATAAATTGGCTGCCAAAAGGTCAACGTTGAAGGTATTTACTTTTGTAGACTCTACCAAATGTTTCCGCAAAGTTTAGGACGAGACGCTTGGAATTTTCGATGTAGGTAACTTGGGACAATGTTAAACAGTTTAGGCTGATTTGAGACAAAAATAATAAATGTTAAGGGGCTAAAATTGGACCTCTTAATATAAATGTGCACTCATCCTTAATCAGCATAAATGACCCTGAGGAAATATTGTCAGTATCAGACAAAATAACCCTTTTCCAAAAAATTGCAGCTAATTCTACCCCATACCTAAAGGTCGCCACCATATTTTCTTTCTGTGGTAAAAAACCCACTATACGGCAAACAATGCTCCAATCATAAGGCTAATTATTAACCTAATTTCAAGTAAAGCAACTGGTCCTGACGGCATTCCTATTATAGTGCTTAAATGGTCACACCAGAAGTCCCCATTCTTATAAAGCTGTTTAAGCGTTGTCTTAAGAAGAATTGCTCCCTGTCATTTCTTCAGCAAGCCAGTATTTAAAAATTCAGGTGATCTGACATGTCCCTCTCAGTACAGATTATTCAGTCTTCTGTGTGGCATGAGTAAGTTGTTGGGATCTGTTAAATAAAGACGTAGCCAACATATTCAGCAAAATAACTCCACAGTGAAGTGCAACGGGGAAATAGGTGGCTGGTTAATTATCATACATCAAAATGAAAGCATCTATCATCATCAATACTCTGATCCCCGTCTTCCATCAAATAAACTGAATGGTTCGTCTTTGGGAGGCTTCATATTTTGACAAGCTTCTAGATCTGTAGTTTGCTCATTATCTGAACTGAAACACGTAAATCAAATCCATTGCCAAAGCTGCTAAATAAAAAGATGGCACCTTGTATATCTTCAGTACATATCTCACTGCAAGTAGAATTCTCTACCTGTATATGATCCAATTACTTCCAAGCTCGGATTAATGTTGCTACATCTGGGCAAATGTTTAAAATAGTAGTTTATACTGACACTTACAGGTTTCAGAATAGAATCCATTGTCTAGTGTTGGATTCATATTTATTTTCCCTAAATCAACCTTTCCATAGAAAAGACATGGCGGACCTCTATTTATTTTATCGTTATTTTCATTGCAAGCGCTGGTCTGAGTCCGAATCTAAGCCTGGCCTAAGGTTCACGAAACAACATTGGTCTATCATAAACCACTCACAATAATTCCCCCCCCCTACTCGTTATCTGTGCCTAAACTTAAAAGTGCATTCCACTAACCAAACTACTTTATTAGAGCTGCTGGAGTGGGGGCTCATTTACGTTTTCTGCTTTCCATACTATATGGTTGTCTTCACGCCCAATGTTACAAGTTTTTTATTTGCCATTCCCTTAAGAAATCCAATTTACCAATTGTCCACTAATAACGTCTGCTATATTTTCCCATTAACTACTGTACACTAATTTAGTCTTATGCACAAGTGGCTTCTTGGACTATATACGTTTACCCTTTTTTAAAAATAAAAATAAAACCAATATTATTTAATTACAATTGGCTGTTTTTATTTATATGCATAAATATATAATGTATTCTTGTTTTGTTCGATAGTTGTCTGGTTTGATCGGATGAAGACAAGAACTACAATTGTGGCTTCATCTTCATGCTGAAATATTTTTGATAACTCTTAATCAAATATCGCTATATTAAATTTGTTTATATGTTTTGTACAGATTAGGCTCCTAATCCCTTTAGTAATCGTTGTCGAACTATTTTTTAACCATCACATTGTTAAATAATTTATTTGGATAATGTCTGACCTAAAATCTAATGTCAACGCAACGGAAACGTAACGGAAAAGTCGAACGACACAATGTCGCTAGAATTTCATGTTTGTTCTCAGCATTACGGTGGGCTTTGAAGGCATTGTCTCTAATGATGTCTCTGATGTCGCTTTGACATTTACTTGGGCATGTTAGCTCATTGAAGCTAAATATCATGATATAACTTAACTATCGGTGAATAAAAAAAGTATATACATATCGCTTTTTTCGCTCACTTAAAACAGCATCCGCTATACAAAATTTATTATAATCGCTGGATAGATGTAACATTTAGCAAGTTTATAATAATGGCTACTAGCATATTTACACAACATACCAATTGAATCATTTCGATAAATATTTACGTGTTTTAGCTATCGTATATCGTATAAAAATTATGTTGCCTTCCATTAATAGATATTATCTCGTAATTTAATAGATATTATCTCGTAATTTCTATTTTTGTAAAATAAAGCCACAACACCAGATTATTACATTAATAGTCTCATGCAGTATTATTTCCGACAGAGGTATACATGAAACCTTATTTGTAATGTAGTTTTTATTCGAAATTTTACATATTGCTAGTCAAATAGTTACATCACATCAAACTCATCTCTAAAGCCTATGGTTAGACGGGGCTAGCACGTTTTAAACGACCACACATAATTAGCATTCACTAAACGGGTCGACTTAGTTCAAACTCGCTACACAGCTAGAACTCACTAATCGGCAAGACACCGCTTGCATTGACTAAACGACTAGCTAACACGCACTGAACAGCGATCATTCAGCAATTACTACACAGATAGCAACATCTAGCATTCGCTACAATGATAAACGCAGCTTCCAATTTCTAAACTGCTACATTAACCATTCATTATAAGACTTGACACAGCTAAGAACCATTACACAGCTAGACTCAGCTAGTCTACATTGTATAGAATATTGCATTTTCCATACATTGCATAGCTATACACTGCTAGCCTATAATATATAGCCTAATACACTTTACCTACATTACACATCTAGACACAACTAGCCCACACTTTATGACTATACACAGCTAACCCACAATAAAGGGGGTAATAGATTGCCCAGAAAACACAGAAACTGCTTGACTGAAGATGTTGCTAAACCCCCTCTTTAACTATATGCAAGTCATTCTATTAGATACAACCCGAATCGTATTTTAATATATCCATTTTACGAGGACGAAGCTTATCCGAGAGCCCAACGCCAATCGTATTTAAATCTGTCCACTTTACGACGACGTCACTTTTCATAAATTTCTACTTGAATCGTATTGTCATATCTAGATTTTATGACCAGGATACTTTTCATAATGTCTAATCCGAATTTTATCTTAATCGCAATATTTATCGACGATGATGGATTCAAAATCTGATGCTCTCCTCTATCGTGCATACTTTATATTTGTGTTGAATTTGTAATCAAATTTGAAAAATGAGTAAAAGCATGCCTATAATATTTTTACATTCATATTGTTCTATTTGCTTCCAATGACTCAACCCTATCTTCTCGCCTACGTTCTTTTTATAACGTCTTTTTAAAAAAGCTAATTCATTGATATGCAAATCGGTGGTTATCAAGTTACATTTGCTCCTCTTGTTTCCATACTGTTTCTATACATTTGAACTTGTTTAACAGATGGGAATTTATACCCCAATTACATGTAATCTTTCTTGACGGTAAATCATTCTATTTGAAAGTCAGGTCATCGATCAGCAATAATATTGTAAAAGTGACATTCTTCAATAATTACTGATCCTCTTCTGTACACTATTCCTGCATTTGGCTGCATTGATATATTCTGTTGTAAGTGTTTTTTTCACGTCAATATCTTAGTATATATATCGGAATCACTATGTAAATTCAGGTTCAAGTTGTTTATTTCTTTAAGAATCTCTATTAGTAGGGGGTTCTATATTTAATCTACAATGTCCAGTGAATCTTCGAGTTCCAGTTCGTTCTATTATGTTTTATTACGCTGATATACAAAACTAATTGACAAACATTTTAAAATTAATATTTGTTAGACATGCCAACTGTAAAAAGGTTAAAATTTGATAACTGGTCATCGTTATAATCCAAGATACCATACTTATATTTGAATCATTGTCATTTGGTTAGAAAAAAGTATTAGAACAAAGAATATTATTTTCAAAGCAGGATCGTCCAAAACTAAGGAAACAGCTTGAGAAAAACAACGAAAACAGCTACAAAACAATAAAAATACACATACAATTCATACTAAGTAATTGAACAATTGCTCTCAATAACAGCTGTGCATTTTCGACTACAAGAACGAATAACTTCTTGATAATCCTCAATACTAATTTTAGGCTATTCTTCTTGAAGTTTCGCCCACAAATCCTCCGTTTTAGTGGGATTTCTGATTATGACTTTCAATCCTAAGGTCTTTCAAAGGCATTCTGCTCGATTTAAGTCAGACGTTTGTGGTGGCTAACGAATAATTTCGAATTCTTGATCGGTATAGTAATCCTTTAACAAATTTGCCTTGTCACATGGGGCATTATCCTGCATAATAGTATCCCTATCGAAATATGAGGTGTGTATGATTGGTAGAACATGATCTTGAACAATGTTTTTATTGATCTGCGCGTTTACACGAGTTTGTAACCAGACAAGAGCCGTTCGATCTTGGCTAGAAAACATTCAAAATACTATAACATTTTGCAGTTACTCTTTCACTAATATGTGAGAGAAATGCGTGACTTACCTGGATAGACCACGTGCCGGTCGGTCACCGAAAATAAATAAAAAGAAAGAAAAGAAACGGTCAAGACTCTTATTTATAGAGTAGTGATCACGTGAGTTAGAAGAATATGCAAATAGAGGTGAACGAGTTTGCGATATAAAAAGCCTGTGTTGTTAAGAGGAGGGGCAGACTGTTGGCAGAAGTCAGTGCTTTCAGACGTGCTTTAGAATTTTGTTATTATATGCTGTGCTCGATTGTTGGGATAGAGAAAAGAGAAGAGGAGGAACCAAGAAGAAATTCTGCAGGTACTTTGATACAACGGGGGCGCTATTCAACAATCAACCATTTCCTTTGGTTTAAGAACACAAAGGAATCGAGATACTTGACTTTGTGTTGGTTTTACTCTTTACATCTTTTTTTTTCATAATTTCCAAATAAATAAAACTGGCTTACATCACTAAATATTACTTATGGCCAATTTGCATATGCCCAAATGAGATACCTGTTTGCAAATTTATATATTTTTGTTTCATTCTTCGAACACACAAGTGGTGTCTTCCAGGGGGTTCGATTAAACAGCCTTATTTTTTGCAGTCGTCTAGAAACAGTCTGTTGTGACACATTAACATATGAGGTCTTATATCATCACAATTTTCATTTCTGTGCAAGACTTAATACGATCCATTAATGGCATACGCTGCATTATTCGATCTTCTCTTGCCGAAGTTTTCTGGGATAAACTGGTTTTAAAAGCGCTAATTATTTTGCCAGTATCATTGCAGGATTTAACAACCTTGTCTACAACACTCTTGGAACGTGTTTCTTTCTCTGGAATCGCTCTAACGGTGTGATTTTCATTGTGTAGCTTTACAATATCATATCTCAATGAGTAATCGAACTTTTAGCGTTTGGCCATGGTGTCTGCTTATGTAACGTTTACAAATGTCTTATAGCATACTGTTTCCATTCTACTTCTGAATTGACCCCTTCCTTTTGGGCGTTCATATTAGGAAAATAAATGAATACTTTTATATGTTTTTGTTTCTATCCATTGGAAAATTACTGAAATGATAGTGTGTCGTTATAGGTGATATATATATATATATATATATATATATATATATATATATATATATATATATATATATATATATATATATATATATATATATCAAATAGGTGTCACTTGAATCTTATTGCCATGGTCTTGGGCATCCATTACAGATATATTTACTTTAATTGGAAGGGATTAAATTATAAGTGTGATCAATCAAATTCGATTAAAAGAGCTGAACTTGAAAATATTTAATAACTGGGGGGAAATTGTCTGAAAGAAAGAAGGTAGTGTGCAATAGATTATAGTATGTTTTTTCTTGTTATATTTACTGTTATTTTGGTATAAATATGTTTTTATATTTTCACTTTTATTATTTGTCAAGTGTTTTCTAAAATAAAATGTTGTAGAAGTTTCTCATTAGTTTTCCAAGTGATATTAATGTAACGTTATCAGAATGAGTTGTTATATATATATATATATATATATATATATATATATATATATATATATATATATATATATATATATATTACAGAGTAATACGTCTATCTTTTAAATCCATTCATTCCTAACCTGCTTAAAAAGTATTTTTACTATAATACGGTTTATAACAGCAATAGCCTATTAGTTATATGCTGTAGTCACATTACAGCAAGTTTTGAACAAATATGTGCTAATCGTCTCCATTTATATTGTCTTAACAAATTGAATATTTGCTTTAGCACACGTTCCAATTGGTGAGCAATAATGTCATTACATTTATAAACAATTCAGACACAAGCATCGCCCTGGGTTTGCTTTTAATCAATATGCAAAATGTTCGGCGATTTGTTAGGTGTGTAGTTTGAAACGGTGATTTATAAAATAAACCGTCTACACCTTTTATACAGACACAGATGTTATTTAAATGTTTTGTAGGCGAAATAAATAAGTTAGTTACAGTCGTACTTATATAGAAAAACAACGAAACATATCAAAATCATTTGGTATAAACAATAGGTTAAGTTTTATATGATTTACTTGTATTTATAATCTTAATATATACATCATCCATGGCTGATTGGACATTGCAGCTGATTATATACGTTTTTGAAAGAAGCAGTTTTATTATATCTAAAATATTAGTATGAACTAGCGGGACCTGTGGAAATTCCACAGCGGCATTTTTCATATGTAATAACTTGTTGGATATGGTACGACTTATGTCAATAATTTTTCATCATTTGTAACTCGCCATTTCGCACACTGTACTAAAATAATAACTTTGATATATTGTGTAGGCTGATTGTTTTAAAATTACAAACACACACATCAATTAACTCACATTTCATCATTTTTAATTCTTAGATATGTTACTTATTTAGACAATATTTTTAAAATATTTTTAATCAACATGAACTTACTACATAATAACTTTGATATATTTGCTGGGCTGCTTATTTTATTTCAAAGGAACCAATCAATTTACCTACATTTCATTTTTCATAATTCTTGGATATGGTGCTAATTTCGACAATCATCTTTCATAATGTGTACCCGCATTATCTCCCCCTCCTTAATACAATGATAACTTTGATATATTGTCTGGGCTTATTACAAACACACAAATGCATGAAATAACATTTCATCATTTTTCTTTATTCTTGGATGTGTTACTTATTTCGACAATCATTTTTCATAATGTTGCCCCCTATTTTCGCACCTCTCCCTTTACTAAATATTAAGTTTGATTTATTGTCTAGGCTGATTATTTTATTTCAAACACACCAATAAATTAAATCACATTTCGTCATTTTTTTATAATTCTTGGATATGTTACTAATTTCAACAATCATTTTTCATAAGTAAAACACGCCGTAAAGCTGCCCCTTACTAAAATAATAACTTTGATATATTGGCTGGGCTGATTTTTTAATTAAAACACATTAAGCAATTAATTAACATTTCATCATTTTTCATAATTCTTGTATATGTTACTAATTTCGACAATCCCGTTGTATCATTAAAACCGACGCCATCACCCCTCCCCCTTACTAAACTAATAACTTTTATATATTTTCTGGTCTGATTATTTCATTACAAATACATTATTGCAGTAAATCACATATTATCATTTTTCATAATTCTTGGATATGTTAATAATCTCGACAATCATTTTTCATAATTAAAACGATCCTTATCACCCTCTCTTACTAATATAATAACTTTGATATACTGCCTGGACTAATTATTTTATTATAAACACACCAATCAATAAACTCGCTTTTCATCAGGTTTCATTATTCTTGGGTATATTACTAATTTCTACCATATTTGTTCTGTAATTAAACGAATCCCTATCGCCCTCTTTTACTAAAATAGTAACGTTGATATATTGAGTGGGCTGATTATTACATTACAAAAACACCGATCAGTTAACCAACATTTCACCATTTTTTGTAATTATTGGATATGTTACTAATTTCGACAAGACTTTTTCATAATTTTAGCCCTCCTTATTGATTTTCCCTTACTTAAATAATACGATTGATGTGTTGTCTTGGCTGATTATTTTATTATAAACACACATATTAGTTTACCCACATTTCACGATTTTTCGTTATTCTTAGATATCTTACTAATTTCAGCAATATTTTTATAGTGTAAGCCATCCTCATCGCTCTCTCTAAAACATAACTTTGATATATTGTCTGGGCCGATTATTTCATAAAAAACACAACTATTTATCAATTTACATTTCATAATTTTTCATAATTCCCGAATATGTTACTAATTTCGACAATCATTTTTTATATTTTTGCTCACATTAATAATCCCACACTACTAAAATAATAACTTTGATATATTTTCTGGACTGATGATTTCATTTCAAACACACTAATCAATTAACACAAATTTCCTCATGTTTCATAATTCTAGGATATGTTACTAATTTCGACAATCATGTTTTATCCTTTAAACCCGCATTATCGCCCCCCCTTACTAAAATAATAACTTTGATATATTGTCTGGTCTGATTATTTCATTGCAATCACACTGATTTATTAAATCGCATATTATCATTTTTCATAATTCTTTTATATGTTACTAATTCCGACAATCATGTTGTATCCTTTAAACCCGCATTATCGCCCTCTTACTAAAATGATAACTTTGATATATAGTCTTGTCTGATTATTTAATTGCTACCCACTGATTCATTAACTCACATATTATCATTTTCCATAATTCTTGGATATGTTACTAATTTCGACATTAATTTCCCATAAATTTAACACAAATAATAGCCTTCTCCTTGCTAAAATAATAACTTTAATATATTTGCTGGGGTGCTTATTTCATTACAAACACATCAATCAAATAAATCAGATTTGATTATTTTTCATAATTCTTGGACATGTTATTAATTTCGGCAATCATTTTTTATAATTAAAAACACACATTATGCCCCCTCCTACTAATACAGGAACTTGGATATATTGTCTGGGCTTTTTATTTCATTACAAACCACCTATCAACTAACTCCCATTTCATCATTTTTTTCATAATTCTTGGATATGTTACTAATTTTGACAATAACTTTATAACTTAAACCCGCTATGTCTCTCCCCCTTACTTAGATAATAACTGTGATATCTTGCCTGGGATGATTATTTTATTACAGACACATCAAACAATTCCAGGTATTCTCATAGTATATATGTTTCACCTATCTTATCCAATCCCGGGTGACGCCGCATATTCTGCTAGTATATATCTTTCACCTATATCATTTGATCCTGGGCGACGCTGGGTTGTCTGCTACTATATGTTTTCAACGTATCTCGTTCAATACTGAGCGATGTTTTCTGCTAAAATATATTTGAGCTTATCACATTCAATCTCGGGTCTGACTTCATGCCCACCACCCCACTGTTAAAAATATACATGAAATAAAGTAATGTTTTAATCGTAAAGTACTTCACCTATTTCCGGGGCTGAATTCATATCCCCCCACCCACTGCTAAAAATATACAGGGGATAATGCACTGTCTAAATAGTAAAGCGTTTCAGCCATTTCCGGTACTAGTTAATATCCCGCACCCCACTGTAAAACATATGCATGAAATAAAGTCATGTTTTAATCGTAAACTACTTCAGCCATTTCCTGGACCAACTTCTTATCTCCCATCCTACTGTTAAATATATATATTAAATAAAGTAATGTCAAAAACGTAAATGGTTGAAGCCATTTCCGGGACCGACATTATAACCCCACCCCACTGGTAAAAATATACATTAAATAAAATAATGTGTAATGCGTAAACGGTTTTACCCATTTCCGGGACTGATTTCATAACAAGTACCCCACTGTAAATATATACATGAAATAAAGTAATGTTAAATTGTAAACGGTTAAGTAATTTCCGGGACTGATTTATATCCCCTACCACACTGTTTAAAATATACTTGAAATAAAGTAATGTTTAAATCATAAACTATTTTTGCAGCTTTTCGAAATTAATACATGAACACATTAACAAGATTAGGGATTAGGCAACCATCGCTTCAAAATGAATTTCTGATGTAGTATCAGTCTCAGCATCCCTGTGACTTAAAATCACACTTTTTTGGTCTTGGTTAATGGACGACAAATCCTTCATTACTGATACCATTTTTATTTTTGTTATTGACCAGGTTACCCTACTTGGGGAGCTGGTTTCCCCCCAAAATTTTTAACCGGCCTCATGTCTAACAGTGCATTTTATAATTAATCTGAAGGGGAATGTCCAGGACATTTTGTAATTAAACCAGAAATTACTTTTGACAGTTACTTTTGCAATATTAAAACTTTGTTACATTAAACGGAGTACCTATTCACAATGCCTCCCTTACGTGACAGACTTAGACACCAGGGTTGTTTTTAATGTAGAGAAACACTTGTATTAGTCGCAAAGGATTTCTCCTCCACTAAGAGAGAAGAAAGTGAAATGCAGCATCTGAAGAACATATACTACACTTTGATATTAGGCAAAGGGCCAAGAAAGACAAATCATTTTATTAGCTTTGCCTCAACTTTTTTTTTTAGGAATTGGAATATTCCACTTTGCTTTTAAGTGGTGACAATTTTTATTTGGAATATTTAACTTTCTCTTTTTAGGGATGCGCATCATGATAATGGACGGAGCGATAAGCGTAATAATATCATGATGTCTTTTGTTTTATCTACTCAATTTCATAAGATGAAGGAATACACACACTAATTAATTAATATATCCTATTTGTTAATTTGTAAAATAATAGTGTAGAGTATATAGATGACAACCTATTTCGGAATATTTGGTTAATGTTTAATTATTAAACTGAAAAAACATTAAACATCAAATTGACTGAATCGATAATACTGATAATTTGTTTCGTTTCTTTAGTAATTTAGTAGATACAATTTTTCTTGAATATATTTGCTCTTAGAATGAGAACAAAATTTTATTATGAAATCGATAATTAAAACAATCACCTGAGAAGGGACTTACCACTTTATTTTTATTCTCCCTGTTAGAGAGATAGTTCAGTAATTCGAATAAATTGTCACCGTTCTATTAATACCTGTTACATGATAATCCTGCGGCAACTTAATCTGAGAAAACATTTATACTTTACTGTTCCCCTTCAATATATCATTTTCAATGCATACATTTACAAGGTAAATTATCAAACGCAGATTTAATATTTTTGAACGATCCTAGAAAATAGAAACTTTGGTGTTTCCGTATAAATCAATATTCTCATTATGTTTATATTGAACAGACAGTTTCCTATATCACAATGAGTGTCCAAGTTGCACGCAAAACTAATGTTGTCTATATGCAATGACTATCGCCAGGGATCTTCCCATTATATCGCTTAACGATGTTCAGAGGTTAACCGTGTCGTGATAGTTACTTTATGCATAAACTTGTTCTGTACCTTTACATCGTATTATTCCCTTCGTAATGTTGATTTACATCATAATTCTCTTTTCTTACATGGCTCGAGATTCACAGACTAGATGCCCATTCAACAATGCTTCCCAAACGGATGATCATTAACGTTGAACTTAGGATCAGTCTACGCATAAACCCGTGCAAAGTTCTTTGTGAAAGTCTATTACTATTCTTTGATGATGCCAATATCCCAGTCCGAACAAAAACCAAGTCCTAACATTTGGATATGAAATGCCACTAAGTCTAGTGTGTACGGAATCTAAGGTGGAATGTCGATGTCGATTTAAAATTATTCCAGTATTATCGAAATATAATACGTTGATCGTAAAACTGAGATCGCACGTAATATATTTCATATACATTTACGTCCAATATATCTTAAAATATGTAGATCGTTCTATGTAAATATACTTTCTAATATTTATGTATCCATATGTATGTACACACATATATATGTATTTTTTCTAAATATGTATGTATATATATTTTCTAATTGTTTATGTATGCATATATATGGTAGAGCCACAAAGATACACCCCCACGCACACACATATGTATATATATATATATATTTATATATATATATATATATATATATATATATATATATATATATATATATACACACACATATATACATATATATGTATATAAATATACACACGTATATATATATATATACTAGCATTGAAGGCGGCTTTGCTCGTTCTCTATGTACTGTTCATAAATGTATGTACCTATATATATCTATATATATATATATGTATGTATATATATATATATATATATATATATATATATATATATATATATATATATATATATATATATTCCTACTTAGAATCCAATTGTTGAAAACATATTTTTTTAACGTGTAAAAACAAAACATAACAATAATGATATTACAATAATTCATTTGTGTCGAGGGCCAGGGCTCAGCCAAGATCCACTATCTCTTACTCCCCACCCACACAAACCACCAAACATCCCCCTACTTAACAACCCCCACCGTAACAACCCAATGGAACTAAACCACCCCTATAGATACAACCCAACACAAAACAATCTTTACAACACCCACCCCCAGTACCCCACAATACAAAACAAACCCCAAAAATACCCCCACACAAACACAACCAATCCAAATACCCCAGGTACCATCATGACCCGTACATCCCCATAAAACGACACAACCAACCTCCCAACCGAATCAACGAAACTAACGCCCCTCACACCCTCACAATCATTTTTTAGGAATCCCTCACAAAATGACAACACAAGACTAGACAACAAAAAACCCAAAGTCAGCAACCTATCTACAGATACGCTTACAAAGGACGAAATTGAAGTACTAAAACTAGGCCTCAATTCTGCCCGACTACCAGAAGTAACATAGCAGAGTTAATGAAAGCCCTCAAAGAATTTGAACGAAAATTTAGACTCATAGATATACTTAACGGCAGTGATAACACAACAGACGACTCTCTAGGGAAGACCAAAGCAACATACTTCCCCAACAAACATAACAGCACAAAAGAACTAAATACCTTCTTTGAAACACTCTGGACCCCAAACCCCCAACAAACAGAAAACCCCACCAGTAATCTAACACGAAAACAAAATCAAGCACTTAAAAAAAATCCAACACAATAACAACTTAGTTATAAAGGAAGCAGATCAATGTAATACAGTACTTATAATGCATAAGATCTTCTATAAAACAAAAATTTCAGAATCACTTGGGAACGAAAATTATTACAAACCAATTAGCTCTAACATAGACGCCACAACCTTATCTAAAATAACAAAACTCAGCACAACATACAATAGTACATTAACTAAACAAGAAAAAAGTCTTCCTTACAAACTTCACAACAAAAACAAACATCTGCTATGGGTTACCGAAAACACACAAATCTAACCAAGTAAGACATGCCATCAACATACAAAAGTCGGAATACATAAGCACCCCAAAACCCAACGACCTCATATTCAGCCCCATAGTAGCAGGATCATCATGCCCAACAAGCAGACTTAGTAACCTAATAGATATACTATTACACCCCTTTCCCCAATCTAGTCGGAATTTTTGTAAGAGATAACACACACTTCCTTAGCTCCCTACCACAAACAGTAGACGATGGGACTATACAAGCCACATTCGATGTTAGCAGCCTATAGAGCAATATCCCACACAATCTAGGAACAGAAGCTATCACATATTGAATTGACTAACATACACAGACTTTACGCCCCAGATTCAATAAACAATTCGTGATTGATAGCATCGACATAATCCTCAATAACAACTCCTTCCAATTCAATAAAGCCTACTACATCCAAATACTAGGCACAGCAATGGGTACCAAAATGGCACCGAAATATGCCAACCTTACACTCGCCTTCCTTGAAGATACCCTTTATGAAAGGATAGAGCGAAAGTACGGGCACAATATAAACACACTCTTCAGAAAATCTTGGAAAAGATACCTAGACCACTGCTTTATCCACTGGAGAACCTCATGGGGGATATCAAAGAACTCCACACTTTGCTACCAAATCTTCACCCAAACATAAACTTCACACTAGAACAAAGCCACACAGAACTACCTTTCCTAGACATCTTAGTAACAATAAAACACAACAACATAATCACAGACATCTACCACAAACCACAGACACTCAACAATACCTCCACTTCAAAAGCCACCATCCTAAAATCTGTTTAAAACCAATACCCTGCACCCTAGTACGTAGAGTCTGCACCATAGTTACAGACAGACACTTCCGTTCAACTAGACTGAATGAACTACAAAAAAACACTGCGGAAAAGAGGATACCCACTACTACTAATACAGAAAGGCATTGAACTGGCTGAAAATATTCCAATAGCCCAACTAAGAACCCCAAAAGAACACAACAAAGAACAAATTCTAGCATATGTCTCTACACACAACACAAACAATCCAGAACTATTCACACAGATAACAAAAAACTTATCCTCCTCAATCAGAACGACAAATTAAAAAACATACTAAAAAAACAAAAAAAAATAAAAAACAAAATCCAACCCAAAGACTTAAAACACATCCTAACTTCCTCAAAACTCGTCCAACATACTACAAAAGGAGTTACAAAATGCAAAAAAAACGCGATGTGGAGTATACGACATAATAATAGAAGGTAACACATACACATTCAAAACCCAGCACAAACATTCAAAATAAAAAAGGATCTAAATTGCACCTCCAGAAATGTAGTATATGCACTAAAATGCCAACCATGCAACACATCCTACATAGGCGCCACCAAAAATTTAAGCAATAGAGTGGTCTTACATAAGAGCAACATAAAAATTGCAGATAACAGACACCTCTATGTTTCAAAACACGTACACACATGCAGTGGAAACAACTTCAACATAATGCCAAACTTTCAAACAGACAATTACTTTTATTTACATACACAGGAAAAACACTTCATCACAAGATTCACTCCTGAACTGAACAGAACCTAATACCATCACACAAAACATTAAATGCAAGGTACACTCGCATGCACACCCATACACATACAAATATACACACCCACGCATAAATCAGAACCGACACCTTAAAACACACATACGTGCGCGCATACAAGCACACACAGACATAACCCCCTATCTCTAATACAACACTCTGAACAATACCAACCCTACTTAAGCTCGAAACCAACAACACTAGGAGACACCTAGAACCATAGCATAATATATGTTCCAACACCTTTCTCGCTCCTCAGTCAGTGGAGGAGAACCCCCTCATGACTGAAACGATTATCATCCCTTCTATCATCCCCCTCACATACCTACACCCCCCTCCAATGCCCCTCCTCTAGTGAACAAAATCTTGCCCACACTATGAACCAATCCTGGGTCTGGCTATACCCACATGGGGAGACAAATAAATAGAAACATTAAAATATCCCCTATTTTAAATACACCCCTCTGTCTAAACAAACATTATATAAGACTAAAACGAAAAATCACAATACTAAAATCCAAGAATCCAAAAAATAAATAAACCTACTTTGAAAAATTATAATTAATGTACCTTTTCCCACACATTCATTTCTTTTATTGTTTCTTTCTGTATTTTTAACAATACCAAGTGTACGCAAGACATATTTATTAGTTAGACAAGCTGAATAGTTAGACACCCCATAAAATATTCCCAATTTTCTTTGTCTGCCTATTATAATTAAATCCCACCTCTACTTTGCTTTTTCAGCTTGTAATATTCAGTTCCACTAGCCAGCTTTTCATTTAAAGTCAAATGTAACAAAAATGTTTATTAACTGCCATTTTAAATAAGCATATGTTACTCAAAACCCAATAAACTATTACTACTCAATAACCGGATACTTAGTAACATTAATGCTCAATAGACCTGCCGGACTTTATAAAAATTCAGCTTTTTAATTAACTACTGCACATATAGTATTTCAAAAAATGCATAATAAAATACATGTTTCCATTAGGAAAGCTTATGCAAATTGCAGTTCACAATTAAATTAAATTATTCGTGTAAAAGGAAAACGCTTTCCTTTGACATTTCGAGTATTTCGTATTACGTTAATTACGTATCGATTTACGGCTGCCGCGAAAAAAGTGGGTGTGTTTATTTGCATGGCCACAAAAGCAAATTAGGCAGGAGGCCGTTTTTAATGTGAAAAGGGGAGGAAGGAATGGAAAAGGGGGATGCGGCCAAACTCCCAATAGGTTGGAAAGAGTAGCCAAATACTAGAGGTTTATTAGTATATAGGGTTGCCCCTACATGAAGCACAAACTCATTGCCACAAGTGCAATAGTCTTTGCTTGCAGCATCTGCCAGAACAGATACTACATTTTGTCATATTAAATCTTTTATTCAGGCCAACACTTTACATAGACATTAAACTTAGGCACAAGACCAACTGAAAAGGTGGTCATTGGTCATCTTTCGCTCTAGAACTAAAAAAAAATACTTTAGTTTAGCTATAATCTACTTCCACCATAATACGCATTCGCCTTTTCGTACTTGGGGACGTCCTACATAGCACCAAACAGTAATACAATAATTTATTAATGTCGAGGGTGGGGAGGAGAAAGTATACAAGCAGTGGTTATTAGGAACCTCCAAACCACGTTTAGTTGATAGACTGTCCGTTCCACTTTGTGTTTTAAAAGAAACCCAGCTCTTACGGATAGTCTCTAAGTTCGGGTGCCCTCTGGATTGGACGAAATGGAGAATTTTTTTTTTTATGAAAGATGGCGGGGGGTTAGTTATTGGTTTCTTTCTCTCCAAGATGGGTTAAATTAAGAGGAAGGGGTGAGAAGAAAAAAAAAATTAGTTAGGAGTGGGTGGGGATCTTGGAGGCTTCCTAGTCGGCGACGGATGGAGCTCTAACTCGGCTAGCTTAGAGGCTTACGATTAAGTTATACGTGACGGAACTGCGTGCTCTACACATAGGCGAGAAACACTATGCAAAGCTGGCTCCTTTTCGTGCACACAGACTTGCTACATCTATCCATCTTCTCTCAAATGCCGAGCGATGCAGCCTTCTTCTATCACATCTTATTTTAACGCGTAGTTGGTGTTTAAAGAAAGCTATCAGATCCTGATCAGGAAAGGCAACCCCCCTGGGAATTTGGTAGACGCGACGTCCAAAACTACACTCTCATCTGGGCCCGAAATCAATCCCTCTGGAAGGAAGGCAGGATGTGTTTATTTGCTTCCCCTAGAGAGCAAATTAGTCTGTCGGAAGGAAAAGAGGATCAGTTACATAGAGGTTGTAAGTGGGCGCCAGATAGTGAGAGTCTCTTGGTATATAAGATTGCCCCTACGTGGGAAAGAAACTAATTGCCACAGGGGCAATGGGTATTTCTTGCAGCATCTGCCGGACCAGAGACAGCACTTTGAATTTGTTCCGAAGGCCAAACGCTCTTCAAAGAGTAGGGCGAGCTGTAATTTTTTTTGCTTCCACACAAGAACAAATTAGGCATGAGGTCGTGTTTTTAATGTTGAGAGGATAGAGGGGAAAAGGAAAAGGGGGCCAGCTCCCGAGTTGTTGGAAATGAGATCTGTATAGGGAGAGTTTCTTGGTATATAGAGGTGCCGTTATATGCCCCTACATGGACCAAAAAGTTATTGCCACAAAGGAAAGTGTATGTGCTTGCAGCATCTGCCGGAACAGATACTACACTTTGAGATATTAAATTCTTTATTCCAAGTAAAATTAAAAATTAAGTTCCCACTGAACAAAAAATTTAGTAACGAGGCCAACTAAAAAGGGGGGGATCGTAATGGGGGATGTCCTACTTAGAACCAAATTGTTTAAAACTTTCCTATTTACGTGTAAAATCAAAAAAGATAACAATAATGATATTACAATAATTCATTTGTGTCGAGGGGGAAGAAAGATACAAAAGTAGTTTGTAGGACCCTCCCAAACTCGTCTAGTTGATATACCGCTTGTGGTACTTCGGTATGTAAATACACCTGAGCTCCTACAGATACTACACTTTGATCTCGGCCCAAAGGGCGATCCCTGTCCGAAGAGGGGCGGCGAGCTTTCTCTACCGTGCTAGAATGTTACTTACGCCTGGAAGTACCCTGCACCACTATAAGGCCACGATTCGCCCACGTATAGAGTATATTTGGGCTTGTGCATCTGCTACTAATCTATCGCCTACCTGATAGGACCTATACTGTCATCTAATCCTCATCTTCTGTCCCATCCACAAGATGTTGCATCCCTCTGCCTGCTCTACAAGTATTTTAATTGTTAATTGTCTGAGAAACTACAGAACTTGAACCCGTTCGAGGTAAATACCCCCGACCACCCGAGTGCATGTCTTCCTTTATAATATCCCTGCAAATTATATCCCAGAAAGTAGCTCTTACTTACAAGTTGCAATGTGCGTTGTTTGGAAATTAAATAATAAAAATAACCCATTTCTTGTTAATTAATTCCGAATTCAATTATTTTGGAAAAACGCTTTATTCCTCAATTTTATTCCTCAAATATTTAATTTGTATATTTTTTGTTGTTTTACTGCATATCAACACTTTTTCGTTTATAGAAAGACGAATTATGCCATTTGGGAATTTATTTTTCATGCTGCCAGGTCTTTATATCTAAAAGTATTTATTTTGAGTGTGTGGTTTGATTTTTTATTTAACAATATATGAACACTTTTCGGGCTATTTAAGACGTAATCCAGCGTAGTACATCAAACATATTGCGTTATTCATGTTCCATTAATTTTATTGTAGAATATTTTTACTCTGCTTGTTCTTTGTATCGTCTGTCAGTTTGTTAGTGTGTAGTGTTGTGTTGTTTTTGTTCCCCGTCTCATACCATATGAATGCGTTTTGCAATAGCGGAGGGAAAATAGTTAGGGTTCATGTTTGAAACATCTAAAGTAAGGAAACCAGTTCGGAAGTTAAGGAGTGAGACGTGAAAAGCAGTGGAGAAAAGGTGTAGACAAGGCGAGACTGTTCTTTTTTATTTTGGTTTTGAAGAAATAATCAGATTTTGCAGAAGAGAAGAGAAAAACACAAAAAACATCAATGTAAGGGGCACTTTATACAAAAGCCCAATATCCTCAAATAGGCTGGTCTGATACCACCATACCTTTAGTGTCTCTATGATGTACTACATGTTATATATATATATAGATGTAATTTGCCGTCTAGTGTTTAGGTATGAGCGTGTATGTATAACATTACAGAATGGTTCGATGTGTAAGTGCATATACAGTCGAATACACTTCAAGTAACATGGACGACGTCATAGAAAATACTTTCAGGGCAACGTATAATTATACTTTTTACGGTTCAACAACATTAACTTCCATCAATAAAACACATAATTGACACTCTAACAGTATACTTACCTTAGATCATGAGTGTCCTTGGTCTTTCTGGTGAAGTATTCGTCGGCCGATTTCTCGTATCAGAGAATTACCGTTTTTGATTCCCTCAGTGCTTGGATCGAAAATGGGGTCTCAGACATATCTGAGCATGGAAGTTGCGTGGACAGAGAAGGCAAGCAATGTTTGGCAGGGGGGCGGGGTTTCAGCCGGTTATTTTTATTGACCCCTTAAAATTTCCACCAGCCTTTCTTGCGCTTCGTATCTTGTGGTAATGTGTACGATGGATTGGCACTACAGGTACCGATCCTGAGCTGTAGTTAGATACATCCGGTGTTTTTACGGGGGACATGATTTGGTTTGTGTACCATTGTAGAGAGCGGCGGTAGGTATTTTTTGTGTGGATAGCTTAAAGTAAGACTTTCTCGATCGAACCTGTTTTCATCCTTCTAAGGATATGCCCCCAGAAACGGAGTCTGTGCATCATGCTGGGGGTCCCAATACTGCAGTTGTTGGTCTCTCTCAAGTACGCTTCTGTTTGTAACATATTCGTACCATTTGATTTTCAGTATAACTCGAAGTTGTTTTGGTGGAATTTTTCGAGTTTAGTGAGACCACTTCTGTAAATAGTCCAGGTCTCACACCTATACAAAATCGCAGGGATAACAATTGCGTGGTATACTGTGACTTAATTTTTTATTGATAGATGCTTATTTTTGAAGGCACACTTCGTCGGTTAATCGAAAGCACCAAAGACAAGCCAATTCGGCTTTCTATTTCATTCACAATTGAGACCTTTTCCGATATTATGCTACGAGATATAGGAAGTGATATACTTGCTCAAGAGAACTTTAATTTATGTGAATATGTATGTCCAGTATATGATGTCGGATACTAGTTGTACTAACACTTATGCCTTCCCAATGTTAACAGAGAATCCGAAACGATGGTAGGCTAACGTGAAGTTATTTACAGATCTCTGGATGCCTTGGTTGGAATGGCAAATGATCATGTTGTATGCTACATATTGGACCTCTCTGATGTGTTGACATTTCACAAGGGTGTCAATTTTAGCCTATAGACTTAAAAAGTCTAACATCCTAACGATACTTAATGTCCACCCCAGGGTACTCTGAGGGCAGTTCGTGCAACTTTGATGCAAGATATAAATAAAAAGTGTAAGTGCAAGGACGCATCCTTGTTTTAGTCGTCAGTTAACTGGAAATGTTTTTGTTTCTTTGGTCAGGTGCGATACATAACCGGATGTGCCGTCATGCAGTGCCCGGATGTGTTCTCCAAAGTTGATTGGGCAACGGAATTGCCTGAGATCTTTCCACGGTGCGTCCCTTGGGACATTATCGAATGCTTTATCGCATGCTTTTTTAGGTAATAAAAGACTGGGAAGAGGAGTTCATCTTGTTCTATGCATTTCTCCTGCAGCTGTCTAGCACAGAAACCCATATTTATTGTCTCACGAAAGGTACGGAACCGCAATTAGATTGTGGGACGACTGATTCCGTGACGAGCATTAATCGATTAAGCAATATGCGGGCAAAGAGGTTGTTCCGATTATGGACAAAATGGCAGTTCCACGGAAATTACCAGATGGTTTTATTTTAACCTTTTGAAGAGGGTTACTATAATTGGGTCTTCCTGATATTTTGGTACTTGTCGTTCTTCCCACATCTAAGGAATGAGAGTGAAATATCTTGTTTTTAAATGTTGTCCACCATGGTGGATAAGTTCAAAAGGGATATTACCGGATACGAACTTTAATAATCCTGTTTTAATATAATATAATAGGACAGCGAACGTTATGCAAAATAAAGAATAATCGAACGACGATATAAAAAAATTAAAAGAAACAAAGAAAGTGGATCGAAAAATTAACAAAAACCAAAAAAAATGCATAAATAACCATGTTACAATATGAAAACTTTAAAAAAATACATCTGACATCTCGGTTCCAACATGCAATCTAAACATACCGAGATTGCTTACATACCAACTGGTGTATGTTCGTCTGACCGAAACAAGGCCGTATTTTTTATGTTTTTACTAATTCAAGAAAAAAGATTTTTGCACATGCGTGTATTGCTGAATTGTCATGGATAAACGATTTTTGCTTCCCAATCTTGTAAAAACGCAGCCAGTTCAGGGTAGAGGGATTTTTGTTTTTAGTCAAGCTATCGATATTTGTCGTCGGAAGGGCTGACACCGATCTAGGGAAAATAGATGGTCTCTGTCTAAAGTTTTATGATATATATATATATATATATATATATATATATATATATATATATATATATATATATATATATATATATATATATAGGCAGCACCAATTATCAAGGTACAGAGGAAACTGGAGGATAACGGGTAAAGAGTGTACAGTAGAAATTGGACAATATAGTAATCTTTAGTAACGGAGATTATGTAAATTTGTTAACTTATATGGAACGCCTCATAAAATCTTGTTTACGTTATAATTGAAGACACCCATATTGTTGTCAGCTAAAAAGCAGAAAAACGGAAGGCAATTCCATAGGTGTGCAGTTCTAAGAAATAAGCTTTGTTCATGGAGTCTACGCTTAGGTTTAGATTGGGGGAAACTAGTGATAGTATTTTCTGCTAGAAGGGTGTTTCTTGTGAAAGTTTAGCGAGGGGGGCCATAGAAAGAAGCTCAGCCGAGCCCCTGTCATGAAAATAACGATAACACAGACACAAACTCGCAACATCTTTTCTGTTGGAAAGAGGTTGCAGGAAAGAGTAAAGTACACCCCCCACAACGTTACGAAGTCTATTTTGAACTTTTTCAAGGCAGGATATGTCCTTTCTAGCAGCGCCTGGCCAGATGTGACAAGAGTACTCCATCCTTGGACGTACCTGGTACTTATATATAGAGAGAATAGCATCAGCAGTTTTATATATACTCGATCGATAGAAAGATCCCGGCATTTTTCCAGCTGCCTTGGAAACGGATTAATTCATGTGTTAAATTTAAGATCAGGAGTAAAGGTCAAGCCCAGAAGATTGTCAAAAGATGAGCCCTCCCCAGAACGAGCGCCGTTCATTTCAATTGATACAAAATGGGGATCAGAGAATCGATGGTGTAAAGATAAAATGCTGGTTTTAAATGCATTAAAAGTAACCAGCAACCTCTTTTCCCATTGTCCCACTTGCTCAAGGTTAGAGGAGCGAGAATCAGAGAGAACTTTGTGTTTTACGGTCTTAGATCTTAGATGTGCTACTATAGATAGTAGCGCCATCGGCATAGATGTCTTCGAATGATGTAAGGATGTGATTTGGAAGAGAATTAATATAATTCAGGAAGAGAGTGTGCCCCAGTATTTACCCTGAAGGATTCCAGCATTAATACTAAGAAGTTCTGATTGCTGCTCATCAACCACTACTCTTATGGACCTATTAGAGAGAAATGATTTAATAGTTGAGAAGAAATTTCACTCACTATACAGTAGCTGGAGATCTTGCGAAGTAATCCTTTATGCCATACTCTATCAAAGGCATTTGATATGTCCAGAGGAAGTTCCCTTGAAAGGTAGCCTCCGTCGAGAGATTTGCTAATCCTCTGAGATATTACTCTAAGCACATCTGTTGTAAATCTAGCAGATCGAACACCAAATTGCGTGTCACTAAGAAGGGGTTTTTTTTCCGAATATTGTTGATTAATTCTGTATTTCTCTATTTAACACAGATATACAAGCATACACTCATGCATGCATTTAAACAGAGAGGCTAGATTTTTTAAAATTATATATGATGATATTTATCTGTCATAAAATAAATGAATGAGTTGGTCAGTCAACAAATGGTATTTCCTATCTTGGGTTTAATATGCTGCACACTCTACACATTCAATTAGCCATTATAACATGTTCGCAAGTCTACACAAAACATTAATCCATACCAACTGCCTCGTTTCGCAATCTGTTCAACCCTTCACATTTTCAATTTTCCATTTCCATTTTCGAAAGGTCTCCCTTTATTTAATTTTGTCTGCTTTTTCTTCTTTGTAAAAAAATAAAATTCCAACTTAAATACCCATAAAATATACGTTTATAGGGTAAAACTAACGTTATTGTTCCAAAATGAGAATGTAGGTTTAGATCACTGCCAAAATAGGCCATCTTTTGTTTCCAAAATTAAATTTTAAATGCATACTATAAGTTACAACATCAGATAAACTGAGACAAGTATTACCACATGTGCAATCTGGTATTCTTTGGTGTTTGCCGGTTTGCGTCTTCATATTACTAGACAGAAAAAATATACTTTTAATTTTAGTAATACATTATGGTTACTGTTTAAGACATTAAACTGTCTATTTTATACCCAGGTCTCATTTTCATTTTATCATGTTTTTTTATTTATTACAATTTAATTACCTATTATAGCAGTTATATACATTTCTCTTCTTTGGATTAAATAGATTTCAACACCAATTGCCCAAATAGTTTTATATTAAACTTTGTATCAAAAAGAATTTAGTAAATTATATCTCATAAACACTAGCCTACTCCCACAACAAAGTTCTCTTAAATATGAATAGATTATACGGGATACATTGGGTTTAAATCCACCCCCTCTTTTTGTCTCCTCACATTTCAGCCATTTTTAACGAGATGCCTCCAAACAATTACACCCTAAGTTATTCCTTACCTGCTCGGTCTAATTTTTGCGAGATTATACAAGAACATTACTGATACTATCTGCTCAAATGGACAGGATACCTTATCCATACCCCCGTCTTATGATAATAGCAATATATTACGCAATAATCTTTGCAATTTCCTAATTTTGTAGCCATAATATTTAAAATTATCGTTTTTTTTTATATATAGGCGGCATCCCTTCTACCTATCTCGAACAGCTTTTATTTATTATTATTTCAAAAATTTTCGCTATTTTCTTAGCTAATTTCTTCAGAAATCCAGCCACTAACATTTCATGGCGCATTCTATACTTGTGAAATTAATGTCTTATCCAAGTTCTGTTGTTGACTATTGGACTGTCCAAAGAAAAATCCTTTGCAATGTGCATCCTCTATTTCTTCATTCAAGGAAAACAAGCACCTAAAAACTTAGTGGATATTATATTTCTTCCGCATTAAAAGAGATCAGGTTTAATGTTAAGCTGATTATATTCAATTAGTCTCAAGGGCCTTACTAACCCACAATCACTACTGCCAGTAGTTATAAAATAAAAATAATACATATATATATATATATATATATAGAGAGAGAGAGAGAGAGAGAGAGAGGAATACAAGTCACAACACATCGAATAATAAAAACATTACACAGAATTTGTCCAAATAAGTAAAAAAAAAATATTAATAAGATACTCAACAGAACTCTTGCTTAGATTTTGACTATTTTAAAAATTCATCATAGACACATTTCTCAGCCAAATATTTATGCTTGAACAACTCGAATACCAATGTACAAGAATATTAAGGTGTTCTAAATGTGTTAACTAAATGGCCATCGACTGTGTCTCCCACAATATTAAATAATTGAGACATAATACTCTTAATTTTGTCTAACATACACAGAACAATATCATGTTGAACTAAGTCTCCCGCAAAACATTTAAAATATAACTATACGAACTAAAATATGGCGGAGAAAGAAAAATATAATTCCGGTTATAAACGAAGCAGTGAACTAACACTAAAACAATAATAGAGCCAGACGCAACTAATTATATTCTTTCTTGCAAGGTTGCTTAGTTCTCCCCTGCTTTCTTAAAATGTCCGTGTCGGCTTGCTGTTTTGAGTGCATTCGTTGATGGTAAACGTTTGTTAAAACTTTTTTTTGTCATGAATAACTATTTTTGTAAATAATCGAGTAGTCTTTACGACTCAAACTATTCTGATTTAACATTATACACGTTTATACATATATATATATATATATATATATATATATATATATATATATATATCCTTTTACCTAACCCAAACATTATTTCACGTCTCGGTATTTGTATATAGCTGGCAAACACACGCTCGCTTTTTCCACATTTGACTTTATTTATTTTGAATGTTTGTGCTGGGTTTTTGAATGTGTATGTGTTACCTTCTATTATTATGTCACATACTCCACATCGCGGTTTATTGCATTTTGTAAATAAAAAGGATCTAAATTGCACCTCCAGAGATGTAGTATATGCACTAAGATGAACAACATGCAACAAATCCTACATAGGCACCCACAAAAGTTTCAGCAATAGAGTGGCCTTACATAAGAGCAACATAAAAATTGCAGATAACAGACATCTCTATGTTTCAAACCACGTACACACATGCAGTGGAAACAGCTTCAAAATAATGCCAATCTTTCAAACAGACAATTATTTTTATTTACTTACACAGGAAAAAAACTTCATCACCAAATTCACTCCTGAACTGAACAGAACATAATACCATCACACAAAAACATGACATGCAAGGTACACTCGCATGCACACCATACACATACACATACACACACATAAATCAGAACCGACACATTAAAACACACACACGTGCGCGCATACAACCACACACAGACATAACACCCCTATCTCTAATACAACACACTTAACAATACCAACCCTACTTAACCTCGAAACCAACAACACTAGGAGACACCTAGAACCGTAGTATAATATCTGTTCCAATACCTCGCTCCCTCCTCAGTCAGGGGAGGAGAACCCCCTCATGACTGAAACGACTATCTTCCCTTCTATCATCCCCCTCACATACCTACCCCCCGATGCCCCCCCTCTGGGGAACAAAATCTTCCCCACACTAGGAACCGATCCCAGGTCTGACCATACCCACATGGGGAGACAAATAAATAGAAACATTAAAAAATCCCCTATTTTAAATACACCCCTCTTTCTAAACAAACATAATATAAGATTAAAACGAAAAATCACAATAATAAAATCCAAGAATCCAAAAACTAAATATCAAAATAGAATGAAAGTACCGCTACCCTTACTTCAGAAGAGGCAGTCCCCTACCCACACACACACATTAGTAACGACCTCGGACCACAGCCGCCTTCATAAGAAAGCAAAGATCCCCAAAATACTATAAAACAATATACACATTCCCAAACCAATAAAAGAAAACACACACACGCACACACACACATAAACACACACGCGCACCCCCTCCCAAACACACACCCTACCTCATCCTAAAGGAAAAGAAAAACACATTAGCAGGAAGATAGCGACTGATACAGCCAGGTCAAAATCTCCCTGGACAAACCAAATAAAAAAAGCCATAAAAAAGTAATAAAAATTCAGCATACCAATGTATAATAAACACTTACAAGCCTCCACCCCTTGGAAAAACTTCAAACTAACGAAAATCGCAATTTTTACACATTTGAAAATAATTTCTGACGAGGACGCATCAGACCGTCTGAAACGTACGTAAACGATTTCGATGACTTAACAACATTATTACAAGGATCCAAACATTGGTAATTCTCAATGAAAAACCCAGACACGGAATAATAAAATAATGTAAAAAAAATCCACATTGTTGGTGACTACTCCCTTATTTAAATATACATCTTTCTTTCGTTGGAATTTATTAACCCATTTTATATAAATATATATATGTATATATATATATATATATATATATATACATATATATATATATATCAATATATATATATATGTGATTATATATATATATATATATATATATATATATATATATATATATATATATATATATATATATATTTAATAGGCAAATGCCTGAGGGAGTATCTATACACAGATGATGTTACAGAGTCTTAGCTTTGTACGACAACTAAGTCTCTCTCTCGGTGCAAAATATTTAGATCCAGCAACAAGTAAAATTTAAACTGCAGACCAGCATAATGCGGGTACTGGTCTTTAGCTTTATGCTGTTTTTTTTTTTTTAATCAGAGAGTTGCTTCTCCTAGAAACGTTGCCTTCACCACGGCTTATGGGAGCCCTCTCATCCGCAACACACACATAAATACACACAAACACGCACGGTGCTAGTGGGCTGTTGACTCCGAAATAAGGGTAATTCACACTATAGAACGTCTTGTTTACAATCTTTTCAGGGAGACTAGCCACTCTCCTCACCAAACAAGTCTGGTAAGGGAACCAGTTTAATCGCCGGGGACCCGACCGTGAGGCAGGTACTACTAGGTTACATGGTACAAGTAGAATATTCCATGGCCTGACAATGCATATATATATATATATATATATATATATATATATATATATATACATGCGTGGGAACGTTTATATGTGTATGCAATCACCCTCTTTACTTCAGGAAGCATGTGTTTATCGTTTGATAAGCATAGCTTGTATTGATGAGGTCAAAAGATTGGACACACGATTAGAGAGAGAAAATGTAATATGACGCAGCGTCTGGTGTGTATCATCTCTGTTTTGATTCTGATTTGTATTAGACCCTGGACGAATAGCAGCAATGATTATTATCAGGCGAATGCAATCACTTAATTGACTTTTGAATTCACTCTCGGGTCTCACTTTTTGCAGATTTAATTCTAGATATAATATTACTTCGCAGTAAAAATCCGTGACATTTCTTTGACCTCAGTGGCAGTGCAGTATTTTATTATTTGTCTTCAAAAAAATCAATAGGTGTCAAACTCAGAGGCGTTGATTTGTTTTAACATTAAGCTTCTTTGATATTTGTTAATATGTATCCTACTAGTAACTGTATTGAGCAAAATACCAACACACTAAAAATAGCGTGCGGATACGTATAAAATGTAAATATATTAGGAAAGGATTTTGTGTAAAGTATGCGGATTACTTCGCTCTGAATTTATTTTTGTCGTCCATCGTTATTATATAATAATTATATAATGCCCGTATATCTGCTTAATATATTACCATCGGCCGGCAGAACCACACACCTCCAGTCGATGATTTTATTGTCAACATGACTTACAATATCATATTTGCTGATAATATTTTTCAAACATAATTTGTGTGAAATCTCTTTTAGAAATCTACAAATCGGTTACTCTACAGTTATTGAGGCAATATATCAGTAAACTTGCTCATTTCGCTCTGCCTCTCGTCTATCCACGCCGACAAAGTTCCAAACTAATAAAATGAATAATTGAACTAGTTTTATGTATTTTTTGGGTTTTTTTTTTAGAGAGAGCCACTTTTATTTCCTGTCTGTGGCATTTTTACAGGGATGTCTCCGGCTAGCGGAAATTCATGGTCTGCTGTTCTCCTTCTCCTGCTGTCATGTGCCCCTCCCTTTACTTTTGTCTGTATCACTGCCTGTTGCTGTCTCTACGTCACGTCATCTGCCCTGTGACTACCTTCTGTTCCTCTCTTTATTAAACTGCATCGATGTATATCTACTCGAGATAGCAACATATATTGGTACATTACTTCGATACCTTCAATATTCCTACGAGAATCTAATAATAAAACCTGCCCGGATTAGTAATTTTCCAAAACCAAATGTCTAAAGTAAAAACAAAAGAAAAAAGTATGTGAAACATTTTCCTTGAGAGTGGTTTTCCTATTTAATAACCACTAAAATATACAAATCAGTTTAAACACCTTATTTTTTCAATGAATAACATTTTATCTTAAGAGGGATTAAGACTAACCCAAAGTATCAAGGTACGACACCAAAACCAATTATTAAATATAAAATAAACTACAAAACAAAGCAAAAAACGAAAAGTCTCAACAGTTTATTTGTTTCAATCAACAACAATTTATGTTAAGATATTAAATAATCTATAGTATTTGAACAGTATTTGAACAGTCGATATACCAAGTGTTCAGCGTTTTAGGTTTCAACTGTAATATATCCCTCATTCTATGACGAGATAAATATTCTCAACTGTTCAATCTAATCGATATTTATCCAAAGTAAACGGGCTAATAAGCAAGTTTTTTTTAGAAACATTAGCCGAATTAAAAAGCTATCCTCGACGTCGTGCTTTCCTCGATATCTTACCCCACACTTCAGGGTCCTTATTCACGCCTCCGACATATCAGTAATCGATTTTATTTCACTTTTTCAGGTACATCGTTCGTAACGCTATTTCTAGCACTTACTTCACTCAATTCCTTATTCATCCTTCATGCCAAATGAGGCTCCATTACTGAGATATCTGATTCTTTGTCTAAATTCTCACGATAGCATTCATATCATCTAAGGAACATACATTAGTTTCTACCTCATTGATTTATGTATCTGATGCATATGAGCCTGATGTGGTATCCAACGTCGCCTTTCGTGTGTTGAATTTATACAATGGAATATCACATGTGTTTACACTATGCCTACTAAGCCCTTCGTAGTGAGCAGAGTCGAGCGGCACTTGTCTTGCTCCGAGGACTCTGAGCAAAATAACAACCGTTCCAGGTATCCAATCCACACATCGCACCCACGCCCGACATTCTAGCCTATGGCTTGTATGTTGTTTAGATATAAGCCTGCTTACATAAGAGGCTGCTACATCTCGAACTGCCCTTGTAAACTTCTCCATGAAATACGTCATCACTTTCGTTCAGAAATGTTGTAGGTTCATTTTAGCATCACAATATAATATAAACATATATTTACATATTTTGCCAAAATATATTTATACAATTGGATAATTTTGCATTTTCACAAACACCACCCTGTGATAATTTCATTTATAAATTGTTATATACGATCTGCCGGGCACTGAGGGTCGACTGGTTTAACATGCTATACTATATGTCTTAGAGTTGTCTCATGAAGATATGAAGATTGACCTGCCATTAACTCACAAGATTACTCCGAATTAATCAACTTAATCCACCCACCTGGGAATTGTATAAGTTAATGATAAGTTCTGCATTACTTAAAAGCTTGAGAAAATTAAGAAAGTTTCAATGGAAGAGAGATCTTTCCAGACTGAGGAATTGTTTTTTGTTCTTAAGGAGTAAGTAACTTTTTCGTAGACACTCCTCAGTCAACATTTCACGGAACCTTTCATACGGTCCAATTTCAAATAAACTTTCAATTAAAGAATTCGCTCGAATAATTCTTCCTTAAAAATCACCTAGAATTCAGGAAAATTTATTTCCTCAGCCAAATATTTCTTTAGAATTGATAAAAAATTCAGATAATATTCGAAATGTAATATTATTTAAAATTTAAAAATTTATGAAACTTCCAAAGAACCCTTAAAAAAACTAACATATATAACGATTGCATCCAAAGGGATGTCATATATCTATGCACTGTTATTTAGTTACATCAACAATTAAAGGTTACCTCAAAGCGATATCGTTCGTCTAATCTTTTAAAATTTGTATGAATAGACGCTGTAGCGGTGTCTCCTCTTATTTGTCTATTTTTATTTATCACTTGTTTTTTTTTCTATCTTGTTCGTCTGTTAATGTGTATTTCTGTATAAATTATTACCTCTGTTCTGCATTATTTATTATTCTGATTCATTCCTATTTTCATTTAGAAAACCGTTTGTATAAAAACTCACTCCCACTGCATTGTCTTTTGAAATAGAGTCTGTCTTAAATATTTGTTATTATTTTCATCCCTTATTTTAATTGTGCTCACTCTTTCTATTTGTGTACAATTTTGGGCAATATTCGCTGTATGTTTCCTTAAGTTTCTACTTTTAGCATGATAAGTATGCCAGTATAATTTGCAAATGCCAGGGCAATTTTTGAAAAAAATGACGACATTGAATATGAACGATGCCATTATTGATGGCTTCTATTGTTATATAGTGTATAATTGTACAATCGGAATTTTTTGTTCAAATAAATTGATCCAATTCAGTACAAGCATTTACGAACTGTATTTCTCCGGATTCTTAGTAGTTTAAAATGTATTTTCTACCTCATGCATTAAACAGATTAAGTGCATTCATTGCAAGGAAAAGTAACATCAAATATGCCAACAGCGCTTGATTATTTTTTTTAAATATTACAATATCTTATGATGAAATCTGTAGTGACATACCTCAGTACAATAACGTTTATTATTTAATGCCAATTTTATTTTCGTCTGGAATGTATATGAACTCATCACAATATAAAACCTATGAAAATCTCAGATGATACATATCACCAAAGGGAGTATTGTATTAAATGAATGCGGTACATTAAAGGTTACCTGAGTATAAATTTGAAATACTTCCAAACATATTAAATTCTGCTATCACTCCATCGAATGTGTTAATATGTTCCCATGGCGACATTTTTGCAGCATCCATAGCCATTATGAGTAATAGCGTTATGTTTGCCGATACTAGCACTCGATATAAAAGTATTAAGAGAAAAAATATTAGCAACTTACTTATTGATTCACTTCCAGAGATCAACCAATATGAAGAATATGTTAAACGTTTCATTTGATATGGTGGAAGGTTTTGGTGTGCTATTATTATAATAGAGTAAAGGGCAATTTTATAAGTATAAACACTTTGTGTTTGTTCTCATAAAAGTTTCAAACTGTACAGCAGGTATGTCTTAACAAGGACGTGCTACATATAAAAATATAAAAATACGATATATATATATATATAAATATATATATATATATTTATATATATATATATATATATATATATATATATATATATATATATATATATATAACGGTAGTTGAATTACCCACATGCACAAACATTACAAAGACGCAGCTACACACGCAAATATATATATATATATATATATATATATATATATATATATATATGTGTGTGTGTGTGTGTGTGTGTGTGTGTGTGTATAATTATCTTTAACTATAAAAAGTAAATATCTACAGACACTAGTGTGTTATCCTTTCGCAAATCTTAAGTGCTGGGTGTCACAATTAACGCCAGTCGAACGATTCGAACTCGGCAACACGAGGGATCTCTGGCTCGATTAGCAAATACCGTATCCATTCGGGAACCATTAACCGCGTGAAATAACGCTTAATTTAAACATTTTAATATTTAAAAATTCTTTACGTCAGTCAGACAGTGATCTAACCGTTATACGATGATCTCTGCATGAGCTCAATTGACCGATTTAAATCAACTGAAAGTGCTCGACGATGAGAAACGAATCTCTTAAAGGGATGCCATAATTATTTTTTTAGTATATTAATTAATTACCTATAGACACTAGTTGTTCATCATTTCGGGAATATTCAGTTAAGGGTGTCACGATTATCGCCAGTCGAACGATTCGAACTCGGCAACAGGATATATATCTGGCTCGATTAGCAAAGACCGTATCAATTCGGCTACCATTAACGGCGTGACATAACGTTGAATTTAAACATTTAAATATTTAAATGCCCTTTACGTCAGACAGACAGTGACCTAATTGTTATACGATGATCTATGCATAAGAGCTTAATTGACCGACTTTAATTCAACTGACAGTGCTCACACCCACACCCACACACCCACACACCTACACACATACACACAGACACATACATATATATATATATATATATATATATATATATATATATATATATATATATATATATATATATGAGGGATTGTTTGAAACACCTATGTGCGCATATACGTAACTTGTTTATAATATATTTCCTAACTCTCTTTTACTCTTGTCTTTGTTTCATTAGTTCAATTTTACGCACAACCTCTTTTCCCGATCTAATAAATACAATGAAAGAAATTTAAATAGAAAACCCGAAAGACTAGCTAGGTTTCTGACATGCATATCAATATTTTGCTGAAACATTACTGCAAACCCATTCTACTAACTAGTCATTATCATCCTACGTCATATTCCTAACGAACTAGACATTATCATCTTAGGATGATAATGACTAGTTAGTTAGTCATTAGTCATGATATAATTACAAGTTAGTAAGCCATTAGTTAGTTAGTCATTAGCCATTAGTCCTTAGTTATTTAGTCATTAGTCATAGATTACGATGATAATGACTAAGTAGTGATTATTTTCTGACGCCAGTTTCCTTCATTTACATGTTATTTTAAACGCTCCTAAACTTGATGTGCTGCTGGCCTCACAGCACATATCTTATAGTGGTGTAATCTAAGTATGCTAACTCCTTCCGTAATTCTTACGTCTTTCGGTTTTTCTATTTTAATTTCTTTCATTTTATTTTAACTTTTTCTTCATTCTTTTTCTCTTTTTTCTTCTTCCTTTAAGCTATGATTTCCTTTTTCGTTTTTATCTCTATAGACTCTTCGCTTTTTATCCTATTAAGCTTTCGCATGCCTTTCTCAACCTCGCTTCTAATTTATAGACTAAAATGTCACTTAATATCACCCTCCCACAAAAAGTAAGAGATTTATTATTTTATTGTTATGAATAAGAAAATGATTTGCACCGAATGCTTTTAATTGGCAGTAGACTTTATTTCTGCCGTCTTACAAGGATTTGTTTTTGTTTTTATTAATAAATAATTGCTTCGACACATGCTCGCTTTAGCGTCTATGTAATAAAAATATTATTTTTTGCTCCTTTTTCTATTGGGCTCTCTTAATAACCTTTTTTTAATGTTTGAGTTGTATCTCCTGAATACCTTTACTTTGGTATATATATATATATATATATATATATATACATATATGTATATATATATATATATATATATATATATATATATATATATATATATATATATACATATGCTAATCTCCAAACATATTCCGGCCCTCTCGGCGGGGCATTAGAATACGCCGACTGCCCCCCCCTGCAGAGGGTAAAATCTCCTCAATGGGGGTCCTGGATATGCCTTAAACTATATCCAGTGGTGAGGCCCCAGCTTGTGGGCTTTAGGTAGTCTGGAGCCACCCTTTAATAAACATTGCTCCCAGGTCCACTCTGACCCGGAGTGGTAGTAGCTGTTAGGGTCCCAACTATGGGTTAAATAGAAACCAACGTGAAAACAACAAATATATTCCATTAATACATTTTTTCTTCAAAATCGTTTGATTCGGCATTAAATGACCAACCAACCAATAATCATTCTCATACATTGCATGACGTTGAAAATTCCATGCGCTGCCATGCTCATGTCCCCGTATATAAATCTGTTCATCGAATATGTACTTGTTCGACATCAAGCATCATTTTCTTTTGGCGCTCAGCCTTTTTTTTACTCTATACCAATATCAGAAGTTCAAATTTTACATTAACCAATGCTTTAATCTTTCGAGGCATGCCCCTTATTAGTAACCCTTAACGTCCAGGTGCCAGTATAGATTGTTTGGGTGAAGGTTAGTAAAAACAAAAACACAAACCTTGAATAAAAACCAAAATATATAACAATCCACTCACATTTTCTCGCCTGTTATAATGGCCACCACCCCACGCACATATATATATATATACATATATATATATTAATTTCTTGCAACATATCTCTGTTTTTTTTATTTGTTCACTGTATCAATTCCTATGTATTTTGCCCATTACTCGTATGAAATTTATATGCTTATTAAATAAGCTTTTTCCCCCAATTGCAGGTTAGTACTTTTCGAATATTCTATGAAGCTTTATTCACGACGGATAATAGAGTAGTCATTAGCCGTAAGAGAGCAAGCATTTTTGTATTTTCTAAAATGGATCTATGTAGAAATCGATGCTTACCGCGAAGAACATTTCTGAAGGGTTATTCTATAGTATATAGCCATGAATCATCAGTATTTTTTCGAGATAGATAAAATACGAAAATATCCACTTATAGGAGAATATGTCAAAATTGAAATGCAAATAATGAAAACACATGCTATGCGACCACATATTAAGGTAGATTATAACAGAAAGACATATAGAGATTTATGCAGTTCCATGTATGTATAGGAACAACCCATGCGATATGTTGAACTAGATATAGGGACAAGTACTGCCGACGATGGACCGGATTGTGTACATAATTGCAAATGGAAATTTATTTAATATTTGTGTATTTTTTTAATGACATAATATTTCAGCTAGCATTAAAACGAGACTGACCACTTCAGCAGCAGGCTCACCTGTATTCGCAACAGTTTCAGTAATAAACATTCCTTCTCGGTAGGAGAGTCCACCCATGGCTGAAAAACGAAATGAATATAACAGATTATATGTTTACTGTGAACATCACATTTTCTGTGGTAGAAAGGTATTTTTAATTCGGCTTTAAATTTGCTCTATTTACAGTGTAGAGCTAATTTAACAACGAATGAAACATATGTTCATATCTTACTACTGTGGCACATGACCTCTAAAATCTTCCGGCTTCAGAAATATTATAATTCAATCAGAAATCCGTACAAGATTTAGACACCCCCTTTTTATCCATAAAGATTATCCTCGTTCGGTTATCTGAATACGTTTTATTTTTCAGCATCATCCTAAGAGGTAGGAATTGATTAACTTTTAAAGACTCTTAAATCACTTAAATCATTTATCAGTGAAAATAATTTCAGACAATGTTATACAACACTATAATTAAACTTGTTTTATATTTATGAAAGTTTTTAAAAAAAGTGAGTTGATAATTTTCTATTAATTCCGCACTAAATTATACAAATAGACTCTTTTATATATTAAGCTAGGAGTACATATAACTAGTAGGATCCGTTACCCGGCGTTGGCCATTCGAAGCATGATCTGTCCTCGTAAACAAAATTTAACTAAGAGTTGTTGGTGGCCACTGTAGCTCCTGGCAAATGTCGGACAGTGGCGTCCATGGGAGCCGGAGCTTAATTAGAAAAAAAAGCATGTAAGGGAATTCATGAATACAGAGGTGTAATCTATGAAAGAAATTACTTCCCGAGAAAAGTAAAACTCATTCAAAATAATAAAATACAAAAATAAAGTGTTTGCAGTTTAGTAAATGTGGTAAAACCACCACTTTCTGTAGTCAATGTAATTTACGGTAAAGCTAAAGCCAAGTTGAATTATATAAAAGAAAACGAAATAGTCTCCAGGAATAGGAAATATCAATGAAGACAATTTTAATGAAAACAAGAGAAATGGAGCATCCGGCGAAGGTCAAAAATAGTTTCTAACTCATAAAGGTAATATTGCTATGCGTTTCTTTTATCAGGGCGTTTTTGGGGGATGGGAAGGGAAGTGGATACATACAGTCTATTTTCACAATCGAGAAAAATCATTTAACATTGCCACATTTCAAGGATTTTGATGGAGATGAGAACGAATATAACGTTTACAAATACTGTCAACACGTTTTTTCTATAATGAGAGGGAATGTTATTTCTAAGAATTTCTATAATAATGTTACGTAAAAAGAGAACCCGTTTTTGACCATTTGTCCATTGTGGGGGCACATATAAGAAACTCAGTTCAACATAAACTGAGCATCTACAGGTAGTCCTCTCCCCAGAACAACAGATATTATATGTTTATATTTGCGTTACGTGGCGGCCCAGACAAAAGACTTTGCAAAAATAAAAAAAAAATGTCAACACCCGTTCTTTGTTTATTTTCTTAAATAGATTGTCGAAAGCACCGTTTGTTATAATACTAAATAATAAATAATTAACATGTGTGCAGTCTAGCAAAAGTGGTAAACACACAACTTTGCGTAGACAATGTAATTAATGTGAAAACTAAAGCTTATTAATCGGTGAATTATATAAAACACATCTAAATGTTCCTCAGCAATAGGAAATGCCTGCAAATAAAAACAAATAAAACAAAAGTAATACAAAATCCGGAAGGGTGGGAATTCATTCCCAGATCTAAAGAAAAAAACAAAATAAAAACATTGCTATCCGTATATTTAAAAAATCGCTTAAGTGTGTTTTATTTAAGAGGATTAGAAGTGGATACATGTATATTTCCATAGTCGATAAATATGATTTAACACTGCTTCTTTTATAGGTTTTCGGTGGAGTTAAACACGATAACAACGTTTACAATTTCTGCCTACGCGTAGTGTCTATGATACGACAAGTTGTTAATTTTCAGAAAGCGGGCGATAACTTTCCTCTAATAATATAACATACAATGAACTCACACTTTTGGTCTTGGGGTATATACAATGAACTCAACGTAAAGTAAACAGGGTACCTACACCTTGTCTCCCCCCAAAAAAACAAAAAAAAACAAATATTAAATGTTTACATTTGCGGTAGGAAACAATCAAGACAATCGATATTTACAAAAAAAAAAAAAATAGTATGAAAAATCTTAGCACTCTTTTTTTTAAATATAGTGTCCTAAACGTAATATAACGACGTATTGTAATGAAAGTGCTCGTTGAAACCTCGGGGTTTCTTTTTCGAAAACATACATTAAAAAGCATTAAATGAAAGCGTAGACGAAATAATAACGGTACATCAATTAAGTAGTTTCGTTTTTCTTAAAAAAACTCAATCTCGTATGTAAGTTTTTCGAATGAATAGGGTAACATGGTAAACACACACATGCAACCGAACACAATCATACCTAAAGACCTGGGGTACGTTTCTTGGCGGTTTGTTTTTTTTATTTACAAGGTAGTCACCATTTATAAAGGCCCGGAAGCCACTCGGAGATAAGGGTTATTGTGTGTACAGCACGGTAATGTTGGAGAATTTACAAAGTATCTTACTAAAGGGGGCGGTTCATCAGGAATTTACATTGGACTTCAACACATCCACGTTGTATTTAGGTGGGAAACAGGCAACCGGAACAGAGTTCCAAAGGCGTGCACATCTGAGAAAGAATCTTTGTTCATGGACTCTACATTTTTATTTTGGCACAGATAAGGAGTGGGGACAATTTTTGACAGTGGTTTCAGCTAGGCAGGCGTTTATGGTTAAAGATTGGCGAGGGGGACCAGAGATTGGAGTGCAGACGAGCGCCTGTCATGGTAGTAACGATAACACAAAGACAGGCTTGCAACGTCTCTGCTGTGGGAGAGAGGTTTGAGGGAAAAGAAAAGGTCATCACCTACTAAGCCACGAAGCCTATTTTGTACTCTCCCAAGGCAGTTTTTAAAGAATGGGTTAATTTTGTAAGCACACATACACCCGCCCACATATGCACCAAGTTGTTAGTCGGCAGACTCGGTCGAAGGTTATAAAATAATATGTATACTGCTTGTTTAGCAAATCATATTCCATAGGAAATGTTGTAAGCGTTTAGAAGTTAAGTTAACCAAATGAACAAACGAACATACAAATAAAGCGCGCAAAATGAGAATCGCAGAAACGGATTGAATTATAAAAGAAATTTTATATTATATATATATATATATATATATATATATATATATATATATAAGGAATGAAACATTTCTGATGTACATTATTTAATGCGATGATAACATGGTGATAACATGGTGACTCTTCACTCTTCACAATCAAAACCTAAAGATGATTGTTTTACGTTTGCATAAATCGTTGGGTAATTGAATTATTAGTTCCTATTTCTATGTATAAGACTGGATTTCCCGCAAAATCTTAGAAGTTGCCGTTATATACGGCTATTGGCTCAGTTTGCTGATAATATATATATATATATATATATACATTTATATATATATATATATATATATATATATATATTTTAATGTATGATATATATGACTTGTGATCCTTGTGACAAATTTGTGCACTTCAATTAAAAGCAGTTTTATTACGATGGGATCTTAGTTGAATACCACGAGATAATATAGTCTCAAGTATCTCGTCTTTATAAATAATACATATTGCACATGGTTATGAACTGATGTATTCTATGCAGCCAATGCTAGAATAAATATATAGTTCAGCTGTTTTTACTTTATTGAAAATCTTTCCCACTCTATGCAAAATGTTTGTGGATTTCGCCCTTTTCGTTTCTGGCAAAGAAGCATATTATTTTGCAAAAGTATTAAATACATACATAGAGGTTTACTATATTATATGTGCCTTACGCAGAAATGTATGCGATTTAAATGATAAAATATTGGAATTGCACATATAGTTCATTTTTCTTTATTATATCATAAACACTCCATTTCATTAAGTCCATTATTGTAAGTGTGTTAGCAACATTTCCCACATTGATTAAATTCAGATAAAGTGTTATTCTGTTTAAAAGGTTCATGTTTATTCCATAAGGTGTTACGTCTTTTCCCGCGTGGTGATTTTAAATGCTTCGTTTTGCTACTTTAATGTAACATAAAGAATATTTTAATATCTGTAAATTTCAGGTCATGTACTTTATACGAAAAAATTCCAAGTTTCTTTAAAAAAAAAAAAAAAAAAAAAATAATAATAATAATAATAATAACTATGATGATGATTATGATGATGGAGTCATGGATATATATATATATATATATATATATATATGTATATATATATATAGAGAGAGAGAAAGAGATAGATAGATAGATAAGAGTACTAGGAGAATTACTCGTCGTTTACTGGGGTAAAAGAAGCCTACAGAAAATAGACTGTGGTTGATGAAAGTATGATAGGTTATGAAAAGGTAGGGGTTGAAAAAAGACAGATGGTGATACTCAACAATTTGACTATAAGCTAAATATGATGAAAGTAAAGATAATTTTCGCAAAAATATATTTTTTATATCAACTTTGTTCCCATTCATAGCCAAGAATGACCAAAATGGTGTTTCCTTACAAAGAGGAATTTATATACATATATATATATGTATGTATATATATATATATATAATATATGTATTATATATATATATATATATATATATATATATATATATATATAATATAAATATACAAGAAAGAAATGTTACCATCGTAAATAAAAGTTTGTTTTATGGTAGACAATTTCATTGCTTTGTATTTTAAGTAGTTTGCAATATTTTTTTTAATTCACTAATCGGTTTAAAAGAAAATCAAACTGGCATCGAAATGTAAATGGAGAGCCGCGTTTTCAATTTGAAGGAGGAAAACTGATCATTCTGTGTCAACAATTTAAGAGAGTTCCGCCAACTTAAGGAATATTTATAAACATATTTTAACGTTTTCTCTTATTTTGTGCTTGGAGACTATTCGATTATGGCATGTGTTGTTTATAAACAAATTCATTTAATAGTTATTGCCTCAAATTTCTTTTTAATTTCGGTTCGCTGAAATTATTACAAGTAAAGAGGATTAAACACTATTTCAAAATAAAAAAAAAACATTAACTGAAGTTTTAATGACTGTGGTATCATGTGTTTCTTGTATATTTATTTTTCCGGGTAGTCGTTTGTTGGCTTTTCTGCTAAACACCCTTACTAATAATATTGACGAACTATCGAAAAACAAAGAAACAAAAAAAATAATGAATCTTTATTTACTTTATTAAAATAATCCGAAACAGCAAATATATAACAGGGATATATTAAAGTTAACACGTGATTACTTTAGTTTTGTAAAGCAAATAATTGATATATATATATATATATATATATATATATATATATATATATATGTATATATATATATATATTAAGAAGAAAATGGTGGTCTTTTCAATCAAGCCAGCTACGTTCAAATTTAACCGGATTTAAAGGTGTAGTATTGCGCCGTTGGATTCAGGATTGTACTATTGGAATATAAAGGACACGTGGAAAGTGTTGAAATCAACTGAATTCTATTCTAGTACAAAAATAGCTAAAAAGAGATATATAAATAAAAATAAAAAGGCTATGTAAATGTTTTTAAAAAGACACGTAATCACGTGAGCAGGCGTTTTTTCTTTCTTTTGGCACGATAACAAGTAGCGTTCTTATTTTGCATTATTTATCTATTAATCTATTTTCGTATAAGTTCCACATGCAAGTGGAGACTTGAAAACAGAGTTACCAAAATATGTGCCGAGAATTGTTTAAAGTTCCGACATTGTTTTGGCTTTCACTTTAATATAAACGTGAATTTATAAGGTGAATTTATTCGACACAACATGATTCAACTAAAAAAATAAATAAAGCTTACGTGAATTAAGATAAAGTTAAGGTCTTATTTTGGACGCTCCCCCTTTACAAAAAACCTTGTACAAACTTTGTGACATATTTTCATTCTATGGAGGTTAGGCGCGAACGAACAGCCAAAAATTTAATTATACCATATTTCTTCAAACTGAAACATAATTATCAAAGTATACTTACTCAAATAGATATGAAAAGTCTTTGTTTAAGTTTGTGTCATATTTCCATGGAGTACACGCGCGAACGCTGATCCCACAATTTTATTATACCATCCCTATTTAAGTTGAAACATATTTATCAAAGTAGCCTTAATTTACATCTATGTCAAACACCTCTATAAACTTTTTTTTTCCATTTGTTATTTCCATACTTTGTGGACCAGGCGCGAACGTAGAGCTCCACAATTTTTATGAACCGTCGTTGTGCCAGCTCAAACATACCTATTTCTGGTCCTGGATACACATTCTATCATTATATGTAATCAGTTTTTTTTTTAATAGTCAACAATATAGGAGCCTATTCGTGACCAGGCACACACAGTAGTTTAGCTTTATATTATAGATATTCATAAATCCAATCAGATTGTTCGTATGTTGTCAACATCGTGACTTGGAAAGATGAGAAACAAGAGAGCTGTTGTTAATTTGCCTCCTAAAAATCGACAGAAAACGATTAATGTTCATATGGATTTCTGAAATCCAAAGAGAATCGTCCAGTAAGATGTATAATATCCCTAATACTTATATCATAATTAATTATATTCTAAAGAAACGACACCATATGCTAATTTAAGGGCCAGGTATTAATGTTAAATACCCCCGTTCGGTGTATGTAGGGCTAAATATATGACAAAAAAAACATAATAAAATCCACATATTTAATATTGTATACGATATCTAAGTATTTTATCAATGTTGTCTTATATATAAAACAGACACGTAGCTTACACTACATATTTTCAATACTACGAGCAGGGACACAATGAGACACGTCATAAATAAGTGAGAAGCTTCGAAAAACTTACAATTGTTAAATTAAAAAAATAACTCTTATATGTAACAAACCTTTTCTTTATTTTATTTAAATAATTGCAGGCGCTCAGTATTTCTCGTTCGTAAATACTGTTAAATGGTTTAGTTTTATTAGAGCAGTTTTCGTATTTATTTTTATATTATTTATTGGATTCAATATATACTAATAGTTCAAATAGTTTTAAAAAATGACTCGTGCGCAACCACCTATAATCGAACCGAAACGTTTAGCTTACGATTTTACTTTTTTTTCCTTGGACGCTAAGGTCTGGCATATGAAAGCATTTTTGCTGTAAGTCTATAAAAATAGCACCTATAACTATTAATCGCATGTCTATTCCTGATGACGTGGTTTGACCCTATCTTGATAAATTCTAATTATTTCATTTTCCAAAATTTCCAGCAGTTTTCCATGGCTAAAAATCAAATATAAAGTTTCGGTGGAGTTCAATACACTTTATATAAAGATTCATGCCTGTAGACTAAAAACAGACACAGGAGTGTTATAAGATTTTTTTAATATTCAGATATATATGCATATATACACTTATAAAAATGTATATATAGAAAGATATTTCTGTTTATTACAATATTTGTTCACATATATTACGTACGTATACATTATATAGAATATCTGCATGAATATAGTTACACGTAATTGTTAACTAAATATGATCCTCACACAAAAAAACGACACAAAAATAATAAGGAATACATTTAAATGGATTTTAAAAGAATATTCTAATAAGCTAAATCGTTTGCAGATTTATAGAATTACACGTCAATATATTACCAAGTTGTATATTCTTTTTAAATGAATAGGAAAAATTATTAAGATAGATAGCAATACACAAAAACTCATATTAGGATAGTTTTCCCCACAGTATTGATAAATGTTAACGCATTCTTTTGTTAGAGTTTTATTATTGCCCATTTGACAATTCGGATTTGGAACATGATGCTGATTTAAATCAACGGCTAAAACAATAATTATATTTTAATGGATTAAAGCTCCATTGCACAAGAGTAAAAATAGATCTAATATAACATAATGCTTTTTTTTTGTTTTCAATTCTCGGAAGTATTTATTCTTTCAATCTATTCAGTATTTCCCCTATTAAACACCTAGTTCAGAATTGTAATATTTAAAATGAGACAGATCACGCATGGTATGTGTTGAAATATTGTGGGAGACAGTACAAGACATTCTCTTGGCATAACACGCCATATAAAACGTTTATATGCATATAGAATACTTAATTAAATATTTACACATACTTTACCAATCAACAAAAATGTGCCAGGGATAAGGTTGTGATCTAATTATCTAATTATTCAAATCAATACATTTTGTGACGAAGAGTTTTTTTTTTATGCTTCAGGATACACTATCTTACCAAATAGGAAATTTAACAAGTTATTCTTTTATTTCCTTGAAGTTTCTAACGTTGAGTATGAGGTAGCCAAACCAGCTAGCAACGTTGCCCTGTTTTTTATTGAAACAATTCGAGATCTCTTTTTAGTATTCCCGTTGCTATTTTAAGTGCAATTGTCTGAATCTCTTTAGCACTTGGTTAACCGAAAATATAAGTCAGGACTTCAGGTTCTTCTTCATAAGCCCTCTGGTACCGATAATAGTTGTATAATTGATATCTTCCTACACTTCCCGTTTCTATTAATATCATACATGCGACCTTGATATTTGGTATGTTTCTCACTTTCAGCTCTGGTTAGACATCTATCATAAATACACTCACTTCAGTAAGGCTGCAACATTTTCTGACTTATGCCATATAATTATATCAGGATTGCTGCAGCATTTTCTAGTTACGTGTGTGCAGAGATTACATGGGCGTAATGTATAGTGTATGAATAATTTCCAACTGTGCTTTCAACCAGTTTATGAATGCTAAATATTTTAAAAGACGATATGTCGCCATTTAGTTTAACTGTGAAATATTTTATTAGGAACATAATTTTGAAGGAAAAACTACACGAATTTGTATGCATATTAAATAAAATAAAATTTAAATATAACCATCTGAAAAGCAAATAATATTTCTTCCTATCAAATCTACAGAGAATTGTGCAAACAGGAAATCTTTTTAATGTACATTTCATCCCAATTTGCAAATCGGCATATAAGAGAATGCATGAAGGAAGCATACGAATTAAGATTGAAATTGTGTGTATGCACGTATACATGCACGGAGAAAAGTATTTATGTTTCAGTGGTATATTTGCATTCTTTCACTTTACCTCCTCTCTGGAATTATCGAACTAATCAAATAGACATTGCATCCAACGGCCTTGGTAGTATGTATTTCTTGAGGATAAGATTTTCCAATTAATATATCATTATAGTAAAAGTGATCAATAAATCGACTTCTTTCGAACGCTTCAAGCAATATCGCTTATTGTATATTTACGTACAGAGAGCGAGTACATTATTAAACAAAATTGATATACACAAGCGTATACACACACCCTCATATATATATATATATATGTATGCATATACCCATATATATATATATATATATATATATATAATTGCATTTGATAGTAAGTGTGTATATATGTATTATATATATACATATCTATATAAGCATATATAGACACAGACATATATATATGTGTGCGTATATATATATATATATATATATATATATATATATATATATATATATATATATATATATATATGTTAATGTGGTAAATAGATGATGGAAAATATATAGATGTATAGATGTGCATGAAGGAAGCATGTATATTTTTTCTTGTTCATCACGGCTTGATCAGAAATATGCCTATTAGTTGAACTGACTTCACCCGGCTGTTATTAAGTATACTTATATATATATATATATATATATATATATATATATATATATATATATATATATATGTGTGTGTGTGTGTGTGTGTGTGGGTGGGTGTATATATATATATATATATATATATATATATATATATATTGGTTATAATATACTTTTTTCTGTTTTCTGGATACCTCTAAGACTCTCATTAATATTGGATCCTGAATATATATATATATATATATATATATATATATATATATATATATATATATATATATATATATATATATATATATATATTGGTTATAATATACTTTTTTTTCTGTTTTCTGGATACCTCTAAGACTCTCATTAATATTGGATCCTGAATGAAATCGTTGGATATGCTCGCTTTTAAAAAAATTGAATTGATCAATATATCCAAACATTTGCCACACATCGTTCTGTTTGCTTTATCATAGCATTGCACCGAAAAAGTATTACTCCTCTAAGCATCAGATTTAAATATAAACTTTAATAACTTTATTTTTCAGCAAGAAATACAAGCAAATAAACACACATTTCATATTAATAAGAGATTAAATCACACACACACATACACCCACACACCCAAAATCCACACAGAAACACCTCCATCATACTTAATAGCTCACCACTTATCAAGGCCCAGCAGGACTGAAATCTAATAGTAAAGTAACGATTATAGTTGTAAAATATTTTGATGGGCGATTCTATAAAAATATTAAAGTCAAACTCGACGTATAAAAAGATTATTGCGTTCCAGAGCCAAATAAGTCTAGAACTTAACTCTGCTCATAAATGTTCATTTCAGTTTAAACACAGATGGGGACTGAGGAAAGTTGTTGGCGGTTGTTTTTGTTAAGCGAGAATTTGATGTGTACGTTTGAGGAAGAAAATTAGAGCTCATATAATATAAGAACATATATAGCAAAGAGTGATATTCACACACACCTATCAAGTTAGCAAGCGTGAGTTAGGCAGGCAAAAAGACCATCGCCACCCAAATTAAAAAAAAAACTATTTTTTACCCTACCCAGACAAGAAAAAGTGCG
>NC_136495.1:137781401-137913901 GCF_053919585.1 Euprymna scolopes | reverse complement strand
TTTTATTGGAAGCCATTAATGGGTTTGTATTATACACACACACGAACATTTGTAGCAGAATAACATCCTTCAACAGTCGAATTAATTTGTTTGGTGACTTTTCACTTACTTTCCCCAACCACGGCAATCGAATATCAACCGGGCATTTATCCACCAGATTGGAGATTGTTCGTAAAAAGTTTGCTCTTTTCCTTTTAATGGTGTTTTCAATTACATCTAAAGGATACCAATTATTGGACAATCATCTGTAATTTTGTTTACTTCCTCATCACATTTTTCTCGCGAGCTGATCATTAGGGCAGGATGTGTTAATGTATAGATTAAATTATATTTTCGCTTGTTAGGACAGACTGAATCCCAGCGTATAGACAGCTCAGTGAATGTTGGTTTGCGATACATCGATGTGAGATGACTAGATGGAATTTTCGTTACCAAAACATCGAGAAACGCCAGGGCGGAATTATTCTCACTTGCATACGTACACTTTAGCACCCGATGCATACGGTTTAGTAACGAAAAAAATTCGTGTGCCTCCGAATAACTATCAAATAGGCAAAACGTGTCGTCTACATACATAAAATAGACCAAAGGTTTTATGGGCCCGGACATTAAAATGTTGGCCAATGTACGTCCCAACACGGATCCCATCGACACGCCTTAAATTTGCCTGTACATTGCATCATTAAAATTAAATTCAATGGATGTAACGGCAAATTTAATTAGTTCACCGAATACGTGTTCAGGAATGGAAGGTGTTTGACTTTGGGTGCGATATAAAAAGTCAGCGAATTTATTTGTGCTCGTTGATTTTTGCATGTAGTCAGCGAAATGAAATGAACCTTTCAGACAGTATTTACTATAATAATTTGATACTGGCTGCAGAATATTGGAGATCCATGTTGCAACCTTCTGTTGTAAGGACCCTACCACACTACCATAGATAGAATGGTCCAAAGATAATATCCGCTCTGTGGGTTTTGGGAGGCCATATACTCTTGAAAGGATAGAGCCCGAGGGTCTAATCTCACTAGCTACCCCAGAAGAAAGTAAACGACTTTTTAACCATTTAACTATTTTTTCGGGAATTTAGATTCTAGAGTATATATATATATATATATATATATATATACATATATATATATATATATATATATATATATATATATATATATATATAAATTCTTCGATAATTTTGTATAGGAGTTAAATTCCATCATGCCATGTATGCTGACGATCGAACGATGACTGTAACGGCAAAATGAAGACAAGAAGCGGCCCACACACTCCAGTGTTAGGCGACGACATCTCGAACCGCTGTGTTGCTTTTTCCGTGTGCCTTACATTTGGATATCGTTCATTCTCCTGGGAAGCTGGTTGCATTCCTAGGACGTTCCCAACCAAGTAATCCCCCCGGAGAGAGATAATATCATAACGTTACCGTAAATCCAGGATTGTTTATCGCATAGGTACAAACACCACGTTAAGGGTAAAATATCCATAGACAAATACCAAAAAATCAACCCTAGACAGATAAAAACCAACGGGCACACCAACCAAAAACAGACGACTTTATTAATCAACTACAACTGACCATCTACAAAGGATAAAGAGGACACAAGAAAACTCGAGATAAACTAAGGTAGGCTACTATTTCCTCTGCTCTTTTTGTATCACCGCAAATCTTTTACTTTTAAAAATGTGTAAAAAATGCTTGTGCATGGATTGTTTTGTTTAACCATCGGCTATTTAAAACTATATATGGTGGATTCTCCCATCGAAGACGATGAATGAGGGTTCAGTATGCAATCTTCAGTAGCTCCCAAGCTCTGTGACACTACATGCGTAATTGCAATCCTGTAGACGTCCGCTACACTCCTCCGCAGATGGTGGACATTCATATGCTCGTCGGTCAAAGATGCCTTCTTGAGTGAACAGATAACCTGCTTTGCTGCGTTCTCTGAGACCACAATGGCATACATATTCATTTTAGGTGGATGTTTCCTGTGTTTTGCCTTCATATTTGCACGAAGGGCGTCCATATGACAAAGGCGGTTATGTTAAAATTCTTTGGCGCCGAAAGAAACACATATTCCTCAATTTTCTGCGATCCCCTGCTGCACTCCTCCAGGAATTCAGAGAGACTCCACCACGTTTCAGGTTGTCTTTTAGTTTATCTTTTTAACGAAGCAGGGGTCGCCCTATTGGAGGGCAAGAGTTTGTCAGTTGCCCATAAAAAAAGTGCTTACGAACTCTTGAGTCATCGCATTTGTATCCTGATAAAAAATGATTCAATACCAGTGATTTAACATCTCTCCAGTTATTCACTATTCGGAACACAATCGTGCCATCCAACATTGCAAATAAAACGAAGACATCTCATATGGAAGGAGTCACGCTGATTTATATGCTTGCGGTACAAGGTCCACGTTTCGGCACCATACAGAAGAGTAGGCAGAACAATAGATTTGTAGACTGCCACCTTTACTTTTTTTTTCGTGGCTGTTCCACAGTCTGTGTCGAAACCAAATTCCTCATTAGCTTTATTAATTATACATTTGATGTCCTTTTCAAATTTAGCATCATCAGAGACAATAGAGCCGAGGTATGTAAAAGAAGATACTGTTTTCAAAGCTTCACCATCAAAATATACCACTGGTTGTGAAGAGGGCGTAGTGTTTGGTTTTGGCTGGTGAATAATTTCAGTCTTTTTCATGCTAATTGTAAGACAGAAACCCTTACATGCACCAGAAAAGTTATGTATGATTGTCGGCATGATATCAAGACTATGGGTGGCAAGAGCACAGTCATCAGCATAGAGGAGGTCAAGAACAGTCTGCACAGAAGTCTGGGTTTGGGCCTTGAACCGTTGCTGGTTAAATAATCCTCCACTTACTCGATACTCAAAGCCTATGCCTCCTGAGTTGTTCCTGAAAGCTGTCTCAAGCATCACCATTAAGAAAAGAGAAAATAGGATCGGAGCAAGGGCATATAATTTTTTTTGTTTAAGCATCGGCTATTTAAAACTATATATATATATATATATATATATATATATATATATATATATATATATGCATATATATATTTACGAAAAATGTCTAACACTAACCAAACTCAAATTAACAGGGGCCTCGTAATGAAAATTGGATTTCACTCGAAGTTGTTTGGCATCTCCAAAATCGTAGTCACATTCCCACTCAACCACTAACGTCCTTATTGCTTTCTCTAGTTACTCTCCGCATATTTTTTCACCCTTATTTAATATTTAATAGAACTAGCTGATGCAGAAACAACATTTTTAAGAGGGATCTTTCAAACGTATGGTTTTCATGCTCCTACATTTATTTTTTTCGTGCTCATACATTAAGCTTTTTCCCTGTTTCAGTCTTTATATTTTAGGTTCATATTTATTGATCGAATGTATATCTCTCAAGGGTTCTCTTTCACAATTCAAGCATTTATTTTATTGATAACTGCTGCGTCTTTTTATGTTTCTATCTGACTCTAATCTATTCAATATATACGAGTTATTAGGGGGGTCCTTATACTCTTTCCAATATTGATATTATCTTGATTGTGTTTTACCTCTATATCACATAAATCTCTCTGGTCAATTCCATATTTTCAATCACATCCTGTTTTATTCGTATTTGACTATATATTGCCGAAATAAAAAGATCTGTGATCTTACAGCGGTTTTAAAATATATTTTATATGCACGTATGCCTCTTTCCCATCGGTTTTTTTTCATCTGCCTTTAAAAATGCGGTTAGTTTGAATTGTACAGTTTATATCGCGTTGCATAATTAAAACAACAACGTCATTGATCCCAACCAATAACGGAGTACTCTAACTCAAGTACTCAACCAATATAGACAAACGTAGGATTTCATGTGCCGGTTTTTATGCATAAAATCTAAAAATAATTGTCTACATAACTAAACATATAAACTTATAAAATATATTCATATTCTAGTGTTGAGTCTAAGTTTAACAAGTTTCATAGAAAACAGGGCAAGCAGCAAAATTTAGTTCTTATACGAATAAGCTGTCTATTTGTTGACAGACTCTTAATTAAACTATGTGAATTCATATTATATAAATACATGAAGAAATAATAAAATAACTTAACAATTTAAACACGAGGAGCAAATGATCGAATCAAAAGCGAGGAATTAAATAAATAAATACAGTCTATCAATAAAATAGATATATAAATAAGTTGCCATTAGACACGAAATAAAACAGCCATACCGAATGAAGATAGGGGCATTACAACGACGACGGTATAACATCAAGGTGAAAACTTTCGTCAATAAACAACCGCCGAGTAAAAACAATACTAATAACTCCCCGCCGCAACAGCTTGAACACACGATATCGCACTTCCCCCTTTTTCATTCAACCATTGGCCCACGACTATCCCTTTTCTCACCACACCTTCTTCCAAAATATCTACTGATTATATTATACATAGTATACACCTGTCTTTCATACAGGGTGTAAACCTAACTCGAATATATATTATAAAAAACGAATGTAAACATTACACACATTTTAATATCGCTCCAATTTAGGTATGATTAATTGGCATCTTCGAATTGATATTCTACTCCAGGATGTATGCACATATATAACCAATAATGCCTGTAAAATGAATCTACATTATACCAACGTTGTCATTTATTGAGTACTCTTTAATAATTATGCTGGTTTCATTAGACGTACATCTAGGAAACTAAGATACAAACTATTATAAACACACTTACATGCACATATATGAAGGTATATATATATATATATATATATATATATATATATATATATATATATATATATATATAATGAACTTTGACATATATGTCAATAATATTACCACGCCCAAACACGGACGACTTCCTGAAACCATTATGAATGATGGATGATCTAATAAGACACTTGAAATCAACCGCCTCTGTTTTCTACAAAACGATGAGGATAACATCACTGAGGAAAAACTGCATTTACATCTTGAAACCGCCAGTTATAGTTTCCTAACTAGCATTCGATGAAAATCATTTAATGACCTGGCACATACCATTTAAGTCTACAGAAACAAGGATTCTTTTTTCCACCAAACTCGACAATATTGTTAGACGTATCGAAACATCAAAAACCTGTTGTATAAGCTGATAACCTTCATCAAAAACAATGCAGCAACCTTCTTTTCAAATTAAACTTTAAAATTCATGTAAATTAATGAAGTCGTCTAGTTTTCAATGAGCTGGAGGACCTTAGTGATGCATATAAAAGAAACATAAATGTGCTTAATAAAGCAATAAAGTCCAGAATAATACGTTGCATTTTAGAAACCTTTAGTAGATTTTATTAAACTACTTTTGTTGGTAGCAGCTTGAATTAAAGTCTAAAATGCAAAAAGCAAGTACAATAGTTTAAGTGCTTTCTAAGCATATACGTTCACTTTAAACGCACCCATATTTCATCAAAAGCCATTATATTTATTTAATATGCCAGACTTTCGTTTTGTGGCAATTTACCTCATAAAATGCACTTTTTTATGCTAGGTTTTATCATTTTTAACGTGAGTCAAAATCTGTTCTCTTTTCTGTTATCATGTTTTTCGATTATCCATGTTCAGTACATGTCGAAGGCATTCTGATACAAATCCGGCCTAAAAACAAATCAATGAAATAAATTTGTCTGAAATTATATATATTGCTCGAGACTTTTAAATCTGCATACGAAAGTACCTATAAAAAGACACACAATGTATCTTTTATATTATGGTGCATGGATAGATTTTGAAAGATGAACATATGCATATCTATAATATAAAGTAGGAGGTATGTGTGTGTGTGTGCGTGTGTGTGTGGGTGTCTGGTCACGAATAGTCTCCTATATTGGTGACTATTAAAAACAAAAAAACAAGTGATTACATATAATGATAGAATATGTATCAAGGATACTTAATGGCTATGTTTGATCTGGCAGAACGGGGGTTCATAAAAATTGTGAGGTCAGCGTTCGCACCTGGCACCCAAACTACGGAAATAGAAAAAAATGAAAAAAAAAGTTTACAAGGGTTTTGATATAGATGTACATAATAATACGTTGATAAGTACGTTTCAACTTAAATAGGGGAGACATTATAAAATTGTGGGGTCTGCGTTCGCGCCTGTACTCCAGATAAATATGGCACACACTTTAACAAAAACTGTTCATTTCTGTTTGCGTAAGTACACTTTGATAACAATGTTTCAGTTTGAAGAAATATGGTATAATAAAATTATTGGGTGTTCGACCGCGCCTGACCTTCATAGAATGTATATATGTCACAAAGTTTGAGAAGGTTTTTAAAAGGGGTGAGGGTCCACAATAATACCTTCACTTTAATCTTAATTCACGTAAGATTTTATTTATTTATTTGGAGTTGAATCATATTGTGTCGAATTAATTCATCGCATAAATTCTCGTTCTTATTAAAGTGAAAACCAAAAAAAAAAAAAGTCGAACTTTAGACAATTCTCGAGACAAATTCTGCATACCTCTGCTTTGTTTTTTTTTATGTGCCACTCTTTCGAACATAGATATAGATGAATAATAAAAAATAAGAATGCCACTTGTTATCGTGGCAAAAGAAGTAAAACATCCTGCTCACGTGATTACGTGTCATTTTAAAACAGTTACATAACCTTTTTTTAATTTTATTTATATATATGGTTAAGCTTTTTTGTCAGTGTACTGGAAGGAATTCAGTTTATTACAACCTTTTCTGCGTGTTCTTTACATTAAATAGTACAACCCTGAATCCGACGGCGCAATACCGCGCCGTTCAATACTGAAAAACTGAAACGATGCTGTTCTGCTTGAAAAGGGTGTCATTTTCTACTCATTCATATTTGTATCGATTCTTCGCTTTAAAAAACTGCAGTAATTACGTGTTTACTTTTTAATATTCCATTTTGCTGTTTCGGATTATTTTACTACAGTAAGTAAACCTTCATCATTTTTCCAAACTGTTTTTTTTTCTACTGCGTTGTTCGATATTTATTACAAATTAATTAAAATACAGACGAATGCACTTTTCTACAATAAAAGTAAGTTTTATTGACTATGGTAACATTTAATTCTTGTATATATATATATATATATATATATATATATATATATATATATATATATATATATGCGTGTGTATATATCACATTTTCTCTTTGTAAGTAAACATCATTTTATTGGTCACTTTTGGCTACGAATGGAAACAAAGTTGATATAAAAATATATTTTTCGCGAAAATAATCTTTACTTTCATGATATTTTGCTTAGGGTAAACATTTTGTAGTATCGAAACCTATCTCTTGACAACACCCTCCTTTTCATAACCTATCGTACTTTCATCAATCACACCCCATTTTCTGTTGGCTGTTTTTCAACCCAGTCAACGACAGGTAGTTCTGCTAGTTAAATAATATTTCTCGTCTTGTAATTGGTGTATATTTTATTGTTTCTGTGAATAGATAGAAGTAGATTTTAAACTTAAGCAAACTGACAATACTATACATATATCAAAATATTTGATGCGCAACTAATCCTGCCTTTCCACATAAACAATCAGATTTTTACACATCATGTACTCCTTTTTGTGTTACCCCCACTTCCAATTTGCCATGTATATAGATGACTGTCCCTAATGAGAATTTCAGGTATAGCCATTGGAGTAGTGTAAAGAGGAAATTTAAAATAACCTTAGTAAACATCGCTTTTTATTCGAACTAATATGACAAGTATTTTATTATACGGTAATCTCTGTTTTACTCATGAATTCTGCCGTGCAAGTTGCGGTGAACAAAATGAGTATCAGGATATTTTGGTGTTCTCTCTCACGCTTAAATTAACCAATGATTCCTACAAAAACATGCACGCAATAATATTTTAATTTTATCTCAATTAAGTATATCATTTTCCCCTGGTTACAACCTAATCATTACAGCTATGTATTTCCCTCTGTTTTATACCATAGTTTTGTTTGATTGTATGGAGAACTCATGTATGTTCAATGTTCGTATGTAAAAGCTACCTAATTATGATTTTTTCTTATTAAATTTCAATTATATTTAATAATTCTTAAGACTTCTAAGAAATATTGCAAATTTCATTCTTGTTTATTAGTATTGTTTGTGTTATTATTATTATTGTTCCTATTATTATTATTAATATTATTACTAGTAGTAGTACTAGTAGTCGTAGCATAAGTAGTATTAATAGTAGTATAAATTATATTAGTAGTATTATATGTATTGGTTTATTTCTGAATTACTTCATAACGTGTTTACTATCTCAAGATTTGCTGCAACACAAGTTATCCAATGTAGTTTAAACATAGATAAATATAGTTGCTTTCATAAAATTCATAAAATAATACGACTCTAGTAATATACTGTATAGACTTTGTTCATGACGTGAATTATTTAATTTTCATTTATTACATTTAATGTAAAACTTTATTTAAATCACATTTTGCGATATACCACTTCTGGTTAATTCAGTTTATTTAAAGCTGAAATATAATATTGTAATAATTTCAGACATTGATATAAGCTCCCATCTCTCTTGGGGTTGTACACAGCTGCCTTAATAGTAGGTGATCCGTCACTTAAATAAACGGATTTAACAACACGGAAAAGGAATCATGTATTTTCTTAGGTGCCAATTTTATCCGGCTACTCTGTACAGAGAGATTACTACGATCAATAATACAATTACTATCTACAGTTTTACTGATACTATGCATAGTTATATTAGGCGATATCCACACCCATTCTACTAGCACTTAAAAACATATGCCTGTATCTTATCATATGCTTCATAATTCTTAAAAACATATCATATTCTGATTGTTTCGCTAAGAATCTTCGCACCATATGAGTCAGGAAGATTGTGGTAATCAAAATCACATTATATGTAATGTTGGTCCTCTAGTAAATAATATAAATAAATTACCGACCGACCGAGACAATGACACAATCTTGTACATCAAAGATAATGTGTACCTTGGAAGCCCAGCTCAACAATCTTACGTGTTAGTCGGTCCGGGTTCCAGTAATGAAAATCATGACTGGGAGAACAAATACTTCTCGAATAAGTCGTTAAATTATAGCCGAATACCTATTTATATGTTAAAAATTCATGGAAAAATGCATCCACGTGTATGAGTTGATAATAAATTTAGAAAATTAATATATTTCGAAATTTGCCTGCATATTTTAGTTTTGATGTTCTGAGCCAATGTTATGACTTCCTACCCAAATTAATATCAGGTTTACCAGAATTCTTCTTGTAGTTTTAACTTTTAACCACAGCTGAACATATCTCGACTAAAACAAAAAGTTATTGATAAAAATAAACACTATGCGAAGCAACACACTTGTGAAAATGCAATACTTCATGACAGTAACAAAAAAAAGCTTGCATTAAGGTAGCGATGAAATGAAGGTGTTTTTAATATAACTAAGATTTTTGCACCGTTTCCCACGCAGCATGTTGTCGAGCTTCTTGCAAACGTTATAGTCAGTAAGAAAACGGCTAGGGTAGTGTGGCGTATGAAATATAGTGTCGTTGCCTCGTTCGTTCAACTTCCTCAGGGTCGCTTTAGAAATGGGCGATGAGGCAGAGTCGTGAAGGAGAATCGGGCATTTTCTTTCGAGGAATGCTCGGTGTTGTTGCTGAAGATTCTATTGCATTTTATCCATTTATTAACATAACCTCTCCATTGTACTAGTTTATCTTTCATTAAAATATATAATGAATCAGACCGGTTGTAGACCACACAATATTAAGCATGCCCTTCTTTGGATCCGACTCTGATTTCAGAAAGTGTCATGATTCGTCGGTGTTTAACATCTAAGTAGAGCTTCGACGGTTATCGTACCAAACACAATTTTCATCGCAGGTCACAACTCGGCCGAGAAACGTGTTGTGTTTCATGCGTAAAAAGGGAATATGATACTTCATAACGGCGTTATTTTTGTTCTGGTTTAATTCTGGAGGCACCAAATGATCAAATATTTTTTTTAGATTTCACATCGCTGTCTAGAAATCCAAAATTACCGTCTAATTCAGAAGCAAATGCTAGAACAGTTGTGGGTTGGTTGGGTCCGAATAAGAATCAGTCATTGTCAAAATCAGATAGCCGACGAATCCCCTCACGAACATCTTTACTCTTATAAACGCCACGTAAGTTGTATAATCAATATTGAGCTGAGCGTTTAGTAGTAGTTCTTGAGTTAAACGCGTTCTTGATATCGGGAGCTGTTTTAGCAGCTTTTTGGCATAGGTTGAATTAAAATAAGGAAATAGTGCCAGTTTCGTTTCTTCCATCGTGTATTCAAAGTTCTGAATACCATACATAATCATGTAAAAATATTGTAATTATACCGATGTTATGAAGCGAATTACACTCTTTATTAACATGTAGTAAGTGAAGGTATCATAACGAGCCAAACGTGAAATACAAAGATTTTAATAAAAGTAAAACTATTTTCAAACTTATCTAAAACGCTTTTTAGTGTCGAATATATATATATATATATATATATATACATATATATAAATATATATATATATATACATACCCACATATATGTGTGTGTAAGAGGTTATATATATGTATATATTTAATTTTATATATACACACACATATATATATATATATATATATATATATATATATATATATATATATATATAGTGAGAGAGAGAGAAAGAGAGAATCTGAAAGTGTGTGCGCATAAATGGGTATGCTTTCCTATACCGGGACTACATTAATGTTAATGTTTTTTGTTTGTTTTTTTTTTTTACATGGAGTTCACTAGCTATCAAGCCACTTGGGGATAAGTGTTATTGCGTGCACAGTAGCCGATGATGTAGCATCATAGTAATAGTTAGTATTGGAGATTGGATAAAGTGTCTTACTTTAGGGAGTGATTCATCACTAAGCCACAAAGTGTTGTTTATACTCTGTCAAGGCAGGATAGGCTGTTTTAGCAACTCCAGACCAGATGTGACAGCAGTACTCCATCATTGGGCGTACTTGATTTTATACAGATGGAGAATTGCATCAGTAAGGAGATTTCTGCCTGAGCGGTAGAAGGATCCTACCATTTAACCAGTGACCTTGGAAATATACCTGATGAACGTGTTGCATTTCAGATCCTCGAGTAAAGGAAAACACAGAACCTTTTCAAAAGATGAAGATTTTATATGAAATTATGATGATGACGAATTGAAAGATAATAGTGTTCATAACACACTTTCCTAATACGTTTTCATTTTTCATAAGATTCTGTATCTCTATCGTTTTCTTAATCTACGATTATCGAGAATATTTCATTTGTCTGAGACGTTGTTGTTACTTTTCGTATATTACAATTGTATCGGAAACTTTACCTCAACCAAAATGTTCTACGTATAGTGTGAATTGCTTATCCGTCTATATATCCAAAGAATTTCAAACATTTCAGACAAAAATAAATTATTAGCATTTCTTTATTTTCAAAAAATATACTTAACATCTTTTGGCTTTGAAAAATGTTCAGTTTTACAATAGTTATAATCTGATAGTCATATTATTCGAAGGGTTTCCGTGAATGTTTATCTTAATTCCTTTTATGTAAATCAGAGGTAAGATTTACTTTGATTTAGATGTAGTTATTATGATATTATTTTACAAGAACATTATTTTGGATTTAAAATAAAATAACTCGATTATTGTACGCAATTTTTGCTTGTGCTAACTTTTCCGCACGTCACGGCTAAGGGTTTGTTTATGGTTTAATACAGATACTATAATGTGGACGCATCTTATTTGTTATTAAAAATAAAATCTACTTGGTGAGTCTCCGTGAGTTCAGTTTTAACAATTCTGTGTACGTCACAGGAAAGATTTTCTTTGTTTTTCATATATCTACTGTACTGTAATTATATATTTCATATATCTAAAAGTACAGTATTTCTCATTTAAACATAACACTCTCCGATTATTTTATGTAATTTCCGTTTGGGCTAACTATTTGTACATTACGGCTTTAAGTTCTATTGTTTTTCATATACTGCTGAGCACCTTAGTTTTATTACCTTACCATGTACGGTCAAGAAACGATGTTCTTTTTGCTAAGGCTAAGACATTGTGTTTTTCATACAAGTAGTTCATACAAGCATATTAATTATTACTACACACAAAAAAAGAAAATAATTCTTGGGAGACCTGCTGGTAAAGCAAAACGAAGACGTTTACAAGTGTTCACTGAAATGATCTCAATGTAGACATTTGTTTATCGCCTGATGTTAGAAAGAAAGGTTTTAAAGGAAACACATTGGTGGGCGGTACTGAGGATGATGCTAATTTTATAGCTACGGTTAAAGCTGTTGTATTCTGATAAACAATGGAATTAAATGTGCAAAGTTTACATTATTATTATTGTGGGGCATTATCTGTTCAGTATATATACTGGAATATCCAGGACTGGATTACATTAAAAAGTATGTTGTAATTCATTACGGCATTTCGCACATGTGATTTTTACGCATTATAAAGATTATCGATTATATTTTAACTAATATATTTATAATAGGGAGCGACGATAACATATCTGTGTACGATGATTATAAATGTTCACGTTGGCAATATATTTCCTTTAATGAGGATATTCATCACACGCGCCCTGTCACTTAACATGGCATTTGAAATAAAATACCAGCGTTGTTATTTAATTCATTATGAATCGTCTTAATTTAACCTGTGCCGCTAACTGCGCCATTGCATGCCAAAATAGAATATGCGCGTGCAATAAAGTGCATAATGTACAGCATTACACTCCATTATATATATATATATATATATATATATATATATATATATATATATATATATATATATATATATATGTGTGTGTGTGTGTGTGTGTGGGTGTGTGTGTGTGTATGTGTGTATGTGTCTGTGTGTGTATCTGTAGTGTGCGTGTGTGCACGGCGAATAAAAATGTGTATGTGTATGGGCACGTTTATTACCGTATTAAATTAGCTATTCCTTATATGTGTTAATAAATTGTCATAATACTTAGATTGACATATTCGCTTGCAAAAATGTAATTAAATATAATTAATTACAAATTTACTATAACGTATGATATCGACTTTAACAATTTTTGGATTTGAAAACAGCTTAAGAATATTAAAATACCTAAAAACTGACATGGGTTTCGAAACTTTTATATGTGAAATAGAATTATATCCAGTTTATTAGTATACCTTAAAATATTACGATGTTTAAACTGAGTTATATTACGTTTGTTTAGAAATCCAATTTTACAGCTAATGTTATACAGACAAAATTGCATATCTCTAAGAAAACAATGGTTTAATGACTAAACTTTATCATATTGATTTAATAGAAATATTTATATCTGATAAAATAAACAAGTAGAAAATTACTTATATCATAGTTTAGCTCTCAAGAGTTTATTCTATCATATTACATAGATGTCGTACAGTTACAACTTTGTTTCGTGACTGTCTACATCTATTCCGTAGATATTTGCAAGGAAAAGTCGCATGTTTCTAACGTCAGACGATAAACATATGTTGAGATTCAGAGACTTTTAGTCAACACTTGTAAAGGTGAACAGATGCATTGTTAGCAAGACAGCCTATAGGTGAGAAACAGGAAAGAAAACGTGTTTGTTTACTGTTTTCAGACTAATACCCAGCCAAACTGTAAGAAACGTCGATAAAATCAATAATTTACAGCTTTCCCTCGATGAAGCAATGAGTTTTTTTTTCGTTATCCTTTTCTTAAGATTTTTTCGTTTAGTGCAAGATGGAAATGTTACCTGCAATATGTTCACTTTTAATAAAAACTAATAAAATATATACACCGCTCGTTGTATGCGATTAATGCAACGGGAATTAGTCTTAGAACTTATGCACATATTATTTTGTATATAACAAAAGAGACGAAACTTTTAACATCTTAAAAAACTTACGTAAGTTGACAAAAAGCAGATGGCACATAAAAGTTTATTATGTTTACATTATTATCCATTACGTTATTTACTTATAGAATACATTAACATAAAATCGTTTCGCAATATAAAAATATCACATTTATTCTGAGGAGCATCATGTTTCTGTAACATAGAGAGGAAGAAGCTAGATTATAACCTCTACTTCTATAAGTCTTCTTATGCACCTATTCCGCACGGTGTGCATTAATAATTTTTCCTACGTTTTGTGATAAACCCTTCATTAAGTGACTTCGGATTGCCTAAAAAATGCATATTCTACCAGCCTTCCTTCTACACAAATAATGAATTCTCCCGCCGAAAAATCATGCCCAGCTGATTGTCTAAAATATATATTCTACAATTCACTAATTCTGTTATACCATCACTAAAAAAAACAGTCCAAAACTCTAAAACACAGAACAATTCCCGTACGTTTACAATATTCTTAAGTTGTATGTATATAATTCAAGAAATTATTTCGTTTCAAATCTCTTACGTTTTGTGTGTATTTGTGAAAATATTACACTCACAAATGAACTAGATTATTTTTTTTAATAACACGTAACTTACATTAATCCTTTGCTTAATTGTGAAAACAAAATCCCTTTACACGTTACCACGCCATAACGCCGACCACATAAAATGAACGATGGTTCTTGAAAAACGCAATAACAAAAGCTCCTAGGTTATTTGGGTTCTTAAAACTGAAGATTGTAATCTGCATAATTACTGTGTGTTATTACTCGTGTCCTTTATCTCAATGATTGAGTATTTTTTTAAAAATATAATACAAGAAATTTGTTTTATTTAAAACTCTTTACATTGAGGTTTATTTGTGGCCACGTTTTACTGTAATACTGTGAGATGTTTTTCTTATTATACATTATTAACTGAGATTCATCATTTGTGTATCGTTTTATCGTTTATACTTAACGAACACTTAGCAGAAAGGCGACGGCAGAACATGAAAGGATGGTGCCTGGCCAATCAGACACCAAAAACCTATTTTTATTTGGGTTCGGAAAACCGACGTGTCGTACCTGCATAAGTATAGTATTGTATTAATCATCTCATGTTTATCGATGACTGAGTTTTCTTTTTAATATAAAATACAAGAACTTACTTCGATTTCAAGTGTAGTTGTGATCACATGTTACTGTAAGAATATCAGATATCTTTCTTTATTACAAAATATTTACTTAGATATATCATTTTTTATCGATCAACACTAAACAAGCATTGCGAATAAAGCGACAACACACAATGAAACGATAGTTCCTGACAAAACATAAACGAAAAGCATATGTTTTATTTGGGTTCGGAAAAATGGCTTCAATTATCTGCTTAAATACCGTGTTCTGTTAATCCTTCCTTTTTCTCGATGATTGAGTTTTTTTTTAGAATACAATACAAGAACTTACTATTCTCTAAAACTAAAAAAAAATAGCGTTTATTTGTGAACACATTTTACTATAACTATATCAGATCTATTTCTGAGAAAGTTTTACCTTAGATTCATCATCTTTTTATCATTTATTTTAATGGGAACGCTTTCAGTGCGAACGTAAACTAGTGAGCCCCACGTTGAGATATATGCAACGACTACGATGGCTACAATGTTTCAATCAGCGTTAAGTTTTTACTGTGAAAAATATAATAATATTTAAATAAAATAACTTTGCGCTTTTTAATTGATTTTGTTATATGTTTACATAGATTAATCGTTTGTATACTTGTAAAAACCTTCAGCAGTGAAGACGTAAGCGAGTGAGTCTCATATTGCAAACCACTTTCCTTCTGTCTTTCGAAATAGTAGCGTTATCATTGCAGCATGGATCAATAGGTTCCAGTCATTTCATTGGTTCTGTCGTTTCATTTAACACGTTTAAACGAACACCAATAGGCCCCAAGTACAGTCTGTTATTATTCCTTTTTCTGTTGAGTGAGGAGTAATTTTTTTTTTAAATGTTAGAACATAGTTTTGTTTCAAACTCTTACATTTTTGATACTTCGTGAACACATATTACTATATAAATAACATATACATTTTTAGAATAAATCTACACTTTGATTAATCATTTGTTAATTTTGAAAACATACCTGGCTGGCGTGCCGATAGAGATTGATAGATAGATTGGTAGATAGATAAATACATACATACAAATAAATACATACATATAGATAAATACATACATGCAGTGAGAAAGAGAGAGCAAGAGAGAGAGAGAGCATCTTTGCAAGATAGGAACAGATAGAGAGAGATCGTTTTATTGGGTTAAATGTCGTCAAATGTGATAGTTTTATGTACATGTTAAATAGTGGTTGTACTTAGATTAGATGCTGCTTCGCATAAAAAAAAAACAATTTGTGCGTGATATTATTTACTATACCTATAATTGAATGATATGTTATTAATTCATGAAGCAAATAGGTCATCAACCCAAATATATTGTTTTTTTTTTTAATATTACATAGCTTACATTGCCGGCTAATTTATTGCCCAGCAAACAAACACCCACCCCCATACCTACACCCACACAAAAATTGGGTGCCTGTTGTGAAAGGTATAGAAAGGCAAAGGGGCTCTATTCCGATTGCCGTTCTTTACATGAGAAGGGAAGTGGTTAGGCTACAGCATCAAAAAAATCCTACTTCATTTTTTTACGCGGCGGGGGGATGTTATCCCCAACGGCAACGATGATTAACGAGTCTTGCTAGTTCAAAATTACACACTGATGTAGTTGAAAGTTTAATTAATCAAATACGTAAATTATACTGATTCTTTATATTAAAGGAACATATATGTATAAAATTAAATATGTGTTCATTTTAATATAATAATAATTCAATATTAAATTGGACACTTAAACGGGCGAGTGAGTTATAGGTCTTATACAGTCTTATGCGAACTAAAAAAATATAAAATTGTGATTGTGAATAATAAAAACGATTATAAGATGTTATCCTCGTTTGAAAAAAAAACAATTGATATATTAGATTAATGCTTACTATAGTGATTTTACCCGGAACAAACAGAGCGTTCTTAAGTTCATTTTACCTTCATTACTAAGGCTATTTATCACTGATTTTTTTTCGCCATGCAAGTAAATAGAGATTTACATTAGCAGGCATTATATAAACAATGTGGTTTCATATGCATACCTTACTTTCCCTAGAGGCAGGCAGGAACAAGTCGAAGACAACATTTTACATTATAAAATCAGATATGCATTTGTAGAGATAAACAAAAAATGAACAAAGACATTTAGAGTGTTCTTACTTGTCATTGAATGAAGAATTTATATTCCAAAAATTAAAAGATTAAAAAAAAATGCTCAAGCCGCCTATTTTTTATTTACAAAAGAAAACCGCCTCTGTGGTACCAGTCTTCAAGAATTCTGGTGAAAGAACTGACCCACTAAATTATCGCCCCATTAGCCTCCTCCCGCTTTTTGCCAAAATATTTGAGTCCTTAGTTAATCAAGCCCTAGTCCAGCACCTAACAGCTGCTAAACTCCTGACTGACAAACAATATGGAGTCAGGCAAGCCCGTTCAACAGCAGATATCTTAACTGTAGTTTCTGAACATATATACCGTTCATTGGATAAAACAGGGGAGGGTAGAGCGGTGGCCCTTGATATATCTAAGGCTTTTGACAGGTTATGGCACGATGGTCTTCTAAGGAAAATTAGATCATATGGAATCACTGGAAGAATTCATAATGTAATTAAATCCTTCTTAAGTAATAGAAAAATTAAAGTTGTCCTCGAGGGACATACATCCAAACAATATGACATAAATGCGGGAGTACCTCAGGGGTCTATCCTTGGACCTCTATTATTCCTGATATTCATAAACGACCTCCCTGATAATATTGTTTCGGAGATGGGTATATTTGCCAATGACACCACTCTCTATAACAGATATGAGGGGAAAACAAATGAACACATATCCAAGGAAACGGCAGAAACACTAGAGGACAACCTCCAATCCGTAGTGGAATGGGGACAAAAATGGTTGGTCACATTCAATGCTGCTAAGACTAAGCTTGTTTCCTTCAATAACTACAATTAATTCCCTAATAGTAGCCCCCTGCTTCAAAGTGGCACTGTGCCTTGGTTGGGGTGAAAATTGAATAAAAAAAAAAAAAAAAAAAAAAATTACCAACAAGTGATTGAGCAGTATATGTTTATCTAGATAATATGATAAAGGGAGGTAATCATTGATTTTTCTGATAATTTCCAGATGTATTATTGTCCTATGTCTGCATCTTATCATTCGTTGAACGTTTTGGCACTTTCATCTAAAGAGAGTAAAATTTGATTTCTTGAATAATAAATAAACCTGCTTCATCAAATTACGGGATTATTTTTTACATCGTTCTTCTTTGTCCTCTGAAGCTATATAACTAATTCAGATATGTTTTTATTGTATGAAATTCCTAGTGCCATCATAAGTTCTAATATTAATATGAACCCACTTTACATAGTAATAAAAAAAGAACGTACATTAAGTTAATTCATTTAATGGAACATTAGAATCTATTTTACATTGTCTATTATTATAATTCCGGCCATTCATGTCAAGATTATATTGCAAATTTACACTGAATAGTCTATTGTTCGGCTTTTTATTTTACATTGTTTTCCGATGGAACAATATGTTCAGGCAATAGAATCTCCCTATAAGTGTTTGTCGAACGTTGCTCTATCGAAACTATATGTTAGGCTCATGTACTGCGGTAAAACGCAATTTAATGGCCCAAAATATCATTAATTGCTAGTATAGCTGAGATTCCTTTGTAAGGACAATGGAAATACATTATCTTCCTTAGATGTGACGTCACCTCAACCACGGCAATATCATAAACATACGTAAAATGCAGTTGCTTTCATACACGGTGACCCAAAATGCGGGTCCCAGCTCTAATCCGGACCCGTTCCTTAGTGTTTTGTCCTAATAAAATGAAACTTTGGTCATAACTAGTTTTCGGCCTCCGAAGTTCTCTTTCACCCAATCTCGGGACAGCTTTGAGGTCTGAGAACTTGCTCCGTCCAGCTGGAACCGCAACTTGCTCATGAGCGACGGGGAGATTGTCTGGAGCTCACTCTTGAAGGTTTTGAGGGCATCCACATACCGCTCCTTGGAGACTGCCAATGCTGCGCCAGATTCTTCGATGAAGATTGGTCTGATGATACCTTTAGCCGGGATTGCAGCCCACACCGAGCAATTAGGAGAGTGCCACGCTTGGTGGCTACTTAATTGGGTCTGGAGGACACCCAGAAGACATTTGTCTTGGAGTTCGTGTTTTCATCAAGATGGAAGTGGGCTTTATCTGAGGTCCAAAGGAGGTTAAGGAAACTTTATGATCTTCTCGAGCATCTTGACTGCTATAGCCCTCCTCTGCTCTTGTGTCAGGCTGTAACGGTCTGCAGCGTCTGTATTTTGTATGGGTAAGTCCTGATTTCGTTCACCAGTACTATCCTGAAAGTCTGATGGGACATATCGATGGAATGACTTCGCTTACGCACAGAGCGTTTCGGACTCTGCTGGAGAGACTCTGTCACTCTTCCGACCAGCTCGGCTGTTCGGTTCTTGAGACGCCGATAGTGGCTTGGCCGGTTTTCTCTGGCAGTACTGAGGTTCTCCACGCTCGCATACTTCTCGAAGTGGTCCACCCAAGTCTGAATTTTGCCTTTGGATGGATCTTTTCACATGCGAACTGATGCAGAAAACTGCTCTGGGGTTTCTTTAACGAGCCTGTCTTGTAGTAAAATTTAACACAGTGTATTCTTTGTCCCAGCTCACTCTGGGGTCCTGGTGTATTCACGGTCGTTGATTCTGTCATGCCCTATAAAATAAGGGCAATCGGTGAATACATAATGGAGATATCACCAAGTGTACACGGGACCCGTTTGTGTTGGGTCACCTTGTATTCGTATTAATAACTTCGATACTACATCAAATGTATGCACTCTTAGTGTAAATGTCCAGTAATGTAGTATATAGAAGTAAATAGAGATTCTTTCTTATTGTATTAAACATATTTTTTTACTATAAACAAAAACTTATTGAGCAAGCTGGGGCAGACTTAGAAATATACACTACATTCTTACCGGCAGCATATCCCAAATCTAGTTTAAGGAGGTGATTTGCAAGATTATTACTGGAATAATTAACTAGGATAGACTCAGAAACTTCCAAAGAATATGATATTTCGCGTCATAAAATCTGCACTAAAGGAATCATAACACAAACGCAAGTTGAAAAAAGGAAAGTGATTCAATGAACAATAAGACACTGTATCACACGATTTATTGCATTGTTAACAATTGTTCATGAGAGTTGCTTTCAGAAAGTGTGTGTATTTGTCCACGTTTTATTTGGAATTTATTAATGATATAACTATATGAAAAAAGCTATTTTATTCAGCGCTTAGAAACATTATTACTTTACGCATTTACTAGTATTTGTATTAAACAATATTTGATATCTAAACAAACTGATTCTTTGAAAACCTTTTTTTTTTCGTTACATTAACAAAAGTGAACAAATTGTGGACATTACTAAATTTGTATAACTCAATTTAGAACAAGTCAAAAGCAACGACTATGCTTTTAAAGGATAGAACGAAGGCACACTATTATAAACGAATAAAACACAGAAACAATTTCAACACAAACAGTAGTAGACGTGTGAAAAATAATTATACAACTTAAACACTAATGATTACTATATTGACCAATTTCTACTGTACACTCTTTAACCCTTATCCTTGAGTGGGCTCTGGGCCTTGATAAAGTGGTGATGCCTTTGTAACAAAAAAAAACACACGATAACTCATTTTGGAAGACGTATTATGAAGGGGAATTATATTACCGGGTGTTTTCTTGCAAATTTATTTTATATTTCCTCTGTGAATCTATAAACGACCTGGATATTGTTTCAGCCCTTACGGCTTTATTTTTGCTTAAAAACAATATTTATAGAATCCATGCAACAATAGTATGACTTTGTAAACTGATATAAATTCTTTAAAAAATACTTTATTTACTGACACGGTATTCATGTTATTGTAAAATGCCGATAAAATTATATGGCATCTACACATGTTTAATTTACTTTAAGGTAATCGAAAGAAACCATACGCTGTAAAAGTAAAGTATTATATGCCAGTGACTAATGTATATTAAAGAATATAATAATGTGATTAAAGAGATCAACACTAAACAACTGCATAATAAAAAGAAATTGTTGGAATCAAGACAATAAAAACATTATTTGCAATTCATGTAATAGAAAGCCTACAAAAGTAATGATTTCCATGGTTTAATATGATATAATGTTTGGAATGTAGGCTTTAACAGTTTTCAGAGTTTTCCAATACAATGACAAGTAAGAGATTAAACGTCAAAGTAGTTTAGTCTAAAAACGAAAAAAGAGGGTTAAATAAAAAGTATTTTAGAATACAAATAAATTAGAAAACGTAAAATTTATGATGTACGCGTTTTCATAGTAAGCGAACAAAATTAAAACGTAGATCTTTTCAAAGTTAATGAACATTTAATGTGAAATATAATAAATGAGACGAAGTTAAATAAAATTGGAAAACTCCCAATAGGATGCAGATGTGTCGGAGAGGTAAACACTATATTTAGTTCAAAAGAAAGACTTATAGATTGAATGTATGCGTACTCTCTCTTTGAGAATATATATATATATATATATATATATATATATATATATATATATATATATATATATATATATATATATAATTTAATTCTATTGCATTTTAATTTATAATGATTTCTAATTGGTTGGTTGGTGTGTTGTTTTTGTTTTACGGCATATAAACCCTTTTCGGGTTATTTAATGCCAAATCCAAAGATTTGGAAGAAAATGTTTTTAATAGAATATATTTTATGTTTCCAAGTTGGGTTCTAACTATACTTAACCTATACTTAAGACCCTAACACGTACTACCACCCCGGGTCAAGTGGACCTGGGAGCAATGGTAATTCTTGGATGTCTCCACACTCCCCAAAGCCCGCAATCTTGAGCCTCACCACTGGATATAGTTCAAGGTCATATCCAGGACCAATGATTTCTGATAAATTATTTCAATAATAATTTTAATATGAAATATAATAAATGAACCGATATTTAAGTAAAAAAAGACCAACGGAAAAGAGTATTTTAGTCATTTAGAAAAGAAAATTAAACCGTTTTTATACACAAAGAGAATTGTCATTTTAGACACTTGGTTAGAAATGTCCAACTTTATTTATAACAGATGAAACTTTTAAAAAAGAAGATGTTTTATTGTTCGCTGAGGTTTAATTACAGACATTCTATAGTCAATCAAGACTTCCCTGGCAAAAATACCCAGAACCTGACAGACAAAAGTGTTCTTACCATTCTACCTTAACAAATGTCACTTAAAAACTGTGTATAGTAACTGATAATAATAACTATAAGTGGGGTATTTAAAGAAAATATTCTGGTTACAAGTTCACATTACCGATAAAATATGTTTCTCGCACGTCGAAAATCTTCCTTCCCTATGATCGCATCAGTGGCGAATCTACGTAAATATGAATCCCATATAACTGAAGCTTAATAATTCAAAATATTTGACCCTGAGTGGCTACTGGTATTTTGTAGAACTTACCAGTATACTGCTAAGAAAAAGACTGGTCGTCTTTGAAAAGTAACCAAACCTGCAGGGTAGTGTATTATAAATAATTATAGAAGACGCATTTTCATGTAAAGCAGATGTATAATTAGCAATCACCAAATAAAATAAAATTCAATTAACGAATTACGGGGTTCTTTAACTAAGTTTTCAGAGATTCCCGTACAGGAATTTAAAATGGGTGTACACGCTTGAGACACCAGTATGCCATACAGCCTATTAGATAACTGACACTTTTTTTATGATTTGTATGTTGAAAGGAACGTTTATAGCATGAATTAGAATACGCCCTACTATAGTCTGATCAGTACTGCGGGCGAATTAAAATAATGTCATCTAGACGTGAGAACAGTTTAGAAGAACGGTATGCAGTAAGACTAGGTTTTGAACTTAGAAAATGCCAGTGAAACGTATAAGAATGATTATGGGTGCGTTTGTGCAATATTTCAGTAATCTAGCATCAGTTTTTGAGTGGCATAAGCGAACCAAGGACGGCAGAATATATATGAACGATGATAGTAGGTGTGAGAGGAGTAAGGAAGTAAGAACATCAGAATATTTGGCCAAATAAAAAAAATCACGGATAATGATGGCAGTTTGATGTCAGTCTCGCGAGGAACTGACGATGCAGACGATTTGCGCGAATGTACCAGCCTACAACTGTATCGTTGTTACAAGCAGTTTGACACAAAATGGTCATCAGGAGAGTTCCTCAACCTGCTCTCTCAATGTGACATTTGATTATTCTTTAAAGTCAATGAATGCGTTATTGGTTCTCGTTCTGAGACAATTAAAGAGGGAAACCAGGTTTTTACATGTATCGTTGACGCGCCAATACATAAAGCCTTTCGGAAATTGTTGGAACAGCACACCAAGGTCATTGTAGCCGGACGCTTTAACCTCGAATAGACAAGTTTTCTGTGTGTACTTTCAATAAAAGTGACCATACGAAAAAATAAGAAACTTATTGAACGAAGGTCGTGTGTTTTTAAATTCTATGTTTATTATTTTCACCGTTGTCTTATTATGATGAGATGTTTTTTAAGTATACCATTTTCATTATGAATAAACCGTTGATGAATTTAAGGAGTCATATTGTCGATAGCATAGAACATGTTAAAATATTAGGAGTCTATATTTCCTTCTACCTAGTTATTAGTAGGCACCCATTTGATCGGTAGCTAACCAATTCTTAGTGCTCAGCACGCAGATATTATTGTGTATTTTACGTACTTATTATTATTTAAGTGACAATCCTAACCTTGTAAGTCGGCTCATCCAGAAACATTCTTCCCATAGTCTTAAAGTTTTACTTCTATCGTAGAACTTGTTAAAATAATTTTATGTTTTATATTTTTATACTATACAGAATTTGAAGTATATATTTGTTTATTTATAACTCCTCATATATTACCCATTTTACCGATTATACATTTTACCCTATTAACACATGGTTGTGTTGATTCGGTTTTATTTTATATTTAACTTATTTCCTCGAATAGTTCCCACAAAATCAATAGGTAAAAATAAATGTTTACATATTTTTAACATAGCATTGCATTGTATTTAACCCCCTGCTTGCTTTCTCGCTTTTATCTATATCTGCCCCCCCCCTTTTTGATCATTTTTGTTAAACCCGACTAGTTTTCTATTCGGTAACAGCTTTCTCTTATTTTTCCACTGAATATAAACCCCCGTTTCGAATGGGCTCATAAAATAACAATTCCCGCTGCCATTCTCAGAATAAAACGGCATTTTAATGCTGCTATATATTTCGTACGTTTTTGCTTTTTAATTAAATCTGTTAGCATTACTACATGTTTTATGATTATATGTTCTCGTCATCTCGTAATAATTTAATAATAACTTACATTTTCTCTGTGGGTTTTCAATCTGTATTATATTACCACGCGAAGTAAATCTTGAATTACATAGAAAATATCGCTGTAATCCTCTCGAGTGCATGTAACATCACTCGTCTTTATTCAATAAATGATATAATATTTTCTGAGAACACCTTTATAACAGTAGACAATTCACATCGCATTGAATCTCCTTAATGAACTAACTAACGCGGCTCTTCATAATTTTAACCTGATCATTTATGTTTGCTATTAAGCCATATTAAATCACGCAATTTTAAGACAATATATATATATATTCTATTACACTTATTTGTAAATAAAAAGAAGGTGCGTTTAATGTTACCATGTTAGTAAGTACAGAAAGTATTCATAAATTAATTCACTAGGGTTTTATAAAAATTAGTAGAAACCTTCAGTCAGAACCGCACATCATGTCGATAATTATTATATATTTCTTTTTTTTAAGCCAAATATCTTCAATAGTTGTCATACTTGCCGTGAAATGCAACACGACTTATCTTAATGTTTTTAATCGATTTACAAATGCCTTAAAACTCCAAAGTAAGATAAACAATAAGATCAAATGTAACTTTATCAAGTACTCGTTACAGTTAAATAAATCACCATATCTGTTAATCAGTTTTTCTATATTTAAGCCCTCTAAATTATAACCTCATATTTAAACATATATGTAAGAACTATTATAATGTAATGGTTGTTTATAAACCTTCAAAACAGTATGATACCTATGATTCATACGAGACGGCCCCCCAAAAAACAAAAGCAAAATGAAAACCATCCAGAACATATCCTGCGGAACGGAGAACAAAAGACCAACTACCCTAGTGTTTTGAATATAATAAACTAGTTATTACCAAAGTTGCATTTCATTCGGACAAAACATTAAGAAACGGGGCCTAATTAGAGTTGGGGCATGTTTTTTATCACCATGATTATATATATATATATATATATATATATATATATATATATATGCATATATATATATATATGTATATATTATATAATTTATGAATTGATATAAAATTGGGGAGATATGTTCAATCCCTAAAATTTTAGCCATGTTTGAAGTAGTGAAATTCTATATGCAATCTAATGGAATACATTTAAATTGAAACAATATATTATCTTACTCACACTTATACATACACGCCCCAAATACACACGCACACACACAACACACACACGTATATATATATATATATATATATATGTGTGTGTATATATACATATATATATATATATATATATATATATATGCATATATATGTAAGAGGAAGTCTGAAAAATAGCATATATCGGTTTTAATATTATCATCATTTTTCCATCCAAATAATCGTGTTATCAAAGGTAAAAAAACACATTAACAGTTTTTTTTTTGTCATTAATGCATATTTATCCCTGGCGTTTTCATTGATACACTTCCGCTATTAAAAAAGTACCCGAGTAAGACGCACCACATGAATAAATATGTTTTAAATACATGTTCTTATTTTCAAATAAAGTAAAATACGTTAACATACTTCTGTTATATATTTCTATCTTTAGCTGCGATTAGATTGTTAGGAGGAATTTAACATGAGTATACACTGAGCTGAACATGTTTGTAGTAATTCTTTTATTTATGTTAGCAATTAGTTCAAAGCGTTGCCTAATCCTTTATATAATCCGCGAATTTTATCATAAAGATTTAAAAACATGTGCATCAAAATTTCGAGTATATATGTATAAATATATATATATACATATGTATATATATATATATATATATACATATATGTATGCATATATATATATATATATATATATATATATATATATATATACATTTATTTTGAAAAAACTGTAATATAATACGAAACAGTAGAAATATATATTTCCCTGATCTTGAAAAGATTTGTTGCTTCATATTTTGCTTTTTGTTCTGCTAGCGGATTTCGAACCATAGAGATTCTTACACAAAATGGTATACACAAAGTTATCTGTCGATGTATTGTTTACCGGTATTCCTATTAAGATTGTAATTTTTATTACATTTTCACCCCAAACAAGGCACATTGCCACTTTGGTGTAGGGGGCTACTATCAGGGGCAGCTACTACCGGGACACTATGTAAGGATTTGCGCAGCAAGATGTCAGTTCACGTTGCACTTGACCTTCTTCATGTAAATACAGTTAGGGAAGCAGGAACCTGGAATGGAATTCTGGAGTCTAGCGGTTCTGGGCAAGAAACTACTGGAGTAGAAATATCTTTTACATCTAGGGATCTCTACTGTGTGTGGTGGGATTTAGCTGCCTGTCGAGTTTGTTGAGGGTGTCTACGTCGTTGGGGCACACGTGCCTGCAGTTTGTCAGAGCATTCATCATTAAAATACTTGTAGAACAAGCAGAGGGCTGTAACGTTTCGTCGATGGGACAGAGGCTGGAGCTAAGATGCCAGTTCAGGGCCTATCAGATTGTCAACTCATTTTTAACCTTGTCTAGGAGCGAGAGACTAGTAGTAGATGCATCAGCCCAAATATGACAACAATACTCCATACATGGGCGAAGTGTGGCCTTATAGAGGTACAGGATACTTTCAGGTGTCAGCAGTTTTCTAGCACGTTAGAGAGAGTGTATCTTTTTCGCAGCGGCCCTGGCAATGTTTTCAATATAATTGTTCCAGCCCATGTGAACGTTAGGCCAATCAGTTTGAAAGATGTACTCTCAGACAGGCACTCACAGGCCATTGCTATTTGTGGCAGAGAAGGTTTCTTGTAATTATTGAAGGAAACCAGTGTAGTCCTGGCACCATTGAATGTGCCCATCCATTTTTGTCCCCATTCCACTACAGATTGGAGGTCATCCTCTAGTGGTTTTGCCATTTCTTTAGATATGTGTACATTTGTTTTCTTGACATGCCCGTTAAAGAGTGTAGTGTCATCAGCATATATACCCATCTCAGAGACAGTTTTGTCGGGGAGGGCATTAATAAATATCAGTAGCAATAGAGGTCCAAGGATAGACCCCTGAGGCATTCCGGCATTTATATCACACTGTTTAGATATTCGGCCGTCGAGGACAACCTGGATTTTTCTCTTGTCTAAGAAGGATTCAATTATGCTAAGTATTCTACCAGTGATACAGTATGATTTAATTTTCCTGAGGAGGCCCATGTGGCAAAACCTGTCAGAAGCCTTATATATATCTAGAGCTACCGCTCTTCCCTCCCCCGCTTTGTCCAGTGAATGGCATATAGGTTCAGAGATTACAGTGAGGATGTTAGCTGTGGAACGAGCTTGTCTAAATCCTTATTGTTTGTCAGTCAGAAGTTTAGCATCTGTAAGGTGCCGGACTAAAGCATGGTTAATTAATGTCTCACATATTTTGGCGAAAAGTGGGAGGAGGCTAATGGGGCGATAATTTGATGGGTCAGTTTTTTCGCCAGAATTCTTGAATATTGGTACCACAGAAGATGCTTTCCAACAGCCCGAAAGCATGATTCATTAAGGCATTTGTTGTAGAGTTTGGTGAGAACTGGATCTACTTCGGCTGAGCACTTTTTAAAAGCACAGCTGGGATGAGATGAGGTCCACATGCTTTAGAAGTGTCAATATTTTTTTATGATAGCATGTACCTGGGCAGGGGCGATTTTGATTTTTAGATCGTCTAGCGTGGCGTCTGTCCGCAAAGGAAAGTCAGAGAGGGGGTGGTTGTAAGGATTCAGTGTGGCGTTCGAGGCAAAACGGCTGGCAAGCATATTAGCCTTGTGAGTTGCTGAGCACACAACCTCGTGATTGAAGAGAAATCATCAGCAGCACTCCTATTATCTATTTAATTTAGTAAAGCATATCTCTTATTCTTTGTCATTTTTCTCAAGTTCCACTATTCCGTTTGGTTTACCGTTGATATAGAACGCTTTTCGACGAGACATCATATAGCTCTGATTATTTTTTGTAGCTGTTATTATAACTTATTGCATGCAGGACGCTATTCCGATTATTTTCATTGTGTAGCTTCTTCTCGTTTTTTAGCTCTTTTTACTGAGCTAAATTTTAATAAACAAATACCCAATCATAGGAGGCTAAACACAATCATTCCAGAAAACAACCATAGCTTTACCTACTTCTCAATTGTGCATAACACTATCTTTCTGATTTTTTGAAATACCTAGTTAATTTCAACCGTACACAATATAGCCGCCAGTGCTCAGCTTACGAAGAAAACAAATTAAATCTAAATAATTATTGGCACGTTGGACTTCTCATTATTTCGCGAGCGAGTGTATTAGAAATATTTTTTGACACTGATGGATTAATGGGCACCCCGGTTAATCCCAGGAGCGGCATATTTACCGTACAATCTGTCGAACGTGCATTTTCCTATATACGTTATGTAATGAGAGTAATAAACCCTAGAAACATTTCACTGATTGTTTTGTTATATACTCTCCTATACCTTTGTCTTTCTTCGAAACATATGCATGTCCATTTTGCTTGACAGATAGATAGCTACTTACTGAATGCAAGTGGGAAAATATTCGGGTTGAAATTGATTAAAAAAATAGCGATACGAAAAGATTGATAAAAGGAAACGCAATTTGCTGTAAACGAAATAATATGCGAATGAACAATATGTTATAATCAGAAGATATGACATCGAAAAACGCATAACTCAAAAATCATTGAAACTGTAGTTGCTTTGAATTGCAGTAATATTTCCCTGTACTATAAAGAGCATATACATACGGACACCAATTACTCTCAGAAATATGCACCTATTTTATATATATACATACCCCGTACCGACTAGGCAAATACATACACGGCATAATACTTTGCAGATATACATATATTGAACATTTGCAGATTCTGTGCTTTCAATTATATTGGTACGTTCCGCATATAGCGGGAGCGTCATCCCCGATGTTTTAATTTTAGGTATTTACTGACGTAAGACGCAAGTTTTTCGATACCGTTTCTATTTCTATTAGTGCTATTACATTTACTTTCTTTATTTTCTCGGTTTCTTTGTTCTCGTTGGACAGTTCCGCATATTTGCACCCATTTTCAGTCTCCTGTATATTGACTCTGTTGCCGGCTAGAACGGCAAAATCAGAAATCTGGCAGAATATTTCGATTTGATAATTATTATGGGACCTGGTCTTCTTGCTTGGTGTTGCTTATCCGTTTATATATTCATGTTCAATAGAGTATTTTGAATTTATTTTCGAGTAATGCACCAGGTCGTGGTTTTAGATGATGCATGCATCAATTATTTGCAGATATATTTTAAACATGCTAATTACACAACATTAACATTAAGTAATTCCGCTGCACCAATAATAATTAAAGTTTTTTTTCTACGTCTAATCTCTTAGACAACTACCTAAATCAGCACATTGCGTACCGGACAATGACATTCGTAATTATGAAGAGTAATTTAAAGCACAATTAAGGAGTAATGCCCCTGGCATTCCAACTTAGTGCCTATCAGCAATGTTCAGCCTGTCAGATCTGATGATGTAACTCAGATGGATTTACAAAAAAAGATTTACTACAACAATGCATACAATATGTATATATATATATATATATATATATATATATATATATATATATATATATATATATATATATATATATATATATATATATATATATATATATATACAGTGATGATCATATTTATTGGCACCGCAAAATAAAAGTTAAATTTTGTCTAATAAATTCTAAAAAAGGGATTAAAATTAAAGAAAATAACAAAGTATATTATGTATTTTTAACTGGCCTTTCCGATGCAGCAATCGGATTTTAGAAAAAATAAATAACAAAGGAACAACAAACATAATTGCAAAAAAAACCTTGTTCAAAATTATTGGCACGGCTTGGTTTTTCTTTTAGTATCAGTATAATATCAATCAATTTCCGGTTTACGTGTTTTCTGAACTTTATTATAGCCATATTATGCTTGTTTAACGCTAATTCAGTGAATAATTTTTTTCAGATAATTTTTAGATAGCGATTTATTTAAACTATGATAAGTGACTAAATTATAATTTTCAATCGCCATGGTTAAAACTAAGGAACACAGCGAAGACGTCAAGAAGCTTGTCGTAGCATGCCATACCAATGGGGAGGGCTATGATAAGATTTCAAAGAAGCTAAACCTTCCCAAATCCACTGTTAGAGCCATAATAAACAAGTTAAAATCGCAAGGCCACGTTATGAGTTTAGAGGGTAGAGGGAGAAAAAGGATTCTTTCCCCAAGAGATGAACGGAAAATTGTTCGACAAGTAAAACAAAACCCAAGGATCTATGTTGGAGAGATTGTTGATGAACAGAGCACCTCTGGAGTGAATGTATCTAGACATACAGTTGGTAGAGTTCTGAAGAGAGCTGGTTTAAAAAGCATGTCGTCCGAGAAAGACTCAATTATTGAAGCCTATGCACCTGAAAGCAAGGCTAGCCTTTGCAAAACGTCATATTGATAAAGATGTTGCATTCTGGAAACGTGTTCTATGGACTGACGAAACGAAAATAGAGTTATTTGGCCATGATAAAGTGTCTTATATTTACAGAAAATCTGGCGAACTTTCCTGCCTAAGAACACCATACCCACAGTGAAGCACGGTGGAGGCAGTTTGATGTTTTGGGGATCCTTTGCAGCCTCTGGACCAGGGCGACTTGTTAAGGTCACAGGTAGCATAAAAAAGGAAGATTATGTTAAAATATTGGATGAAAACCTGAAAGACTCTGCTAAAGAGCTCTCACTTGGTCGTCGTTGGTGGTTCATGCAAGATAATGGCCCAAAGCATTCGGCTAAACTGACTAAGAAATGGCTTGAGGGCAATTATATTAATGTTTTGGAGTGGCCATCACAAAGCCCAGACCTTAATCCAATTGAAAATTTATGGAGAACATAAAAATTGAGGGTAATGCAAAGGAAGCCTAATAATCTTATCCAATTGGAGGATTATTGTCAGGAAGAGTGGGCTAAACTTACTACTGAAGAGTGCAACAACTTGGTTGTAAACTATGAAAAGCGACTGAGGAAGGTAATCAAGGCCAAAGGCTATACAATTGATTATTAAATAAATCGTGCCAATAATTTTGAACAAGGGTTTTTTGCAATTATGTTTGTTGTTCCTTTGCTATTTTTTTTTCTAAAATCCGATTGCTGCATCGGAAAGGCCAGTCAAAAATACATAATATACTTTGTTATTTTCTTTAATTTAATCCTTTTTTTAGAATTTATTAGACAAATATTAACTTTTATTTTACCGTGCCAATAAATATGATCATCACTGTATATATATATATATATATATATATATATATATATATATATATATATATATATATATACATATATATATATGTATATGTATGTATGTATATATATATATATGTATATATATATATATATATATATATATATATATATATTTGTATATATATTTATATATATATTGTTGTGGAGACGCCCACTAATTTGCATACGTGGGTGAACAAGATATAGATAAAGGTATCAAGTCAGCAAGACCGGGGAGCTGTGTTCGAACGCTGGATATGACAGACGCATGTGCCGGTTGCTCCATGAAAGACTTTAACACGCCATCTGCCGGACAATCTTCCAACTGCAGTACAACTGCGCCTTTGTAAATATGCATTATCTTTTCGTCCTAATATATTTGTTTTACCTTTACTTTCTGCGTTCGTGTTGTTATTGATACAGGCACAACAGTGGCGATCGGATTTCGAAAAAAAAGATTTACGCGTGAGAAAATACGCTATCAAACTCAACAGTGGTATTCGGGAAATACTTACTCCTCAAAGATGTGAAAAAATCACTCGTGAATTCAACGTTTAAAACGCAGCAACTACGAAATTGTCGGATGCTACATTCAAGCGCTGGATAATTGCAAAACACCAAGATTTTTTTTGTGACTACTTGAAAAGGAAATTCAAAACCCGGGACACATGAAAAAAAAATAAAACAGCAAGCACTTTATTTACACGTGCCTACGAAACAAAAACAAAAAAAAACTCGAAAGTTACAGGAACCTTTTCTGCAAAGTGCACTTAAAAAATGTTTCGCTAGGATACTGTGAAATTATTAGGTAAACTATTTTGAAAGAACAAGTAATTTTTTCCTCAATGCACTAAGAAGGGATTTATTTTTCTTCTTGTACGTAATTAATAACGTAATAAAAGGAATTGGTTGTTCGTAGTTATTAAAGAAAGGAAATTGTAAAAGTGACTGATTTACTAATTTGAAAAACAAAATGGAGGATTTTATCAAGTTATTCGCGGAAATACAAATGCGTGAACAAGAAAGAGACGAAGTAAAGAGATGGCGTCTACAAGAAAGAGACGAAATACAGAAAAAAGAACAAGAACGAGACGAAAGACAGAAGAAACGGCTTCTTAAATGTATAGAGAAAATGCAACTTGGACAAAAAGATTTGTTGGAAAGATTAACGACTAATTCTGCACAGGAAAGCAATACGACTTTTTCCAACGAAACAATTGTGAAAAGCATAGATGTGTTCACGTACCTACAGAAAGAGGATAAAACTTTTGAGGCATACTGAAAAAGGTATGAAAATATTTTCGAAACAGATTGCGGAAGCTGACGAAAGGCAAAGAAAGTAAGTTTATTACTTCGGAAGCTTGATACCACTGAACATTGCAAATTTGTTGATTTCATATTGCCAAGGAGAACGAATAAGTTAGACTTCGCTGAGACCATAAAACTTCTTAAGGAGTTATTCGGACCGGACATGTCTCTTTTTCACAAGAGATGGTTGTGTATGAACCTTAAGAAAACGGATGAGCAGGACTACTGGACATATGCGTCAATAAACACTGCGACAATTTAAAATTATCGGAACTTACGCTGGACGATTCAAATGTTTAATTTTATTTGCACAGGGGCTAGTTTCTACAAAAAATTCATAGATCCGAAGACGCGTTCTCTCAAAGTAAGTAACAGAACAAGTCTGCCACTGCAAAATTTAGAAAAAAGATTGTCAAAGGGCAGTATCACTAAAAAACGACTCCAGAGATATAGAAGAAGCAGGAGTGTCGTAGATAAGGAAGACTAAAAAATCTGGCAGAAACGCAGAGCAAAGAATGTGTGAGACTCGTCAAAATCCCAAAAATTACGCGAGTCATAGATACTCTAACTCTAATGACAGAAAACGAAATTACGATTCAAGTCAAAAAGTCAAAGGAACTATAGAAACTCGGGACCAAGTAATAATTGCGGAAGATGTGATGACAAACATTGGGGAAAGGATTGTCCTTAAAAAAAATATCGGATGCTTCAATTGCGAGAACATCGGACATAAAAGTATTTGGTCCAGAACAAAATATAGAGTACACCAAATGAGAACAAAATATAGAGTACACCAAATGAGAACCAACGACAAAGAGAAAGACAATTTACGAAAATATGTGTTGGTTAATATTTTCGGCAAACAAATTAAATTACAACTTGATTCTGGGACAGATTTGTCGGTAATAAACGTTAGCACTTGGAAAAACACTGGATAAACCGACTTTGAAAAAGTCAAGTAAGGGTGCAAGCACGTTGACTTGAGACGAAATCAAATCCGAAGGAGAAGTCGTCCTACCCATTAATTTAAATGGCACGACGAAGAAATTAAAAATCTTCGTAATTAAAGAAAGCGAGAATTTATTTGGAACATGTTTTATTGAAAAATTCAACCTCTGGGATAAACCGATGAACCCTGTTGGTAAAAAAAATAACCAGCTGCACCACAACATCAGAAAATATTAAAGATAAGCTAAAGAATGAATACCCATAAATATTTACTACGGGACTGGGGAGATGTAATAAATTTAAAGCATGCGTTCGAACTAAAAAAAGATGCACCACCAGTATTTAGGAAAAAACGGAACGTCCCGTTCGCCGGATTAGACAAAATAGATAGCGAATAAGACTGACTTGAAAGAACGGGCATTTTATCGAAAATCGAAACTAGCGTTTGGGCAGCGCCTACGGTGTACGTAAAGAAGAAATCGGAACAAATTCGAGTCTGCGGAGACTTTTCAACCGGGATAAATAATATGCTACAATATCACCATTACCCTTTACCAAGCCCGGAAGAGATTTTTGCCAACCTAAATAGTGGGAACATTTTTCAAAAGTTGATTTGTCCGACGCCTATTTGCAAATTCTGGTAGACCAAAAATGCTCAAAGATTTTATGCATTAACATACAGAAAGGGCTATTGAAGTATAACCGATTACCTTCGGGATCAAAGTTGCGCCGGCGATATTCCAGCAAGCAATGGGCACAATGCTGAACGTGTTAGATTGTGCTTGTGCATACCTGGATTACATAATAAAATGGGCGCGTCCTAAGTGAACATATAGATCATTTAGAACAAGTTTTCACAAGAATAAACGAGTACGGATTCAAGGTGAAAAAAATGTGAGTTTTGTTTAGACGAAATCAAGTATTTAGGACAAATGATAATAAAGATGGTCGACACCCTGATCCTGAAAGAGCAATAGCAATTAGGAGCATGCCAACACCACATAACGTGACGACTTTACAGAGTGTCTTAGGCCTCGCGAACTAATACCAAGTATTTATCAAAGGCAGGCACGTCCTAAGAGCTCCGCTGAACGAATTTTTAAAGAAAGAAACACCATGGATATGGACGAAAGAATGCCAAAACTCATTTGAGGAAATTAAAAAATGTGACGTCAGATTTATTCTTTACTTATTACGACCCAAAATTACAAATACTTGTTGCGAGTGACGCGAGCTCGTATGGTATAGGAGCATATATACAACATATCATGCAAGATGGAACGAAGACATCTATAGCGCACGCTTCAAGGACCCTAATTCCGTCAGAGAAGGCTTACTCCCAAATAGAAAAGGAAGCATTAAGCATTATTTGTCGCGGTGACGAAATTCCACCGTTATCTGTACGAGATACATTTCATACTGGAAACAAACCACAAACCCCTAGTGACTATTTTCGGCTCAAAAAAGGGCTTACCAGTCTACACGGCAAATAGTTTATTCCGTTGGGGTACGATCTTCCTAAATTATGATTTTCAAATAAAACATCTACGTTCTGGAAAAATAGGTCATGCGGATGGATTTTCAAGGCTTATACAGAAAAGGGGTGAAACCTTTGAAAAATCAGTAATTGGCGCTATACGTTCCAATTATGAGGAAAAACGCATGGTGGCGAATATAATAAGAGAATTACCAGTCACGCTTACCGATATAAAAAGGGAGGCTTAAAATGACGAGGTCATCAAAGACATAAAGACAAAACTAAAGGAATATGACGGAAAAACGCAAAGTATATTTACCTTATGCAATGAGGCATTATTATATAGTGAAATAGTGGTTGTACCGAAAACCTTGCAGAAAAAGATCTTACGTGATTTTCATATAGGACCCCCGTGTATAAATAGGATGAATACACTTATTCGGAGTTATGTTTACTGGCGTTATATGGATTCGGATATTGCATTTAAAGTAAACAAATGTAAAGGTTGTGCGTTAGCCGCTAAGGCACCACCGAATGTTCATAAACCTTGGAAAAAAAGCTAACCATCCATGATCACACATTCATCTAGAATTTGCTGGGCCGATCGATGGGCAATACTATCTAATCATAGTAGATAGTTTTTCCAGATGGCCGGAAGTAAAACGGCTTACAATCCCAACGACAAATAATACAATAATTTTTCTGCATGAAATATTTGACCGTTTTGGGGTAGAAGACATTGTAGTCACAGATAACGGAACACCATTTACTTAAAGTGGTTTCAAGGATTTTGTGAATCGTTTCAGTTAAACCATATAACTACACTACGGTTCCATCCTAGATCAAATGGCTGAGCGGAAAGATTCGTAGATACGATAAAGCGTGCCCTTAGAAAATCGATAGGGGCACCGACGGATAAAGCATTACAAGATTTCCTGCAAATATACAGGATAACTGAGAACCCAAATACACCGTCAAAATTATCTCCAGCAGAATGTATGTTTGCGAGAAAAATAAAATTACCATTTGATAAATGAATACCAAAGCAAACGGTCGTATATACATCGACACACACATCACTTAATAGGTTTAAACTGGTTATCAGGTATATTTTAAATGTTTTAAAAATAATATGTCATATTGGGAGTCAGATACGGTAGATAAACGTATTTGCGACTTGGTCTACATGATAAAAGGTTCAAAAGGGATACACAAAAGACATCAAAATCAATTGAGACAACGTCATAGCAAGGACAACGAACATGACAAACCTGAGGAACAAGAAGATCCAATTCATATAGTATATGAAACGTTTAATATTGAACCACACCAGACCGTGTCCGAACTGAGGAGATCGGGAAGGAAAAGAAATGCTATAGACCCTATGATAACGAACCCAAAAGGAAAATATATTGCAATCTACACGACTTCAAATATCTTGGGAGGGGGGTTGTGGACACGCCCACTAATTAGCATACGTGGGTGAACAAGATAGATAAAAGTATCAAGTCAGGAAGACCGGGGAGATGTGTCCTAACGCCGGATAAGCAAGACGCATGTGCCGGTTGCTCAATGAAAGATTTAACACACATTCTGCCGGATAATCTTCCAACTGCAGTACAACTGCACCTTTGTAAATATGTATTATCTGTTCGTCCTTATATATTTGTTTTAACTTTACTTTCTGCGTTCGTGTTGTTACTGATACAGACACAATATATATATATATATATATATATATATATATATATATATATATATATATATATATATATATATAGGTGCCTAACGTGGTACATTCAACGCACAGGTCTAAAATATGCAAGAAATTTTCATCCGCATAGAATTGAATATATTTACTAATTGTATTTATTTTTAAGTTTTATCCGATAAACTATTTGTTTCAATTCTACAATCATGATCCTGGTAATTTTCTAAGACTGTCAAGCAGAATACAAGTTTACTAAAACAGAAGGAAGAGTGAACAATGGATGACCTAAACTGTTTGCGAAACGAATGCAAAAGAGAAACACTATTAAACACGAACAGACGCTTTAGTCATTATATCCAAATGGAAAACGGTATGGAAACGTGCGCGCTGCTGGCAATGTGGAAGAGAAAACTAGGCACCAGTTAAGGTATAGTACTGCTCTATTGAGAAATTACCACACAAAATCAAGCATCGACAGGTCATAAGAAAACAGCAAATGCAGATTCTGCGGATAATGAGACGAAAAACAACAACATAATAAGTGTACGTAACAACTTAGCCCCAAAAAGAATATAGAAAGGGAATGCGGCACAGAAACAATTATGCAACCAATTGCATCTTTATCAACAAGACAAATATTCCAAAACAACACCGGGGCAGTACTCGAAAGTAAATTCACATTTAAATGAACATTGATATACAAACGGATACACAACACCAACCAAGAATACAAGATGCCATAATAATTATCAAATTGGAAAAGTTATGGCGGACTGTAGATTTTACCGTTCTAGCAGGCCACAGAGTGCAGATCAAGAAACTTAAAAACGATGCAAATACGCGGAACTTGCCAGGGAGCATAAAGGAATCAGGAAAATGAAGAAAGTAAAGATAATAGCACTAATAGTAGGAGCAGTAGGAACGATATTGAACAGCATTGAAAAAATGCGAGACAATCGAATCAGAGATATGGCTGTGAATATATTACACAATTAAATAAGGAAAAAACTTGGAATATAGAGATTAACACCACCCACAAACTACGCACACACTGAACACAGAAACGGCTACAGATGCAACACATAAAGTAATATCACATAAAATCATGAAAACTGAAGCTGTATAATCGAAAAAGTACCGACCTCCCCCTTTTTTCTGTGAATTTAACCATAAATAGGCACAACTCTAAATAATGAGGGCAAAGAAAGATGGAACGGTCGAGGAGATAAAACACAAGCCAGACCTCAGCTGGATGAGCGCAAAGGGGACTGAGACCTTAGGGAGGCTTAATGTCACCCGAATTTCAGTGAAGACCAATGGTCGCCGTCCCAAGAGAAATCAATGGAAGGCGATTGTTTCGATAACGCAAAATCTGATGGAAAGCTTTTCTAAAGAGGTGGGGCGAGCTGGGAAACTTTTGGAAAATTATTGTCACTCAAACGCCAGGGAACACTACAAGGTTTATCCGAAAAGCAACCTTTGAAAATGGCTTGTGTGAATACTCCAATGGCGTTTTTATTATTATTATTATTATTATTATTATTATTAGTATTAGTATTATTATAATAATAATAATAAGAAGAAGAAGAAGAAAAAGAAGAAGGACCAGAAAAAAGAAGAAAGAGAAAATGAATGATAATAATTTAGAAATGCACTATTCTATGAAGGCATGAGAATTGACTTGACAATAAACCAGAAGTATATATTTCGGTCATGTCCGATATTTAGTGTTCAATACTTAATATGTATTTTCCTATATTTTGTAACGAAATCATTTACCCCAAAAAGCATTAATTTGTTATTCTCTTTGCGCGGGGAAAACAGCGAAAAAAGTGCAAACATAACTGCAAATAGGAAGGGACTCAGCGAGGAAGGAAGAATGTAAAATAGAATGTGAGGAAAGAAAATGCAGTGCAAATAAGGTGTATCTGTTTTCCTTGTTATAATACATGTCACGCGTTGCCTCTGTGGAAATAAATATCTCTCAACTCAGTCGAGCTCCTTAAACTTCTGGGGCTGACCTTTACCCCTAACCTGAAATGGAAGACTTAAATATAAACCGTTGTTAGAATCAAAGGAAATATACTGAGACGCTTGTACCGTGTCATAATTTATCTTCCACCCGACGCAATTCTCTACCTTTACAAGAATCTAATACAGCATAAGATAAACACTATTTGTATCATTTAGGGCGAAGCCTCACGAAACAATCTTTCCTATAAAGAACGAGTAGAAAACTGTTGGAAATGTTATGAGTTTTTCGTCTACACACTCCATGTTTACCGTAGAAAAAAGTTATTAGTGGTCCTCTGCTCTCTCGATCCCTTCATGGAAGGTATTGGTTTGGGATGTAGTAATAAATACCTTCCCTTTAAACATTCACAGCAAATACTCGCGTAGCCAAACCACTGCAAGAAGATTCCTAACTCTTTGAACTAAAGGCACTTTCGATGAGTAAGCTTTACTTCCTAGAATTGCCCGTATGTGTTTGTTTCTCATGTTACTCTGGTGCGAATAATCGTGTCTCGTCTTTGCTCATCATTTCCCTAAAACTAAACCGTAATATTTGGATGAATTGAGTTTATAATTGCTGGCTTTCAAATTAATTAAAATCTATGTTTTTCTTGTAATTTGCGGTAAAACATTTTCAGATCTATACAAAATGTGAACAAAAGACAAAAGCAGTAAACAAAAATTATAATTGAAGCAAAAATACTGATAAGTGGTTGAAAAAAAGAAAATTTTAGCGACTGTCGATGAAAAACGAAAAACAAGAGAACGAAGCCTGCAAACATTGGGGTAAAAACAACACTTCTTTTCGTTTTTTATAGTACAATTCTGTGTTATATAAAACATAGGAAATTCATATTTTACCGAATGGTTAGGCAAAAGATTACATTAAAGGAAAAATAATAGAACAAAAACATTCTTTTATACGTTATTGCAGTTTTTTTTTGCATTGTCTTTTTGCATTATATATTTAGTTCCAGTGTGTCTGCGCTTTATATTCCATATTGTTAGATTCACGGATACATTGAATAGATAGCGAAGAGGATATGCAACATTTTATAGCTTTATTTAAAAGAATATCATGACTTCTTAAAATATCTAGCAGAACAAAGGTTGATTATTCATTAGATACTAATGAATAGGTAATAGCAAAGAGCATACAAAAGAAAACGAAAAATATTACGAATATTATATATATATATATATATATATATATATATATATATATATATATATATGTATGTCTTAATTATGTATTCTTCTGAGTCCGACAATCATTTTCATGGTTTCTTAAAGAGATGCGTCAATGTAATTCAGATAACACATGCAGTTACGGTGCACTAAACACTGCAAACGCGATGTTATTCAATTGGTATGGTATATGCGATATATCCGATGACCGAATAAACACTAAGAATGTGAAAAGGCAATGCGAACACACAGACAGTAGGTATATGTCAAATCCTTCTGGTGTGTAGATGAATCTATAACTCACTGAAATGAAGTTTTATATTTTATATGTGTTGGTTTATTTACTGGAGTAACTTAGTCATTTGAAATGTTTGTGATGGCGTTTTCTAATAAAGACTGATTTACGAGGCATATAATTTGTAAATGAAATTGTATTAAAAATAATAGAATCCCAATTAAAAGTACAAACCAGACATGCATATGTTTAGTATATTAGTATTATTATAAAAATTCGGGTTATTAGGTTTTAAAAAATAGGAAGTGTATAGATGTGTTATATTAAGTGTACAAATATAATTTATTACTGTGAAGCTTCCTTTTGTTTTTATTGAAATATTGCAGAAACAAAAATAGAGTAATGTGGAGGTGCTATATAGTATGTAAAACTTAGGGCAAAGGCTGTACATTTTATAGATTTGGGGTATACGGTAATTCTATATAGTAAAATTAAATTCATAGGAGACATATTTTTGTTCAAAATACCATGCAATTTTTGACAAGTTCCGTGTTTTGTCTGTGTTAAATTGTATAAATGCGCATTTCATATTGTTATTTACATTGAGGAGATGAAGCAAGTGTAGCGGATTACGAAGTAAAAAATTATCCTGATTTGGTTTGATTAGAGTCTACTTGGAAAAAGTAACTACTGAATGAAAGATGTGGCTTCACAAACCTCCCGATATGTTAAAAGAGTATACAGTTATATATCTTAGTTATTTGTTATAAGACTCAAATAAAAATCTTGTTATTGTTCCACTTCGCCGAGGGATAAGGTTTGATCTCGTCACTCTGGCATTAATATTATTTTCCTGTGTGTTTTATGCGTACCCATTTGGCTGAAAAAAAATCATAAGACTGTAACTTGTGATACAGGTTCGTAAATTGCACCGGTGGGTTTTTCTAAATTGTTTTTGTTTTCAGGTTTCCAGATATACCTTCGCTATGTAATAGACGAACTACATTAAAGCTAATATATATATATATATATATATATATATATATATATATATATATACTAGCATAAACATATTATGTAAACCTATAAGGAATAAAGACTGACGATAATAAACAACATAAGTAATTGCAGCAAATCACGTCAAAAGTAATATAGGAACATACATTAGTGGATAAGCAAAATGCGTTGTTCTGGGAACTCTGTGGATGAGTGCACCTAAAGAAATAGTAAGAACAGAAACCGAAACCTTTACTGGAAAATAAAAAAGCACAACATTATTTTAGGATATTATCTGCAGACACATAAACTAATCTAAGCTATAAAACGGCAGTCTATATAATAAACATAAAAGAATGAATCTCTTAAATTTTAGGTTTTTCCTCTCACATATCAGCCTTGAATATAAAAACGCAGAAAACGAAGCAACTCCGTGAAACTTGCCAGGTAATTAAAATAAAAAATAGGGAATATTATAAAATATTACACACTCCCAATAATTGTTGGATCATATGAAAATGTGAAAAAATACTAAGGGAAATCGGAATGAAGATGCAAGACAAATGAAGACTCAACCGATTTCGAACACATATGACATATTTAAGAAAAATATTGATTGCGAAATTTTATCTATAAGAATAGCACAATCAGACAAAAAATGCAACAAAATATAACGAATACTCATAGAAGACATCATTATCTGGAAAATTTTAGGCTTGTTATATCCTCCCCCCCAATATCTAGTGCACGCATCGGATGGCTCCATAACAAATAGTATTGTCGAATGGTCTATCAGGATGTACAGGTAAAGTAATGAAATCAATTACACTAAATAATTGACAAAGAGACATGCCCGTTAGAGACCTATTCTCACCAAATAAATTCATCTAAGACTCAGATTTCATGAAAACTAGTTTTGTAAATGTATTTTCACCGATGAGGACAGAACTACCCTTGATGGCCCGGACAAGTGGGCTTAAGTTGTGAATTTTCTTGAACTTTCTACGCCCGTCGTTCTCGTCGTAAACAGGGAGGTAGGGGTGTTATGTCTTGGGCTGAAATAATTTGGGATGAACTAATTGGTAAAGGTCGAGTGCCAGAAGCCCATATTATATTTTAGCCACAAGGTCCTATTATTTTTATTTTTAAATGCGTATTTGTCACTATGGTTTGTACCCTTTATAGGCACGTCACCGCGAATTAATTTTTATGCACGACAATGCGAAATCCCATTCGGCCAACGCCATGATATTCGACGTGAAGTTATTATACCATAGTAGAAAGCATTTGATGACATGGTCACGTTGTTCTCCAGATATAAACCTAATTGAGCAGCTCATGTCAATAATAAAGATTTAAGTTAATAAAGGTGTTCAATTCTCGTCAGAAGATGAACTTTGCAGGAAGATTTTAGAAGTTACTTATAGAATCACATCTTCTTAAATACGTCAATTGTCATCATTAGCTGACAAGAAGCTATTCAATGTGAGTTTTAAAAAATAGAGTTATGTTGATGAATAAATATTTTCTTACAAATATAATGTGAAAGTTTTTCGTGTTTTGCTTTATGCTGTTACTGGATGTTTTTTTTTATGTCATATAAATAGAAATATGAAGTCAGATTTTTTTTTTATTACTGTAAATATAATTTTAAGACACATACAATAAAATGATGCACATTTCAATAGCAAAAGAATCGAAAGATTAACATAACCTTCAAAATATTTGTTCGAATTCCAAATAAATCATGAGAAAAAAAAACACCTCCTTATGCTCTTCCCGTGTACCAAAGTTCTCTTATCTACATTTCATAGCCATTTCAAAATACAAAAAATATTGAAATGCCATAAAGCGACACCCAGGGTTTATTTAGGTAGATAAATGTGATATTTGCAAGACAAAACATAGTAAGAATATTGTAATTATCAGTGTATATGGTTAATAAAATCTACAAGATCCTCATGATATTTAAAATCGCAATGTATTTTATACTGTTAATGGATTTCCACATTCTGAAAATTTATTTGTATACAAAATAAACACTGTCTTACTTCATTCATTGAAAATATATTCAAAATAACATATATGCAACATTATCAAACTCTGGCGATTACGGGTTAGAGGTGAAAACTATATAAAAATTATAGTGTAGGTCGCACGCGGCACATTTCTTTTTGTAGGTAATGGAGATACAAGCTGTGAATTTTAAATACGTGAGATGAAGACAATTTTACACTTTACACGAAGGGTTAGTTTAAATATTACATAATAAACAAAAAAACAATAATTTCTATGACTAACGTTAAGTTGTTTTTTTAGTCGCTTTGTCACAAAATACATATTTTCGATGTTACTAGATCGATCAGATATCATGCGAAATCAATTTTCAAATAATTACTTTTTCATCAGTTCACTACAATTGTCCTTATATAATCCGCTCAAAATATGTATAATAATTTTGGGATGGTGAGGGTTATTTATCTTATGTTACTCATCGGAAATAATAGCATTTTCTTCATGTTATGTGTACAGACATGGATTTTATTTGTTTCATTGGAAACATTTTCTAACATAATTGAGCTATTTTTATATGAATATAAAACGTTGTTCTCATATTACCCTTAATTTATTTATAATAATATAAAAAAACATGATAAATACTAAAAAATATGTTAAAATATTCCGTCAAAATGCAATTGGTTTTTATACAGAACAATACTAATAGTGGTCTGAATCGTACGAATAACGATTTGAAACGAGTATGAAGAGAAACGATTCAATGTTTTACATAATTTATTGACAAATGTCAAATGTCAATATATTACACTCCCCCTTAGCGCCATGCTACTGAGTTTAGAATGAAAAACAATTACATATCATTTTCCTTTAAGATGTGTAATATGAAATTATTGAGACAATATAACCAGTTTTTAAGGAAATTCCGAAAACACACGTCCACACACACACACACACACACACACACACACATATATATATATATATATATATATATATATATATATATATATATATATATATATATATATATATATATATATATATATATACAAGTACATTCTTGGTACAGCAAAATGGAAGGAGACATTTCAGAGGAAACATAATTTAATTTAAATAAAAAGATCAAAGAAACAAAAAAAAACGGGCAGGTGGAATTGTTAAAAAATTTTTCCTTAAGGCCTTATCGTCTGACTCTCTAAGAGGAAACGTCAGAATGATAAATTAAAAGCTAAGAATCGAATGAGGAAAGAGGGAAATTAGTTTCAGTTGGTAAACCAGTGCATGCTTTCCATCACGGAGTGAAGCTGAACAGTTTCTTCGTCTTCTTTGTAACCTGCATCCATCCTTACAATTTACTATGGAGGTCGAGGAGTGTGACTCTCTTCCATTCCTCGATGTTCGTGTTTCTAAAGTTGGTTCTACGTTTGAGACCTCTGTATACAGAACACCTACATTTACAGGGCTCTATCTTAATTGGTTTTCCTTTGCCCCTCAGTCTAGAAAAATAAACCTCATTAGCGCTCTTACACATCGTGCACTCATGATTTGTTCACCAAACCGTCTTGATGCGGAACTTGGTGAAATCACAAATATTTTTCTCAGCAATGGATATCCCATAAATATAATAAAAACTACTATTGAACGTAAAATTGCTACATTTAATAATGTTAAACGTATTTGTCCATCACGTTGTCCTATTTATTTAAAATTACCATGGTTAGGTCCTGATGGCCTTCATATTGTTGAAAGGATTTCTTCTGCTACTCAATGTTGTTTTCCAGCTACTATGCTTAGAGTAGTTTACACAACTCGAACCTTTTTTCTCTTCTTTTCGTAAAGATGTTTTGCCAACCATTCAAAAGAATTCTGCTGTTTATAAATTTGTTTGTCAGTGTGGAGCTGACTACGTTGGCAAGACATCCCAAAGATTGGAAATGAGAATATCCCAAAATATCCCTCGGGATATTCGATTACACCAGGCTTCGAGAACATCCGGGTACTCCCAAGCTCATGAGTCCGCCATCGGTAATCACCTGATTAGTATAAATAGGTGTTCTGACCGATATTCCGATGGTTGGTTTTCTGTTTTATACAGTGCTAGGTCGAACTATCATCTCTATATCATGGAGGCGTTAGTCATAACTCTCAACCTAGCCTGCGTAGACAAAAGATTTTGAAACATCAGTTGGAAATATTTACTGATTTAAAACCACCTGAACAGTGAGAATTATATTTATGTTTATTTTTTTATCTTTTTTATTTTTTTATTTTTTTCTCACTGGTTTTCCAACTGAAACCAATTTCTCTCTTGGTTCATTCGATTCTTAGCTTTTAATTTATCATTCTGACGTTTCCTCTTAGAGGGTCAGACGATAAGGTCTTAAGGAAAATTTAAACAATTCCACCTGCCCGTTTTTTTTGTTTCTTTGATCTTTTTTATTTAAATTAAATTATGTTTCCTCTGAAATATATATATATATATATATATATATATATATATGTATATATATATATACATATATATACATGTATTGCATTTATTTATACTAACATTGATGGCTAGATATATGCATACATGTTTCTGTAATCACCTGCGTTGGGGGATTACGTATTTAGGCCAAGAATTATCGTCCAGAACCCAATGCGGGTGATTACAGAAACATGTATGCATATATGTAGCAATCAATATTTGTATAAATAAATTTAATATACCTGTTATGTTCACTACTTCAGCACTCATTGGAAGACTCATGTTGTTTCATCGGATGTACTTCTGGGAAACTAAACTCTACTGGCTCTCTCTCTCTCTCTCTCTCTCTATATATATATATATATATATGTATATATATATATATATATATGTATATATGTATATATACATATATATACATATATATACATATATGCATACACACATGCATTTATTATATATAATATATGCAAATATACATACAGTAATGTATGAACTAACATCATATATAATGTGTGTATATATACTCACATATAAATAAATATGGATAAAGTATATATATATATATACATCTATATGTGTATTACTACTATATATATGTATATATATATATATATATATATATATATATATGTATATACTGTTGGCTAACTTTTAATTTATTTGACTTTTAGTAATTTACATGTCTTCATTCATTATTTTTAAGCTGATAAGATGCCTTTCAAAGTGTTGATATTTATTTTTTATTAAACTGAAAATTTACATGTAAATGCGCACCGACTTGTACCTTTCTGTTATCTCTCAACGTATTCCTTTATATTAATCAATACGTGTATAATATTTGCATTTGCTTGCGATAATATTAAAAGACAACTGCGAGTATATTCGAAATTATCCTCAACGTTACTGCGCCTGATTACCTTAATATGTGGCAGATTTATAATTTTCAATTTACAAGACGGAGGTTCTTTTTTCAATGCCTATACAAAAATGCATTTCCCGATTCATTAGAAGCAAGTTGGTTTCTTGGATAATTGCAGTAAATGATCCACGTTAAAATTTATGTTGAATTCATGAGTGAGCTTGGAAATACGAAGGCAACATTAGCATAAATGAATTATTTAAAAAAGATTGTGATGTAATTGAAATAACAGAGGACAGGGACGTAACAAAGAAATTAAGAAAACAATTTAAAATAAAGTAATATAGCCCTGGTGGAAGTAAAGGAAAACATAATTATCGAAGGCCAGAAGTGAATTGAAGATGTTTAGAAATTGAGATATAGAGATTTCTAAATGATGTGCCTGACGTTGAAAGTATAACAAAGGTGCAGGCTTTTTTTTATTTTTTCTGTTTCTTTTTACTGTAAATTTAATAATCGAGTGGCAATTCTATGTTCAAGGAGAAATGAAAAAGTTCTAAGAAAAACAAACGGCTATAAGGATATGAGTGAACATATTATAGTGTTTTTGTAAGATGTTTGTAAATATAATTTTTGATTTGAGACCTCTACGTTTGTTTAGTTTTATTTTGAATATATATTATCAATAAGTTCCTCTTTTAAAGGAAAACAGAACGTATATTGGCATTAATTAAAGCTTAATAATAGATTCCATAGTGTTTCTATGGTTTATATCATCCATAAAATCAGTATATTATATTGCTCCATCTGCCTTGAACCTTCACTTAACACTGGTATTTTACAATGCTTTGACCCAAAATACACACGCACACCTACCCCCGACACACACCCGCACCCGCACGCACACATTATATATGTATATATATATATATATATATATATATATATATATATATATATATATATATATATATATATTCTTTTTTTCTAAAACATCACTGTGTATTTTACTTTAAAATGCAGGGCTGAATTTTTGGACGAACTACGTTCAAATTAAGAGCATGGATTATCTCGCTGGAAAACGTAAAAGATAAAATAAATTCATTCGATAATTAAAAAACAGGAAACGCTACAAAAGACTTGGACTTCAGTTCTTTATAAAGGAGAATCGTTCTTTACTATCTGTTTTGTTGATTTGTTTACAAATAAATAGAATTTACTTCTTGTTATTCTGTTACTTCTGCAAACATAAATTTCAATGTGCGTCAATTATATTTCAGTATTATAAAAAAAAAATAATAATAATAATATAAATTAAAAGAATAATATGATGTAACTAAATATGGTGCAGATATAAACATGATCTAACATATCTTTCGTATGTATATATTTCATTTTTAGTATTACACTACAATCAGTACATTATACAAAGATCATTTGTTTAGAAACTAACCAATCTCCAAATTTACAATTTATTATGGAATTTCTATTTTTTAATTATGCAACAAGTAAAGAGCCCACACAAAACACAACTTCTATATAGAAAAAAAAATCTCAAAGTAATCGGAGCAGTATACGTGCATTTGTCATTATCAAATTTTCTGGCCTGGCCCGGACGTAAATACACGTTAATCTATGATATTACATTTTCATTAGATATTGTATTTCTCAATATAGAACCATTTTTGTATTGAGTATTGTATTATCCTTAATATATAATAATGATTGCAAATGTTAATTTTATTTTTATTTCGGACTATTAGTCTCATCTTTATTAGTTGTTGTTTGTTTGTTTTTTTTATTATTGGTTCACAACGTTTCGGCCAACTGACGAAGGCCAGAGGAAGTTGGCCGAAACGTTGTGAACCAATAAAAAACAAAAAAAAAACAAAACAAACAACAACTAATAAAGATGAGACTAATAGTCCGAAATCAAAATAAAATTAACATAAAAATGCTCATCTCAAAAATAAAAAAATTCCAATTAAGGAATAATATATATATATACCAATCGGTACGGACCCGACTATGGAAGATCAGATAATAAATAAATGTGGATTTATAAGATCAAAGAATCCAACCTTGATCGCCCTTCGGGGCCCGTGGCGCAGTTGATAGAGACGTTGAATCTCTACGGTTCCAGATGAACATTGTCTGAAGATAGCGGTTTCAATCCCACCCAAAGCGTGCCAGAGGTAATTGGTCAAAAATGTGGTGAGACGACGACAACTACGGATGGCAGTGATGGCTGAGAATGCAGTTAGGAGATTCGAAGTTCCTATCCGTCGCGGTTACCACCTGACGAAGGCCAGAGGAAGTTGGCCGAAACGTTGTGAACAAATAAAAAAAAACAACTAATAAAGATGAGACTAATAGTCCGAAATAAAAATAAAAAATAACATAAAAATGCTCATCTCAAAAATAAAAAAAAAATCGAATTAAGGAATAATATATATATGATTGCAAATATTCAAACAATATACAATATGGGTGTTATCAGAAGGAATCGAATCCAAATTATCTTGCTCTCTAGGACTTTCGCAACGACTAATTAAAAGGCTAATTAAACATGTGTTCTAAAATTTTACGATGTAACTCCGTTTAACGTATATTTTCGAATGTGTTGCGAATAAATATAAGGTTTCACTGCGCCTACTATTTTCCTTTTATAGAGTCATAAGTACTCTTTTCTAACCGATAAAATCATACTTGAATTTGTTCAACAGGTTCAAATACTTCGATGTATAAATTTAGTTTTAGACGAATACATTTACGGGTCAGTTTAGTAAGGATCGCTCCACGGACGGAAACAGGCATTTTGTGATGTATAGAGATAGGAAATCAATACACAAGCAAAACCGCATAATCTTCTACGAAATATATAACTTTTCGATACATCAAGTTGAATAGAAAATAGAAGTAATATTAACCATATATTTGCAACAAACTCTATCTTATCTTTTGAAAACTGCGCCCAATAACATTTTCTAATACAGACAAAATTAATATTTGGATCGTTGGTAATTACCACTAATCATTCATCAATACTATCATCTATCTGCGCCTTTTTTATTTATTGCTACACTGATTAAGACATACCTTGTTGAGCTAAGCTGTTTGCTTTAAAAATGGCATTAATGAATTGTTGAGATTCGCGTGATATATACATTTAAAAAAACTTACCTAATATCTTTCTATATCTCCGTAAACATAATTACGTTATTAATCTATAGAACAGCACGCCAGTACCTCGAAATCTGAATCTCCTTTTGGTCGGCAGTACGTATTCTACTGCAGATACAAAAACGGTAATTTTAACCACCTTGACCACGCAATGGATAAGGCCCACAAAGCAAGGTCACTATCCCTACATATGTAGTATATTGGTTTATATGTTAGAAGATGATGTATTAAAACGTGACGTGTGTTATCTCTGGGTGTAAGATATTGTTCTTTTAACATACAAATAATAAACGTATAACGCGTATGCATGTTGTATAGCAGGGAGGACATGATTTTGACGTGTAATCTGAATAATGTTGTATCAGAATTATCACACCGGGTATTTTTACAGTTCATATGTAAGAAGAATAATATATGCTTCATACCTTTTTCTTGAGTTCTTTTAACTTCCTGCTGCTCCGTGACGAACCATGAAGCAATCAGCACCAACCAATTGAGACATATGTTCTTATATGTGAAACCATTAAAACAACTCTTTATATTTTTGTAATATAAATGTATTACAGTTATCTCAATTGGTTTTCACAGGATCTCCAGTTAGTCTACATTTTCTGTTCATACAGCCCTCTCCTAGCTGGCTGTTCACCCTTGTCTAGATGTCTCTCTGCTCTGGTGGTCAATTCCTAACTACGGCACGTGTTCTCTTACGTCACCTAATTACGTGTCTCATAACAATCTAATCCACCTAGTTATTTGTTTATTCAAAACCCCAATAGAATATTTACATTTATTGTTTATTCAAAACCCCAATAGAATATTTACATCTATTTTCGTATTTTTATTGCGATTCACGCGTCAATCATTTCTTTCGAAATTTACTTGTTTATTCTTCTATTCATAATAACAGATGCAGCGACCATCCGTCGCTGAAATCAATTAATAAGAATACAATAACAATAATAATAATAATGTTTGACCCTTGACACCGCTTGCCACAGTTAACAGATACTACACTATGATCACATCCTAAAGGGCCATAACAGTACACATATATCCAATGCGTCTGAAACGTTATGCCAGTAATAGCTCTTAATGATAATGAAATCATAGAATATTAATGGACAAATATTTATTATGATTAGAGTTTTCTAATGCACTACAATAATCACATTGTCTATGATACGATATGATTTAAATATCCTGATAATAACCTGGTATAAAGCTAGATAAAACAGCTAGATAAAATAATATTCATAAACAGAAAGCTAAAAAACATAGACCTGAGACGTAGGTATTTACTGAAGATATAGCCTTTTATAACTAAGGTATCCCAAATGTGAACATATCTGAAAAAATATAGCAAGATTGGGTATATATAGCGAAACCTACATATCAACCTAAGCTCTTTTCCACTTAGTAATGCCGAAAGATAGGTTGAACACTATGATGCTTACTGACGAGACATTTTCTTTTTTTAATGCGTTTTTTTTGTTATTCTATATGTCAACGCATGCAAAATTATTACAAAAAAGCTATAAACATTCATATATTTTTCATATTAGTACTTTACTGATACAGACACATACACACACACATATATATATATACATATATATATATATATATATATATATATATATATATATATATATATATATATACATATACAGATATTAACTCTTATAGCCCGCAAATGGCCACAAAAGATAAAAAGAAAAACGGAGAACAGCTTAAGTGTGTATTACATTAAAACAACAGCAAGGAAACTAACGAAGAGTGTTAGTAATTCACCGAGCATGGGAGGGTGGCTCCGGCATTGCATTCTCACCTGGGATTGCCATAAGTTAAGTGTATAGCTTTATCATTAGGGGAAAGTTCAAATTTAATTTGTTCTACCCCCTTTAAAAACTACACAATGACACTTTTATATCACCACACACAAACATCATTATATAAATATATATATATATATATATACATATATATATATATATATATATATATATATATATATATATATATATATAAACATAAATATATACATGCGAAGATGCATTATCTATCTTCTGTGGGAAAGAAGATGGCTTTTCAGACAAACTCTGTTCTTACACAATCTTTAGCAAAGATAACACTTTAGCTGAAATTGAGGGACGCTAACCGTTACCGCCTCAATGTGTACACTAATATGAAGCTTCAGACTCTCACTCGATTTTGGTCCAGATAGCAAATAGAAAATCTGTGCTTCGCAGTGTATTCCCAGCCAAAGAAAATCTGATTCCATGTGATCGCTTGTGGCTTGCTTGATATGGTCGGGATAAAGATATTTTACCGCATAATTCACAGACGTGCTTCAGTAAAAATGTCTCCGACTGACCAGATGTATCTGACATATTTTTATCCTTGTTTCACGCCTTATTTTTGCATGTTTATATTTTTGTTTTCTAAACTATCACCCAAAGATAAACCATAGAGCGCCATTTTTACGATCATTGGAAGCAATCTCCCAGCTAAGACACGTCAATACCGATAACATTCATATTCTTCTTGATGGTGTCCTTAAAACCTTTCCTTGATTTATGTTGTGGACGCTCTCGTCATGGACTTTCAACATTAACAGGCGCTTTGGCAATCTCTAGTATTCGACCCTTGTAAAATGTTCAGCCAACCTCATCTGGTTACTTAAAACCTACCCCTTGATATATGGTAAGTCAGTCTGCATGTGGACATCCGTATTAAGTGTAAAACAGTTCAACCTGATGTCCAGAATATGTCCCAGAAATTTCTGCTCCACTCTATCCATGACATGTAAATTGTCCTGGTGTCTGAAGCGTTATGGAGAGATGGTAAACTGCAAGACTGATAGACGTTGATCTTTGTACGAAGGTGTATATCTTTGTCATACCATACACGCTTCTCTCAGCTAGCAAAAGCGTTAGTGGCACGCTGTATACTATAGTTGACCTCATCATCCATGTTTCCGTTTCTGGCAAAGGTGCTTCTCAAATACACAAATATGTTGACCACGGCAAGCCTCTGTTGTTGACAAAAATATTTGGCTCCACACACCAAATACTGAGTGTACGTGTGAACATTATCTTTGTCTTGTTAAGGCTGATACTAAGCACAAAGGAGGCACATGACCCTGAACAGAAATACATGATATACTATGCATGTCTCTCACACTATGAGCGACAATATTAGTGTAAGCTGCATAGATCAGTTCACCAATAAGTGCTTAAACCCTCCAGTAGAAGCATGTCACCTACGAACATTAAAGTCTTTACCTCTAGTTCTGAAACGCAAATAACACCCAGATAGCAACCCTCAATTGCATAGTAGCATAGTTGCAAAATAAATAGAAATAAGTGTAAGTGCTGGAATATCACCGTGCTTCACGCCATTGCGAACGGGGATGGATTCTGGGAGAGATCCATTGGAGTTTAAGAGATCCTCTATATTAGTGTAGATTTCCTTGAGTAACTGTAGAAATTGAGGTGGGAATTCCAACTGTTCCAGGATTATCCACAGCGCATTCCTGTTTACTGTATTAAATTCCTTGGTCAAAACAACACAACCTGATAAACTGGAACACGGTGTTCAGTACATTTCTCCTGAAACTGCAGAGAAGAGAAGATCATGTCCATGGTTCCTCTGCCCGGACGAAAGCCACTTTGATTTTCCGGAAGGGCAGACAGAAAAATACACTCTTACAATCCATTCCGTAGTACTTCAAAAATACTTTGTCAATAGCGTACATATATATATATATATATATATATATATATATATATGTATATATATATATATATATATATATATATATATATATATATACATATATATATACAATTACAAATTTAACGGAACATAGTAATCTTCTGCACAATACATCACTTTTTATTGCATTAGGTAGAATACAGAACAAAGTACAGAATGGATAACAAGTATTGTGTAATATTATGATATTTTATGGGCGTATATTGTATAAAACCAACAATATTGAAATAAATGTTAGATGAGGTCATGAAATTTGTAAAACGCTTTGCGTACACAAAAAGACAACAATAAATAATCTGAAACCTGATGTTCATTTTTTTTACTTTATCCCTACGATGCCGTGCGTCCAATTCATGAATATCACATATAAAATAATAAAACATGCATTACATTTGAATTGTGACTTAATGGGATCGTCGAAAGGCAGAAGAAGACGGTCTTGCTTAAATCAAAATCAGCATAATTTACGTTTTTCATCCTTATTGTTCCTGTCTTTTTGCGAGTGCCGTCGCTCACAAGATTCGTTTTAATATATTTAGCATTTTTCTTTTCGCTATTTAAAATAATAAGGGGTTATCTTCGCTCAGATTACTTAGCGTAATGCATGTTTTAAATAGAACACGCATTGATTTGCTTCAAATAACATTATTTCGCGTAAATTCAGATGGTTGATCTATACATATATTGCAAGGAAACACAATAAAGGCCATATTGCTCACCGGAACGTATATGAAGTCCTAGGTGGTTCTGATTCGAACACACAAAAATATTCTATCTTTTATGGTGAAGGGGTTCGAATTAGAATCATGTAGTTCTTGTCGCTACATCTACTCTCAATAAAGGAGCAAAAATTAAGGAACATACTAAATAAAAATATTTAAAAAAGTCCGATTGGCTGAAATAATAATCTTCAGTCAAAACGGGTGATGTGCGCAAGACACACTGCCTTAGGAGGGCTACTCTTTCGTGTTCCTTCCTGCTCACTGAAAGAGATTGTGTTGATTACGGATTATTCATCTCCAAGTCATTCACAAGTGCTGGAAGTTACGTATAACTAACAGTTTTCGTTTTTATGGGTTAATTATTTAAATGAATTCTGATTACAAGAATAATGTAATTTTTGTACGATTAGAAAACGGCGAACATACAAATATCTGCTATGTGTTTATCTCCACCCTCTTTATATCTGTCACTCTGTGTGAATAGTAACTCAAATGATACTTTTTTCTGCAACCGATCTTGTAGTTTTCCTTTATCGGAAGACCAGTAAATAGTAACGTGGCGTGATGGTGAGATGGTAGACCCATTGTGAATCCAACCGGGTTTTCTATTCTGGACTAGCTGTAAAACCGCTTTGCAGCTCCTTATATAAGTTTGGAATGGGTGAGGTAAGTCTAAGGTGGGGCTCTCATCCAACCAATTGCTCCTCTTTACGTCATACTCTGATCCATATTTATTGGCTAACCGGTTAACTATGCATATTAATTAGATGTCCCCCTTGTTGAAATTAATTGTTTCGATTATCCCTTTTTCTGATACATTCAAGAACTACGGTATTGACTTTAAGGTCAATGCATAGACAAACTATTACTCGACAACAGTTTACGATTTTTTTTTCAAACAAGAATATTATAGTTAATGTTTCAGAACTTATATTTTTCTTCATGTATTCTGCACTAGCTATTGTACTGTTTCTACCCGGCAAGGCCACCTGGCAGTACCTCGGAATCGCTCACATAAATAAAAGATCTAATGTAGCTAAAAGTCGCCCCCGACTAAAGCAAAATATGAACATCATAATTGCTTTGTTAACATTCACCTCCTTAGCTCACTTAGCTTTAAAACCGATTGATTCTAATCTGCCCTTTTGTCTGCTGCTTATTTCTGAACTACTTGTAATCGCTTTATTATCTCATTATATCTATGACTGACAACTAACCTGCACATTGCTCACCAACGCTATAAGGCTCGTACAATCTAACGTTGCGATTATCAGTCCATCTGCCAAAGAATCCAAGTCAATACAACGTGCACTAATATGCAAGAAAGGGTTGCATTTTGTTGTTATTAAAGCGAATGTCTGCTTCTAATCAAGGACTTTTCTCTGCTTTCTACTCAGTATTTTTCCAATGACTATCTCTCTTTTTGCAGCGCTGCCTTGTTTGATCTGCGGTTTATCGTTCACTCAATAACAGTGTGTAACAAAGTTTTATAATGCAATTATTTACTTCATATATCTGCAAAAAATGGACTAACTTACATTCTTGTTTTCACAATTACCTTCCCGTTGACTAAGATGTCTCCTAAGTATTTAGTATTTTCCTGTTCTATTTTTTCTAAATGCGTTTATTTCGTTAATTCGTAGGCACACATTCAATTCACCTATCCAGAGGCGACCATTCACAGTTTATTGATTTTGTTTTATTTTTTACATTATCTCACCTTATTTTGTGGTCTTATCTGGAGTCAATGTGCACACAAGATGGTATCTAGCTTCATTCACGTATAAATAAATCGTCAAAATATGAAAGTCAATTGTATCTTCTACATTAGTTATCTCCTGGACAGTTCTGCTCAGCGTGGTTTCCTCCACTTGGGTTTCATCGAAGCAGTTAACTGTTCTGGATAGGGTCTTCACGACTTCAGGTGAGTTTTGACGAGAGTCACCCCCGGCGTCGATGAAGGCAACCTTAATATGTTTTTTATACTGGCAAGGAATATCACTCCTTGTCTCACACTACATCACCGTCCACAAAATCGCAATTGGAACCATTATCATGATTATCTTACTTAACATTACCCTATTACTTTATCTCCTCTCCAATTTCCTTAAATAACTGTATACATTATCTTATTTTCCTTCTAAAATTTGAGCCGATGCGAATCTTTTATCAACACGTTGCAGCTCTGATTACTAACTTACGTGCAACCTCGCCCAGAGTTTTCCAAAAGGTGGGGACACAGCCAAGAGCGGTTTACTAATCAGGTACAATCCTTGTGTACATTGGTCCACATCCCACTTTCACTTCTCCGGACGCATAGACCGTCTTAAACAGCGAGGCGTTTTTAGTCGCATATTTTCTACACGCTCTTCCCAATTATTCAGCCTATAGGATATGCGACTAAAGTATATAAACTCCAACAGGTCAAACCACAACCTTATATGTTCAGTTCACACAGCTTCTGAATCCTCAGTAGAGTTGATCAGATCAATAAATGTAACTTCCGGGACGTATTTCTAAAACAATTCTTCTTCTTTCGATGCCAACGCCTCTGTTTATGCGAAACCTTCATATGTATCCATACTGGATTTGTAATGAGCAATTATAATATCTATTTACAATGCCTCCGCAGGGGACAGAGGTAGACACCACGGTCGTTTTTTAACGTGGAGAAAAGGTACAAAAATAAAAGTTTTCTCAGTCATGAAGGGCCACTCCTTCACCAAAAGAGAACAATAAATGCAAGCGCAGCATCTGAAGAACAGATACTACACTTTGATCTTGACCAAAATGTCAAAGCCACACCTCTTGATATTCATACCCATCAGCCTCGCACTTTCCAGTAACAACACCCCCATGCATGTAGTGTTTAATATTAGGAGTCCTAAGGCGTTGCCCATTATAGGAATCACCACCGTCTTCAGTCTGTTGTCCAACCTCTATTCAATTATTACATTGTGCGGCCTACCAGTGTCGTAATTACAACTAAACCTCCGAAGGGGCTTACTATTCGTACATATCGCTCTACATACGGAGAAGTACAAGTTCAATGATGCGTAGCCCCATCGAACTTATCAATCCATCTTCGATGTTCACTGATCTAGTATTAAATTGTTCCAAATTACTCCTTAAGGTCACTACCCGGTTTGAATGCGTGATTATGTACTCACTGGTGTTATTAAAGACGCCACCCTTCCCATGTGCAGGGTGCCTCTCATCCATGCGACCTCATTAGGTAAACTAGAATTATAAGGTCAACACCCGCCATGATATGCATAATTTCTTCTTTAATTTTCAAGCTTGACATATACATCTCAAGACTTAGCAATCACCTTAAAATACTCATATGTTTGGGAATAACAATTTAAATAATTAAATATTCACTTCTAATTCAAACATTCATTGAAAGTAATCCACCTAGCGATGAGATGAATAAATGTAAATTTCTAGTGACTACAGGGATTTTACACAAAGCTCCACTTCATGCCACGCAATATGTTAAATCATATAAGCTACTGTTTATCTGTTTCACCGCTGTATAATTTCATTTGTCTATAATAGTTCCTGAATTTTCGAACACACATTTACTGGCAATACACCAAATACCAGAATTCGCAACAGTGGAACCATCCAGACCAGGATAAACAACTACCGGCAGTATGATGGAACAAGCGCCTTCTGGTAATATGCATTGTCGTTAGCGTGTTGAGCTATCCATCAGCTCAGGGTTCGAAACAAATCATACAATAATGTGGCTTTAAAAGATTAGTAACCTTCGGGAAACGTTTTAATTTTATCTGTAATTAATTATTTCTAAAAATCATTAAAAAAAAGTAAACGACTAGTTAAAACAACGGAATTTTACGACAAAAAAAACACAACTAAATTATCGTAATCCTGGCCACGCTGGGTGACACTGCGTGCGAACTCTCGACAGCAATTCCATTTGCACGTCGTCGAACGGTTTCATTGACAGGGTGAGATGATCTGCAGACCTGCTTGGTGCACGCAACCATTAATGTCCGTATTGCTTGCGTTATTGAATAGCAAATAACGCCAATCTCTTTTCTTTATTTTTGAGTTTCTGTCGGAGTGTTTCTTTTACAAGACGTAACCACATTAGCAAGGTCAAGAGACCATTCGAGGATAAGGGTTTAAGAGTGTACAGTAGATATTGGGCAATATAGTAATCATTAGTAATGGAAATTCGGTAAATTTGTTAAATTATATGGAACGGCTCATCAAGAACTTGTTTACGTTAGACTTTAAGACAGCCATATTGTAGTCAGCCGCAAAGCAGGAAAACTGAAGACCATTCCACACGTGTGCAGTTCTAAGAAAGAAGCTTTGTTCATAGAATCTACGTTTAGGTTTAGGTACAGATAAAGAGTGGAGTAAATTATTGATAGTGTTTTCAGATAGACGAGTGTTTCTTGTGAATGTTTGGCGAGGGGGGCCATAGACTGAAGCTCAGTCGAACACTTTCCATGAAAATAACGATACATTCGAGACAAACTCGCAACGTCTCTTCTGGTAGATAGAGGTTGCAGGGAAGAGAGAGGGACATCCTCTACGAGGCTACGAAGTCGATTTTGAACTCTATCAAGGCAGGACAAGTCCTTTGTAGCAGCTCCTGCCCAGATGTGGCAACAATATTTCATCCTTGGACGTGCATGGCTCTTATATAGATAGACAATTGCATCAGTAGTGAGAAGTCTACCGGATCGATAGAAAGATCCCATCATTTTTCCAGCGGCCTTGGCAACAGATTTAATGTACGAGTTCAATTAAAGATAAAGAGTAACGGTCAATCCCAGAAGCTTGTTAAAACCCCAGGCGAGGGTCATTCAATTCAATTGATGCCAGATGTGGGTCATAATGTTGATGATATAAAAAGAGAAGCGTGGTTTTAGATGCATTACAAATAACAACCCACTTCTTTCCCCGTTGTACCACGTGCTCAAAATCAGAGGATAGGGAATCGGAGAGAACTTTGTCCTTTACTGTCTAAGATGTGTTACCATAAATGGTAGGCATCATAAGCATAACTGTCTACAAATGATGTAAGGATGTGATTTGGAAGATCATTAATCTAGATCAGGAAAAGAGTTGGGCTCAGAATGGACATCTGAGGGACTCCAGCATTAATACTGTGAGATTCTGAGTTTTTCCCCTCAACTACTACTCTTATGAACCAATAAGAAAAAATGGTTTAATAATTGAGAATATATTTCCAGCTATACCCTAGCTAGAGATCTTGTTAAGTAAACCGTTTATGCCATACCCTATCAAAGGTCTTAGATATGTCAAGAGCAATTGCCCTAGAAAGGTTGTCTTCGTCGAGAGCTTTGCTAATCCTATGAGATATATCTGTATGCACATTTGCTGTAGATGTAGCAGAACGAAAACCATATTGAGTGTCACGAAGAAGGTTATTGTTGTTGAGATGGTTGATTACTTCTGTATTTAACACAGATTCCAGCAACTTAATCATAACGCACCGGAGACTTATTGGCCTGCACTTAGAGGGAGATGAGCGATACCTGAATTCTTAACTACAGGGTATACTGATGAGATTTTCCTGAGTGATGGAAAGCTATTCTCCTTAAGACAACGTTTAAACAGTTTTGTAAGTATGGGCGCTAGTTCCGGTTGAAGTTTTTGGAATACTATCATTGGGATACCGTTAGAGCAAGTTGCTTTACTGGAATCAAGGTTTTTCATTAGCTTGGTAACATCACGTGCATATATATGTATATAACAAAGCGTGTTTTCTGATACAGGAGTAAATATTGGGAGTTGGCAGCCTTGGTCGAACAGGGTAGAATTAGCTGCAAAGTTCTTGGAAAAGAGTTTGGCTTTATCTTATGCTGACGAGATTACGTCAGGTCAATTGATGATAGTTGAGATAGAGCACACACTTCTGTTCAGGATTCTGTTAGATATTTGATAAAACTTATGGGAACCAAGCCGCTGTTCAGCTACTTTGGACATAGCGGATTGAGCATGCACCTGTCTTGCGTTCTTTGTTACTTTCTTACAATGGTTGCTGACCCTCCTGTAACCGACTTTAGTTTCCATACATCTATTATGTTTGAAGCAGTGCAAAAAAGTGATTTCTGTTGGCAATGGCAGCAGCACAATCTGGACATTTATTATAAAATATCAAGTTAAACGCTTATCAATATCGGTGTTAAAAACTTTCCAAATAATCGGCTATGTATTTTCCTTGTTTCATTAGCTGACTTTTCGTTTTGATTTACTTGTTTAAATTATTTCAGAAAATATCTATTCATATGTGATTTAACACTCAGGATTACCAGATTAAATTCTTACATTTTATTCTAGTATTTCTAAAAAATACTAGATAAACTCTTTTCGTTTTTTTTTTTAAATAATTCACAGCAGTATTAGATTAAATTCTGTTAAGATCTATTCAACATTCCTCTCAGTTTTACTTTCAAACTATCAGTTTATACGTTATCTAATTTTCTCTTTCCGGAAACAATTATTGAGATAAATAATATTATATTCTTCAGTTTATACGCCTTTGAGTTATCGCAAAGATCGACAATATATATTTAGCTCTTATGCATAGATCATCGTATAACGATTAGATCACTTTCTGACTGACGTAAATGAACATTTAAAATTAAAATCTTAAAATTCAACGCTATTTCACGCGGTTAATGGTAGCCGAATGTATACGGCCCCAGCTAATCGATGCCAGAGATGTCTAGTGTTGTGGGGTTCGAATCGTTCGTCTGGTAGTAATCGTGACACCCGGCACTGAAGAATCCCAAAAGGATCAAACACTAGTGCATGTAGGTATTTAATTATTTTAGTAAAAAGTAATTATATATATATATATATATATATATATATATATATATATATATATATATATATATATATATATATATAATTATCTTTTAGCATGCGATTTTTATGCCCTACTATCTTTCTACTAAAGAATAGTAAGTTTTACGTCGCTCACATTATAGTAAAGGGCAAAAATAACATCAATGCACAGACGACTGCATTTTATTCCAACTCAGATTAATCAGTTGACAGACCCCCACATTATCATCTCTCTATATGTGTGTATATATATATATATATATATATATATATATATATATCTATATCTATCTATCTATCTATATATATATATATATATATATATATATATATATATATATATATACAAAAGTAAAAATGGGTGTGTCTGTCTGTTTACAGCTCCCTTCCAAATAGCACTGTCAATTATCAGTGTGCATACTCGAAATTCGACATAAAGGTTATTGATATTTGTGAAATTAATTTTAATCGGCTTTCGGTCAGAAATAAGGCCTCTGAGGGCTCAATGTTCAAAAATTGGACATTTTAGAAATCCACCTTCCCCGCCAATTTTGAGTCCAAATACTTGAAACTATAGATATAGGTTACTTGGACAAAGTCTTACATTATAATCTGATTTGAGTCAAACAAAATAAATGTTAAAGAGTAATAATTGACGTCAAATTTAAAACAAAATGACTTCTGCGGTCTCTACCAAATTACACAAGTCATTTTTGTTTAAACATTTGGAATTTTACATCAAGTGTATTCAGACATAGGGCAAGCTTTTTAATCGCTTTGTGTTTCGCTGAAAATGGTGCTTCCAACGCGTCAAAGTTCAAGAGATTTGAACTTTGCGGTCTATAACAAAATATTAAGCCAATTTATGGTCCGAACAATTGAAAGTGTACGCAGACATGTTCAAGATTTTAATCAGGTTTTTGGCGAAAACGTAGCTGGCAAGAGGTCAAAGTTTACAGAGACGACATTATCAGACTATACGAAACTGCTTAGCCAATTTTAGGTCTAAACACTTCAGATTTAAGATGTACGTTATTTAAACCTGGGTCAACCATTTTGACTCAATTTGAGCCACAAACAATAAACGTTACGGAGACTGGAGATTGGAGAAAAATCAAACAAAATTGACGTCCTCGGTTTTTATTAACATTTCACCATGGTAGTTTAGGAAGCCTATTATATAGAAATGAACCAACGTACATATTCACACGGTTTAATATATATACATATGCACCTAAAGTTATAGACAAAATATTGAGCCCGAGAAAATCGGAATATTTAGTCTAGAATAAAATGCAAAATCGGATATAATCATTTTAATACTCACCAGCTATTAACACGCATCAATCACAAATTCAGAAATAAACATTTGAAATGCGTACAAGTTATTTTCAAGCATCCATTACTATTCTGGTGAGACCGAAACCTTCCTTCATCCTGAACTCTACTGGTAATATATTATGATGTGAGATAACACTCTCAAGGGCAGTATACATATGCCGTGCAATAAATTAGTGTAATATTAACGCAAAGAGCTTACGATTATATGCAGGGGAATCTAAGCACTTTTTTCCAGCCTTTAAATAAGTACGCTTTTCACCTACTCCGTGTGTTTAAGGTTCCCTTTTTCGTTAGTGACAACCTTGCGTCAACATGAGTTACACAGAACTATTCTATGATCACACTCAAGTCAACAGCCAAACGTTGACCGGCCCAATATAGATACCGACATATTGTTTGAGAATTTTTTGTTGAGTATTTTATTCTCGCCATATCAGTAGCGAAAGAGAACTCGTTAAATCACACAGCAGTGTTGAACGCGAAATTCAGCAGGCATTATTTAATCAAGAGTTGCATACAAAATAAGATGAGGCGTGCCAACATAAGTGAGGAACATGCCAATCGAAGCCTTAAAAAATCAGACTAACAAACAAACCGAAATATTACGACTAAGCTGGCGGGGAAAAACATTCACCAAACTGCAAACGCACCGAAGTGATTATTAAAAATGTTTCGAATATTGGTTGGATTTCGAGAAAATTCCTGCATAAAGTTATTATCCCTTTTAATTCATCCTTTTTTTGTTTTACACAGTGATCGACGCTTATCAAGACACGGAAGCCACTCAGGGATAAGGTTTATTGCAAGTACATTACGTTAGTGTTGAGATTTGATGAAGTGTTTACTTAAGGGGGCGGTTCATTAGGAATATGTTAACATTGGACTTGAAGACATACAAGTTGTTGTCCGGTGGGAAGCAGGCAGACGGAACAGAGTTTCACAGGCGTGCAGTTCTAAGAGAGAATCTTTGTTCATGGAATCCGCGTTTTTGATTTAGGCACATATATAGAGTGGGGGGAAATTTTCACAGTGGATTAAGCTAGACGGGTGTTTTCCGTAAAAGATTGGCGAGGGGGGCAGAGATCGGAGTTTAGATGAGCACCTGTCATGGAAATAACGATAAAACAAGGATAGGCTCGCAACGTCTCTTCTGTGGGAGAGAGGTTGCAGGGTAGAGAAAAGGGCATCCTCCACGAAGCCTATTTTGTACTCTGCCAAGGAAAGATAGGTTGTTTTTAGCAGCTCCTGCCCAGATATGGCAACAGAATTCCATCCTTGGACGTACTTGGATTTTATATAGATAGAGAATTGCATCATTAGTGAGATATCTTCTGAAGCGGTAGAAGGATCCCACCATCTTTCCAGCGACCTTGGCAACAGACTTGATGTACGTGTTCCATTTCAGATCAGGAGTAAAGGTCAAACCCAGACGCTTGTCAAAACACAGGGTCCAACCCAGACGAGAGCCATCCATCTCAATTGATGCCAAATAAGGATCAGAGCGTTGATGATGTAAGGATAGGAGTTTGGTTTTGGATGACTTAAAGGTAACCAGCCACATCTTCCCCCACTGAACCACCATCATCGAGGCGAGTTCTATTTTTGTAAAGACAAATTCCCTAAGGAAAGATATCAATTCCGACATATTAAAAATATCCAGCATTTTTACTTTTATCTAAAGGGTATATTTTTCCTCCCATACACGCTTGAAAAAATAATTTCAGTTGCAAGCATTTACCAACGAAGAATGAAAAAAATGCTTACTTGCAAACACTTATGCAAAAACAAACATGCTACGAAAAAAATATTTCTTTTCTTTTATTTTGGCTTAAATTGTTGAAAAATAAAACCCATAATAAGTGCTAGGAAAATTTGAACGTCCACATAACACATATCCAGGAAAAATAGTGAAAAAGCTTAAGTTTAATTAATTGTGTGTCAATTTTAAATTTTATGTAAAAAAATGAGAATCTGTCTAAATTTCCCTCCATACATCTCGTTATATTCGTCTTTGCTCCCATTTTATTTATTGGTGCTTTGATTATGCCGTAATTTTGCATGTTATAAAACCGATGGTATATATTATCTATATCACAATATGAAAGATGTGTAAAAAATCTCCTAATTAATGAGACCTCAGGGACAAGTAACAAACATATGAAGAATGGAAGTTGCTCTAAAAAATAAATGAGATAAAAGATAGCAAACTTAAACCAAAACGAGCAATCCCTCCCACAAAAACCAGAAGAAAAAAGAGACAAAAAGTGGTTCTGCAGTTTCTTAAAAAACAAATAAAATTCCAATTATTTCGAATTTTCGAATGCGGAAAATTGAAGTACATAGACACATCTTGCGGACTTACATGTAAATGTATTAAATAATTCGATAAACTCTTCAAATAACACTATTTTTTAAATGTACAATCTAGAAACCAACTGAAACATTCGAATACTTACAGTATCACAACAAAAACTGAAGGGAATTTCATATAAAAATATTTTGGGCGTAGAATATGATCAATAGGCATTTGAAAATATGTAAATCTACTGTTGGAAAAACTGGGAAATACAGAAATATATGTTTGTGGACATTATATTACCGTGCAAAAACCCAGTAAGGTTTCTCAATGTTGGCAGACTTGGTATACATCTCTCTCTCTTTCTCTCTCTCTCTCTCTCTCTCTCTCTCTCTCTCTCCTGATATATACATATATATATATATATATATATATATATATATATATATATATGTAAAGTTGGTTGGTTCTAAACGAACAAAACCATATTTCTACGCTACCAATTTATTTGAAATTTTCAGACAACCCATTTTATGAGTCGAGGTATGTTTTTATGTTATTAAAATAAATTTACCTCGCGAATTAGTAAAATTAAAATATTAAATAAAATAAATATATTTTTAACCGTTTCTGCGAATCTATTCTGTTGATAAAACTGAACTTCCGGTTCGATTCATTTCACAGCCACGAATTGACGAAAGATTTCATTTTCTGTTAACTCAATAAGTAAAAAAATAAACTTACTGATGCAGAGAGTGATCCGTGCTGAAATAATAACGTTATTATTTAAAAAGCCATTCTTAACATGGGGAAGGCAGGATGTTGTGTACCTATTCTGTACAATTGAATAAAAACATATCATAAAACTTTAATTAAACGTGGAAAACGATTTTTAAAAAAATAGCGCGGAGCACTCTCTGAATTAGCACACAAAAAAAAAATAAAATAAAAAAATAAGTTCATAGTTAAAACAAATAAATTCATTTATGTACTTACCAATTTTTAATTTTTATTTATGTTAAGGCTTTCCACGCATAAAACATTACGTTTTAATTGTTTAGTGTATTTTCCCGGCATTGTTTACATGAAAAAGTTTGTTTTCACTTTTTCTAAACCGTTTCATTTTTACGACATGCCTCAACGTATTATAAACACCCTTATCCCCCATGTTTAAAAAAACGCCTTTCATAAACCTCGAAAGCCGTTCTTAATATGGGGAGGTGGTCCGAAAGTTTTAACATGGAGAAGTTAGAGTGTTTATAATATGCTGGGGCGAGTCGTAAAATTAACGAAGTTGCTATCTATTATTTAATATAAAAATTGCTTGAAATTTATTTATTTGACAAAAAAAATAAATTTTGATACTCCTTGGGTGGTGAGTTCCATGGCGACCAGTAGAACAAATAATAGTGTCTCCCCTAGTCTCCCACCCCACCCCGAACGTAACATATTTTATTTACTGACGTTGCCGTAAATAACGATTATTTGTCACATTTACAAACATTTATTTATTTTTTTATTTTGAAAAAGTTTTACTTTTTATGAATATTAAAAGAAAAATGGGTACTCATGCAGAGAGTAATCCATGCTGAAATAATAACGTTATTATTTAAAAAGCCATTCTTAACATTGGGAGGGGAGGGTGTTTTGTACCTACTTTGTACTTGCAATTGAAGAAAAAAACACGATTTAAAAAATAGCGCGGATCACTCTCTGCATTAGCACCGAAAATGTTACTAAACATTTATTAATAATTCCTCAGTTTTACAAGCATTTGATTTTAAATTTCTTTTTAAATGACGACTTTTATCGACTTTATTTTTTAAATATCCCCCACCCCCACAATGCTGTTTATTCCGAAATCCGTTGTTAACATGGAGAGGTTGAGGGTGTTTATTCTGAAAGCCGTTCTTAACATTTGTGGAGGTTGACCTAATGTAAAAAAAAATAAATTTAAAAAAAAACTAAATCATTTACTGATAACTTCTCACTTTTACAAATATTTTTTAGTTTACATGCGCGGATGAACAAATTGTTGAATAGTGCGAAAACAAAACATTTTTGTAATAAACTTCGGGATAATTTTTTGGGTAAATATTTACATTTAGGTACACCTCCACAATTTTCTTTTTTAAATGCCGACTTTTATTGATAAATAAATTTACTTCTCCGCAACTTTTATTGATAAATAAATCTACTTCTCTGCCACGGGCACTGAACCCCTCCTTTTTTTAAATAGTATTTTCGGGTGGACAACAAATATCAGTTAAATTTGGCAAATAGCCCCCCCCTTCCAAAAGTGGTGTTTATTCCGGAAGTTTTTTAGATGAGGAGGTTGGGGGGATGATTATAAGGTGGACCTAATCTAAAAAAAAAACGAAACAAAAAAAAAGTGTTTTATGCGCATATAAGCAACTATTTTTTATTGATTTTTTTTTTTACTTTTTTATTTAAAGATTAGTAAATTTCAATGATTAGAATAATAAATAATTTATCATTAATATGTGGTTTTGGTTTTGTGTTGAATGAAACTTTTTTTTCATTACAACAATAGTGAACCAATTTAAATCTTCCGGTATGCGTTTAAGGGTTACCAAATTATCAATAAATCGTTTAGTTACTAAGCCAATGTCAGTAAATCAAAAAAATGTTACGTGCGCATGCATTAGCCTTGACTAGGGGGGCCTAAGGGAGCGACCATTAAATAATTATGCTGGTCGCCATAGAACTCAACGCCCAAGGAGTACCTAAAGTGGCACTTATGCACTTATGTTATCGTGCTATTTTTTAAAATAGTATTTTCCTGTTAAATTCACATTTTACAATATGTTTTACTTTTATTAATTTGTTAAGTGAAAGTACAGATAACCCGGTCGGTTTCTAATGCGAGGAAAATCTAACCCCCCCAAATAAAAGGGGTACTCTGGCTAATAACCAAACATTAAAATTGCCTCAGTCTAGAAAGAGTTATTCTCTACTGAACGAGGAAAAACAGTGAAGTGTAGTTCACCTTCTGTTTCTCTCCCCCTCTCTCTTCCTCTCTTAATATCTCTCTATCCATCTCTCCCTTTCCTTTTCTCAATCTATCTTACTCTCTATATCACCCTCTCCATCTCTCTTTGAGCTCCTTTTTCTCTCTAACTCCCTTTATCTCTCTCCTTTCCTCTGTCTCATCCCTCTCTGTTTCTAACTCTCTCCCTCTCTCTGTTTATCTATCAATCCCTTTATCTCATTATCTCCTTCTCTTTCTCTATTTTCCTCTCACTGTTTCTTTTCTATCTATATATCTTCCTCTCTATCTGTCCATCTCTAATCCCTCATCCTATTTTTGTCTCCCAAATTAATCACAGTGAATAAGGCATTGCCAAAACATGGATAGATCCTATTTTAGTCACCATATTTACTGACTGTGAGAATAGAAGTTATTTGGAAATTACTGCTACCTTGAATATCACCAGAAGTAACTGGTAAAACTTTTCTAATTAAATTGATTTTGGCAGCCATTTGGTAACAAAATGACATAGCCTTAGCCCTTGCTGAATTAGGAATACCTACGACCTTGCTGCCAAGTAGAAGAATTATTTATTCTACTTTAAAACATTCAATCTTACCAATATCTCACGTTCGACATCTCCAAAACATCCAATATGGGGAAACATATTGCAAAAATTCAAACTTATTGTTAAGGATGAATGCACAATGGTACGCAAAAAAATCACTTGAGGCTCTTGGTTGATCCTTGCAAGATTTGCGTGGCAATGTCAGACCATTTGGGAATGCAGTAATATTGCTTGCAGGAGATTTCAGACAAATGTTACCTGTTATTCTTCAATCAATACCAGCAGATGAAATAAATGCTTGCCTCAAATACTCTACCTTTTTGTTCAATGTGAAGACATTAAACTTAACTCAAAATATGCATATCCAGTTGCAGACTGTTCGATCCGCACAAAAACTTTTGCATCACTTGTGGGAAATTGAGTACTAAAAAGTGGCAGCTGATCAGAGTTAAGGGCAAAATTCTTGGACTTTTATTAACTTCTGTAATTTCTGTAATTTTATTCCATCAAAAGAATAGTTAGTTTAAAAGGTTTTTACAGATATTCAAATTATAAGAATTCCATTTGACTGAGTTAATGAGCTATTCTTGCAGGTCAATACAAAGATGCCCATAAACTTAACGCTATAATTAAATGTAAAATTCCAAGTGAGGTAGTCAAATACAAATCCATCGACACTGTTGTGAAAGCAGATAAAGCGTTTAATTATCCAACAGTTATATTTGCCAGGGATGCCACCGCATGTATTGCAACTGATATTTGGTGTACTTATTATCATGTTGTGAAATATAAACCAATCCAAGCTTTGCAATGGCACATAACTTGAAGTAAAAAATATTAACAAACAATATCATAGAAACAACAATCTAACCAGGACCTTTCACAGATGAATATATCTTCATTCTATGCATTCCTATGATTCCACCGGATACATCATTACACTTTAGCAAATTGCACTTTCCAATTTTATTGTCATTTGCAATAACCATCAACCAAGCACAGGGAACACTCTTTACAATTGTGGGCCTTACAGATACACACTGACTGTTTTTTCACATGGACAATTTATGTTACATATTCAAGAGTCACCAAACCGGAAAATCTCTATATCAGCTAAGAAAATGGAATAACAAAAACTGTGTACCCATGCAAAATGGAAATGTAAACCTATAAGAAACATGCTTTTTCTCATTTTAGAACCTTTTCCATAGCGCTAATTTAAGCCGCAGCAACGCGTGGCAGGGTACAGCTAGTATGTATATATATATATATATATATATTTATATGTGGGTGTGTTTGTGTGTGTATATATACATATGTATGTATGTATATATATATATATATATATATATATATATATATATATATATATATATACGTGCGTGTGTGTGTAGAAATATGAAAGGCACTTGCATTATTAAAGCCGGCATCTTTGACCCGTGAAGAAGACTAAAGTTATATAAAGGTTATTACGTTTAAACCCTGTACAGCCGTTTTTGGCTGAGCATATTTTTCACGTTTTAATTCGACAAACTGTATCGTGATGGCAAGTACGAGTTCACAAGCAAAAGGAAAACGTGAGTAAATTTGATAATGACAAATTATCTTGATCGTTATACTCGCAACTATTCGTCGCTATTTAACTCTATTGATTTCTTTTTGATTGGGGTTATCGTTTTATCTCATGTTTTCTTTTCACTTTCGCTGTGTTGTCTGCGCATGAATGAATTGAGAAGTTGCCAGATAACATGTATATATTTCTCGGAATGCAAATATTTGCGGTATAGACTGTTAACATTATATCCTTACATCTAGCATTCACTCTCAAAGCAAATTATCTAATCAATATTCTGGAGAGAATAATGGGTAGTTCAAAAACTGTAATCAAACTGGTTTAATAGAAGGTAGATGACTGTCCCGTATTACTTTTAATCATGTCCCTACTGACCAATGAGATAAAGTGACACAACAGAACCAACAGAAGTTACAATGATGTTAAGATTCTACAACGATATACAACCCATTGCAATAATACAAGTAAACAGTAGCAAAATAACATATTATTAATAATAATTTTATTTAAATATTTAACAAATATCTAAAATTAGGAGACATTTCCTGGATTACATCATATAGCAAATATATTATAAAATAGATTAACTCATGCGCTGTGTTACTCGTGAGATACTCAGAACCTTTATACTTTTTTACAAGAAATAAGTGAGGCATCAATACCAGTATATAGAGCAGTATATAGGTAACATATTAATATCAACGATTTACTATAACGAATTTATTTCGCTGGACTACTCCAATTATAGTGCAATACCGATAAAACTCACCCGTTTATATAGCCGATGGTGCGAACGTACAGCATATCAAGAAAGGACTACAAGGAAGAGGATCAAAATGCTTATTTGTACGGAATAGACATCGTAGAAATAAACAAGCAGAACACAGCTACAGAAGTTATAAGCGACGGGATTGAAATGGCAATACAAACGGTTCTCTGACGATTCAGAGGAATTAGATTACATGATATTTAGGGACACATATGGACATGGCTCGACAAACAACACTTAAACAGAGAATCGCAATAAACGACTGCAACATATATATTGATTAGAGTCAGCAATATACACTTAATTATCGAAAAAAAACAGTAAAGTTAGATTCGGTGGGCAAGAAGATAAAATGAATATCACATATTTCGTGAGTGCAGCAAACGCCCCAAGAGTAGGACACCAGACATGATCATTTAAGGTAGGCAAAACAATGGCACTATTAAAACAACTGAAACTCAAAATACGATAAACCATAAATAGGGGGCAGCATTTGAAAACATACATACAAGAAAATCCTTAGAGTGGTCGGACCATATAACATGCTCCATGATAGTAGCCGGATGCCAGAGTAATAAACTAAACAGACAAATAAAGAAAAGTATAGTTTTCCTGCAAACATACCTCCAGAAGATAAATATGCGAAGTCGGAAAAGCGAAACAATACACAGAACAGGAAGTAAAGTTGCAATATAGATACTCAGTGCAAATAGCACATATGCTTAAGAGAATTGTGAATAACTCTGAAAACTTCCAAAATGAAGGGCAGATGTTAGGATCTGAAACATGATTTATGAAGTAGAAAAATCCCCTTAAATCTTACGTTAAAATGATTATCGTGATCAAGAAATTACATAAACTTCTAATAATTATTGATTGTATTAGTGCTGCAATGGAAATAAAATTAAAAAAAAGAATAGCAGGAAAACTGAACAAACTATAGGTAACTTAATGCACCCCTAAATTATGGACGTCTACACTTGATAGTTTCCAACTGATCAGTTTTTACCAATCTGGAATGACATAGAATGACAAGGAAAAGTGCAGAACGCACTGCTACATTAATTAGTCTTTTTAGTAGTTACCTCGATGGAATATCAATATCTGTTGTCAATGGGAGATAACTTGTAAACGGTTGTCGTGATTAAGCCATAAATACTCTCACCGATGAAACGGATAGGATTAAAATAGAGGGGGCTGTGCCACTCAGCATGTAACACAACGGTGTTTTCCATTGAGTGCTGGCTTCTGATGGCATGTTTAAAAATGTTTTTAGTTGAAGATAATAATAATAATACTACTACTAATAATAATAACAATAATTATAATTATAAAAAAATAATAATAATGGCATGATACCGCAAAGATGTATAATAAAATAGCTAAAAATGTATAAAATAAAAAGAAGGATCATCAACGTGATATATAATGTAATGAGAACATGGAAACTGGAATTGACAGCTGATGGACAAAATATAACAGAAATTAACTTACAAAGAGGCACCTTCAAAGGAGATTCACTAACACTATTGCATTTTATCGTAGCCATGATTCCTCTGAACAATGTACTGAGAAAGTGCCAAGCTGGAAACAAGTTCTGTAACAGAGAGTAAAAAGGCACCACCTAATATACATGGACGATCTGAAACTTTTTTGCAAGAACCGAAACGGTACTAGAGATTCTGAGAATCACAAAATCCTATTGGACTTGACGGCCCTCCCGGTGGGGCATTAGAATACACCGACTGCCTCCCTGCAGAGGGTAAAAGTCCCTCAATGAGGGTCCTGGATATTAGCTTAAACTATATCCAGTGGTGAGGCCCAAGCTCGCGGGCTTGGGGGAGTCTGGAGCCACCCTTTAATTACCATCGCTCCCAGGTCTACTCTGACCCGGAGTGGTAATACCTGTAAGGGTTCCAACTATGGGTTTAATATAAACCGACTTGAAAACAACAAATATATTCTATTATTTTTTTTTATTCACAATCTTTGGACTCGGCATTAAATAACGTGAAAAGGGTTGATATGCCATAAAACAAAACCAACCAACCAACCAACCTATTGGACTGTGACGTACAAATTGATAAAACTACCCAAGCACGAAGACCAGACGTTGTAATAAAAAAATAAGAAAGAAAAGTCCTCATTAATAGTAGATTTTATGTTCCAGCTGACGAAAGTTTAAATATCAAAGAAAAGGAGAGACAGAGCGCATGTACAGAGTTGGCCAAAAAGCTTAAAGGGATATGGATGATGAAGAAAATCAAAAAAAAGCATACCTATTATAGTAGGATCACTAGAAACAATCACAAAAAAAATTGAAAAAAAGAATGGAATTGGAATGGAAGTAATGCCTGAAAAAATACAAAGGACAACAATCATGAAAACAGCTGAACTATTAAGGAAACACATTGAAAGGTGAGACTAACACAGACGAACAACAAGAGCAGGGCAGATGAATTGCTGCAGATGCAAAATGTGAAGCGCTACATGGAAGCAGGAACATTGAAGATGCACATCTAAAATTTATCTAACGCCCTCATAATCCCCCAAAATTTACATTTTCCTTGGAAAGCGTGAGACAAAACAGCCATTTATTGTCAAGGAGGAAGGTAAGACCGAGTAGAGAGCACTGACCAGACCTCAGCTGGATAAATGTGTAGATAATTGGGGCCTTGAGTAAGCTCAGTATCAATTAACTTTCAGTGAAAACAAAGAGAAACATAGTTCCTGACAAGGAGAAATTAATGGAAAGCAGCTACTGCGATAATGCACATTTATTTGCAAAGGCAATCGAAAGAGGGTAAGGATACTTGAAATCAAGGGAAATTAATTGGCACTAGCACTGTGTTTCGTAAAATTTTAAGACATTATTTAATTGGCTTATATAATAAGTTCAATTTTAGCTAAAACAAATATATATTATATAAGATGTATCCAAAATGTGCTTATATATTTATCTATTAGAATATGGACTTCTAATACTAAATAAAAGTGTATAATATTTAGATGCAAACTTACGTCTTAAATAAAAATAACTTCAGCAGCATATAAATCACGCCATTATATGCTGGTTACATTGTCCTATATGCATGCTCTCGTTGAAACAAAGCGCGCGCGCGTATACAAAACGGAATCTGTGTGCAAATTATGTTACGGTAAGGAGAAACACCTATAAAAAGAACTTGTAAACATACAAACGATGCCCAACATATAGTCATTAAGTATAAAAGGTACACATCACTTTTTTTAGTCAAGTTTTTACGTGGTTCATTATTTATTAGGAACACATAAATGTATTATTTTTAATCGTAAATTGTTATATGAAAGTACAGTATTTTCTTCCTGGAAAATAATGAACGTACTTTTCTAGTGCAATCATGTTTTATTGTTTTATAATAAAAAGTGGTTGTATGTAAAACGGCAATTGTTAGGTGAGAGTACCTACTTTTTTTTCAAAAAGCAATCCTTTTATTTTGCCTATAATCGACAATCAAGGCTCGATGACACTTTTATATAAGGAGCTACTGTATCGGCCATATATGCAGCGATACTATGCTGTGACTTGAACAGCGAGATTACTGCTTTGATTACACGCCATGGGCGAATATTATGAAATATCGTAGCGGTTTTAGTGTGTGCAAATGAACAACAATAAAAAATGTTCTCCGCATGCTCTCTCTCTATCTCTCTCTTTCTCTCTCTAATATATATATATATATATATATATATATATATATATATATATGCATATATTTGCTTCTTGTTCTCTTGCTCGATGTTATGTAAAATGTTCAAGGTCCTGCTTACACGCTGTTTTGTTGATGCAGGGAAAAGTGAACTGACCTTAAAATAATAAACGAAGTAAAATATGTAGAGAAAAAAGGAGAAATAAAAGCACTCATCTTATTTCATGTAAAAATGATTGTAAGTTGTATAGAGAGTGTGGAAACGATCCAGCGTGCTCTTTTTTTAAGGAGATCTGTAATCCAGAATAACCGATGCAGACAATGAGAATTGCCGGACTGGAGAATAAAAGGTATCGGTTTGTGTATGTGTTCATGTGCAACTTTAGAAGGTCGATAGTGTGGTATAGGTATAAAATGTATATTTGTTCTGCGGGTAGAGTGTTGACTGTATGAGGACGATAGACTTCGATGAAAAAAAGTAACTACTTCCTCGTTAGATGTTGGCTATCGTGATAATTCCTAGGATGTAATATATGAGTTCATAAAACGAATAATTGTGAATAAAACGTCGTTCTTACTTGGCATATGTTCGTTTCCAGGTTATAATTTTTTTTATGTGCCATCTAGTAATGAAAGGCTACGGTTATTTTATCCCGAGGCTAATTTCTGCATCCATGTATTGTATCCGTGTGTAGTAGTAGTAGTAGTAGTAGTAGTAGTAGTAGTAATAATAATAATAATAATAATAATAATCATAACAATAATAATAATAATAATAATAATAATAATAATAATAATTATTATTATTATTATTATTATTATTTTGTGGCAAAGACATGCAGAATGTTAGCGTATGTGGATGTATATATATATATATATATATATATATATATATATATATATATATATATATATATACATATGAATCCTCGAAAGGTGAGTTTATGTATTTATAAAAAAAGTTAAATGTTACTTCTAATTCAACACAAAAAACAATCTTTGTTCCGATATAAACTTATAATTCTGTTTGTCAATTCAAATTGAATGAAACTCCTCTAAGAATGAATGGAAAAATACTTAGACGGGTGACTATCGAAATTTGTTAGTGGCGAAAAAAGAGGAACTCTTTATTCTTTTGCGTATGTGGGCGTGTGTATGTGGGGAAAAAGGAACTTTTATTCTTTTCCGTATGTGGGCGTGTGTATACATATATACATATGCGTATGTTTGTACTAGCAAGAACTGTTTCCACCTCACACCCCTCCAAACCCTTACCCTCTACTGACCAACGACCTGGCATTTAACTCAAAACTGGAGTCGGTAGAGGGGAGGAATCAGTACACTCGTGACAGAAAACTCTTTTAAATAATCCAAGGAAAGGTGAGTTTATGTATTTAAAAAAAAACTAAATGTTACTTCAAATTAATTTCAGAAAAGCGTCTTTGTTTCGATATAAACGTAGTATTCTGTTTGTCAATTCAAATCCAATGAACACCCTCTAAAAACGAATGGAATATGCCTAGACGTGCGACTAGCGCAATTTGTTACGGGGCGAAAAAAAAAAGAGGAAATTTCTATTCTTTTGTGGTAAATACATGCGGAATGTTTGCGTATGTGGATGTGTGCATACATGTATACATATGCGTAAGTTTGTACTAGAAAGAACTGTTTCCAACGCCACACCTCTCTTAATCCTTATCATCTACTGACCAACGACCTGGCATTTAACTCAAGACTAGAGCCCATATTGGGAAGTTATTAGTACACACGTGACAGAAAACTCTTTTTAAAAATCCAAGGAAAGATGAGTTTATGTATTTAAAAAAAAAGTTAAATATTACTTCGAATTCAACACTGAAAACAGTTTTTGTTTCGATATAAACTTATAATTCTGTTTGTCAATTCAAATTGTATGAACCCCCTCTAAAAATGAATAGAAAAATACCTAGGCCGGTGAATATCGAAATTTCTTACGGTGCAAAAAAAAAGAGGAACTTTTTATTTTTTGTGGCAAAGACATGCAGAATGTTTGCGTATGTGGATGGGTGTATACATATATACATATGCGTATGTTTGTACTAGAAATACCTGTGTCCACCCCACCCCCTCCTTACCCTCTACTGATTAACTACCTGCCATTTAACTCAAGACTGGAGTCCATAGAGAGAAAGTAGTAGTACACTAGTGACAGAAAACTCTTTTAAAGCCACCAAAGAAAGGTGAGCTTATGTATTTTAAAAAAAGAAGTTAAATTTTACTTCAAATTAATTTCAGAAAAGAGTATTTGTTTCGATATAAACGTATAATTCTGTTTGTCAATTCAAATGGAACGTAAATCTTCTAAAAATGAATGGAGAAATACCTAGACGGGAGACAGGCGTATTATCTAGCTAAATGTTATTTCAAATTTATAACAGAAACCAGACTTTTTACAGATATTGACGTAGAAATTCGCACTGCCTTTTGACGAGGGAATTGAATACTACCAAAGCGGCGGGGAAAATTGCCCTCATCCCCTTTGCCGATACAACATTTCCAGCGGATTAACAGTATGTTGTAATGTAGACCTATCTCCAAACGCCCTCTTTCAGAGCATGGCTTTAGACTTTTTCTAAGTAGAATACTTATTTATTTATGTGTTTATTTATTTTTATTTTTTGTTGTATGTGTGATAGTACACGATACCTCTAGGGTACACGAGAGCATTACACTACCTGTATCCTCCCTGCATCAGGACAACAGGTAACACCATTCTGGACTCGGTGTACCCATAAACACCAAAACATGAAAAATGCCAATTAAAAATTCTCCATGAATAAAATAACGATCTGCATGTCATGATCAGCAGGTGCTCTTTGGTAGCCAACATGCGGGGCCCGGTCGTCATCCTGCGAGTGTTGGCACATTTTCTTGTTTCAGAAACTCAAATTACATGGACGCTGAACATGTAAGTATACCGTCTAATTTAAGAGAGCAAAATTATACCGAACAAACACAGCACAGCACTGATAATAATCAAAAGAAAAAAACGAAGGAAGAAATGGACAACAAAAAGAATAGACTCGTAATGCACTGCTACTATAGAAGCCATGATGAATATAGATATGGAGGTTATCTGAAACGAATGAAAGAACTATGGAACCTATCCAGTGACTACCATACGACAGAACAAAGAATTGGGGACCAAGCAGATCTAATACTCAAGAAAGGTTGGCTCACAAAACTAGAACTAACAGAAATTCAGCGAAAGATGAATAAGGAAACTGAACAAGAAGCATCCCCAAAACCAAAACCGCTCGTAGAACAACGCCAAAAGTTGAAGCCTCACAAGTAAAAGCACCAAACACCGAGGACCAACAAAGCACGAAGCCTACAAACGTGGAAACCGAGAACAATTAAACAAAACTAACAGAAAATGAAGCAAATAAAATATACAATATATATATATATATATATATATATATATATATATATATATATATATATATATATATATATATATATATATGATGAACGAAGAAAAAACAATGCTCAAATCGTTAAGGAACGAAGAGCAGGAGAAATTAAAACCAGAGACAGAGAAGGATAAAAAACTCCTCCCACATATCCCAGCAAATACAGTCCCAGGCTTAAACAACCTGATTTACGCAGGCGCAAAAATGGTAAGTATGAAACTCAAATCACGAAAACAACCGGGGACCAGAGCATCGACATAACCTGGATGAGAAATAAGACTAGAAACCCAAATACAAAAACATAAAAAAGAAAGCAAAATGATTACCAGGAGGAAAGAAATGTGGAGAAAACGAAATATTTGAAATATAACTGACAAGGAGATGCTAAACAAGAAACATGATGAACTGCTCCAAAAAGTAAAAGCCACAGAAGCGAGATTGAGACGATATAGAAATAAATCTGAACAATGCCAACAAAACAGACCATTTTAACGTATGAAAGCCAATTCTACCAAAATATTAACGGAGGAAAAACAAAAACGGAAAAACTAAATCTGACACAAACAAAACTCTACTGGAGTAAAATATGGGAAGAGCGACGAGATCACAATATAAATGTCGAGTGTCTGAAAGACATGAAAAAAGAGTTACAACACATAGAAGAAGGAACAGTGAATAAACTCAGCAATGAAACCGTAAAAAAAACATAGGAAAAATGGCAAACTGGAGAGAACCAGGGCACGAAGGGATACGTGCGCACGGGTTCCAAAAATTCAGAACTTTACACGAAAGGCTAGGCCAAAACATGAGAAGATGTATACAGGAAGCAAGCGTACCAGACTGGATGGCAAAAGGTAGACCCACACTGCTACAGAACACAGAGAATAGCACCGTCCCTAGCAACTATAGGCCAATCACGTGCTTACCAACTATGTGGAAGATACTGACAGCACAACTGAGGGAACAATTCTTCCACTCCCTGATAACCTAGGACTCATCCCCGATGAGCAGAAAGAATGCCAAAAAGGAAAAAGAAATACACACGATCTTTTATATATATATATATATATATATATATATATATATATATATATATATATAAATATCCTAAAGGAATTAAAAAGGAGGAGAAAGAATTAAGCCATGGCATGGATCGACTACAGAAAAGTGTACGACAGGACCCCCAACCATGCATAACAGAATGCCTAAAAATGTATAAATTACCAAGCAGCCTCACCAACGTAATAGAAAATACAATGAAAACATACAGACTGGAATTGACAGCTGACGGACAGTGCGTAACAAAAAATAACATACAAAAAGGCAGCTTCCAAGGAGACTCACTATCATCACTACTGTTCATCATAGCCATTGTGCCCTTGAACATTATTCTGAGAAAGTGCCAAGCCGGATACAAGTACTCCAATACAGAGGAAAAAAGAACCACCTGTTGTACATGGACGATCTGAAACTTTTTGCAAGGACCGAAAATGAGTTGGAACCACTGATAAACACTAACAGGATGTTCAGCCAAGCTATCCAAATGTCATTTGTAATAGAAAAGTGCGCACAACTAATTATAAGAAAGGAAAAACTGGAAACGACAGAAGGCATGAAACTACCCTACCAAACAAAAATGAGGGTCTCAGGGGAACAAGACGACTATAAATACTTGGGAATTCTGGAAGCGGACACTATCAGAGCAACAGAAATGAAAGAGAAAATTGGAAAGGAATACCTCAGGAGAACAAGACAACTCCTGGAAAAGAGATTATATAGCAGAAACCTAATAAAAGTTATAAATACATGGGCAGTTTCACTAGTAAGATACTCTGGACCGTTTATAGGGTGGGCAAAAAAAGAACTGAGACAACTCGACCAGAAAACCTGGAAACTCATGACCATGCCTAATGCACTACACAAAGGACGGTATTGAAAGACTCAATGTGAAAAAGGAAAGACGGCGGAGAGAACTGATCTCTATAGAAGACTCTGTCAAGGACCGAAAAAAGAACTAGAAAAATACATAATGCAAAACACCTAAAAGCATAATTATGGCAGCGAGAGACACGAAAAACAACAAAACAGAAAACGGAGCGACAAATGACAAAACGAGAAAAGAGAAGTGGGAAGAGAAACAACTCCACGGAAGAATCATAAGAATGACAAAATATGAGAATAACGAAAACACCTGGACATGGATGCGAAAAGGACATATAGACCGAGAAAGTGAATCTCTAATAACTGCAGCACGTGATAACTCGATAAGAACAAACCATATTAAAGCAAGTATCGATAAAACACAAGAAAACAGCAAATGGAGGCTCTGTGGACAAAGAGACGAAACGATAAACAATATAGGAAGTGAATGCAGCCAACTTGCCCAAAAGGAATACAAAAACAGGCATGACCAAGTTGGGAGAGAAGTAGAATGGGAGTTGTGCAAACAGCTGCATTTTGAGCGTGCAGACGTATAGTACAAGCATAAACCCGCAACAACAATCGAAAACGAGAGCCACAAAATCCTATGGGACATAGACATACAGACGGACAAACCCATCCAAGCAAGAAGACCAGATGTCATAATAATTAACAAGAAAGAAAAATCCTGTCAAATCGTAGACTTTGCAGTCGCAGCTGACCACAGGGTGAGTATGAAAGAAAAGGAGAAACGAAGCAAATACACAGAGCTATCCAGAGAGTAAAAAGGGATTTGGATGATGATGAAAATCAAAATAGCACCGATAATAGTACGACCACTAGGAACAATTCCGAAAAAAACTTCGAAAAAAGAATATCAGAAATTGCAATCAGAGGAATAAGGGCAAAAGTACAACGACTAACGATAATGAAAACGACTGAAATATTCAGGAAAACACTTGAATGTGAAGAATAATACAAGAAAATATAACGAATAAGCGTTACAGGGAATGAAGAACACCGAAACTGCATATCTACAAGTTCTACACCCCCAACATGCATCCCCCATTGTTTACTCAGCGTCACCCCTATAAAATTGCGTGAAATCAATGGTAAGCGGCTATTGCGATGATGCAAATTCATTTGCAAATGCTATAGAAGTAGGTGGAAAGAGCTGCATATCTGGGGAGACTTGTTGTCAGTCAGCTTCCAGAGAACCCCACAGCTTTCTAATCAGATCGTTTGTTGACTTGTGTTAAAGCTTCGTGTGAGCCAGTAATAATAATAATAATAATAATAATAATAATAATAATAATAATAATAATAATAATAATAATAATAATAATAATAATATACCATCTACCTTCCGTACTCCGTTAAAGCAATTATTCAGTTATCCTTCTATAAGGTTATTAAGACAATACTTGCACATCTACATTGTTTATACGATTATATAATTCTCCACACATGCATCTTTCTCTAGACGTCCTTTCCATCAAGGCACTATATTATTTATATTTACTCATCGCTCTCTTCATTCGTTCAGTTAATCCAACATAGAAAAAAAGTTTTAAGCGATAGATATGTCCATTTAAAGTTCCGATTTGACATACTATTTATCTGTCAATACAAATATAATTATTTTTATGGAAGTACTTTATTGAAATACATCTCTTTTTTTATCGCGACGTGACGTCAATTACGTGTTTGATGTTTGCAAATAATAATGCTGCCTCATGAAACATGAGTGACCAGAATGACGTTAATGCAAATAATGACATTAGCAAATAAATGATAAGATGAATGAAAGGTGAGCAATTAGGCGAGCGTCTAGTTCGCAAATACTTTCTAGCAAAGAAAAGAAGATGGAAAGGCCGGCACTTTTAATGTCTAACTCTAAATTTACTTTCGTAAATGGTACACATGGTAATTCTCGCCAGCTAATTCAATAAGTCTATCATCGTAAATACTTATCAGTGTTGTAAATCGCTTGAGCCACATTTTGTATGCGCATAGAAATTGTGTTAATCTACATCACGAATGTGTCATTTACGATATGTCCATTTTTACAAGTGAACGGTATGTTTTGTTATTACATTACAAAATATATTTTTTCTGATCTTTGACATTTTTTATCTCGTAATAACTCGATGTATATGGAATTCATATAGTGATTCCACAATTATACAACACGCACACACACATATTCACACGCACACACGCGCAACGCTATTTCACATGATTAATGGTAGCCGAATGGATACGGCCTCCGCTAATCGAGCCAGAGATGTCTCGTGTCGCGGGGTTCGAATCGTTCGACTGGTAGTAATCGTGACACCCTGCACTGAAGAATCCCGAAAGGATGAAACACTAGTGTCTGTAGGTATTTAATTATTATAGTAAAAAAATAATTATGACAGCCCCTTTAAGAAATACGTTTCTTATCGTTGAGCACTTTCTGTTGAATTAAAAAGTCGGTCAATTTAGCTCTTATGCGTAGATCATCGTATAACGATTTGATCACTGTCTGTCTGACGTAATGAACATTTAAACTTAAATGTTTAAAAAATTCAACGCTATTTCACATGATTAATGGTAGCCGAATGGATATGGCCTCCGCTAATCGAGCCAGAGATGTCCCGTGTCGCGGGGTTCGAATCGTTCGACTGGTAGTAATCGTGACACCCTGCACTGAAGAACCCCGAAAGGATGAAACACTAGTGTCTGTAGGTATTTAATTATTATAGTAAAAAAATAATTATATATATATATATATATATATATATATATATATATATATATATATATATATATATATATATATATATATACGTTATAGACTTATAAAAGGACGTCTGATATTTGTTTGTATCTATGGTAAAAAAAAAATTACTAAGCGAAAAGATTTAATGGAAGTTGAGAAAATATAAAATAAAGCAGCCAGAGTAACCCGAAAGGTGTTCGCCCTCACCTTTCAAAGCCGAATCGAGTTTTTTTTTTGTATAATTATCATAACGATGTATTTATTTTAGACGTTCCTCAAGGTTGTTTTCTTCCTTTCCGATAGGTTGATATTGTTTTTTGTCGTTTCTCCGTATGAATTCGTTTCCACATGCAAAAAAAAAAAAAAAAAAAAAAAAAAAAAAACTCGGTTCGGCATTTAATAGTAAGGGCGACAATAGGTCGGTTTACTCTACCCACTTATTTATTTTATTTATGTTTGTAACCTCCACTAATTTTTTTTTCACCATGGATAGAAAAAAAACAGAATCCCTTTTCTTACAGCTGTAATAAAGTTTTGTTCCTCTACAAGAACAATGAAACACATATGGTGGATCCTCTCATGGAAGACGATAAGACGATGACTTAGGGTTCAGTATGCAAACTTCAGTAGCTCCTACGTTCTGTGGCATCACATGCATACTTGCAATCCTGTATATGTCCGGCGCACTCCTCCGCAGAGGGTGCACTTTCATATGCTTGTCGGTACAAAGATGCCTTCTCGATTGAACAGATGCCCCTGCTTTGACGCGTACTCTGAAACAGTGGTATAGATATTCATGTTTAGGTGGATTTTTCTTATGTTTTGCCTTCATATTTGCACGAAGGAGCCCCCTATGGCAGAGACAGTTATGATCAAATTCTTTGATCCCCAGGAAACACATCTTATTTTATTCTCTGTGATCCCTTGCTGCACTCTCCCAGGAACTCAGAGAAATTCCACAACGTTTCAGGTTGTCTTTTAGTTTGTCTTTGTAACGAAGACGGGGTCGCCCAATTGGACGGTAAGAATTTGTCAGTTGCCCATAAAAAAGTTGCTTAGGAATTCTTGAGTAATCCATTCTCACAAGATGCCCCGACCACCGCATTTGTATCCTGATCAAAAATGATTCAACAGCAGTGATATAACATTTCTCCAGTATTTCACTAATCGGAACACAATCCTGGCATCAAACATTAAAAATAAAACATAAAACGCCGGTCTCTCATATGGAAAGAGTCAAGCTCATTTATATGCTTGCGGTACAAGTTCCATGTTTCGGCACCATACAGAAGAGTAGGCAGAACAACAGGTTTGTAGACTGCCACCTTTACTTTTAGAGATCCATCGTAGCTGTTCCAGAATCTGTGTCGCAACCAACCAAATGCCTCACGAGCTTTATTAATTTTACTTTGATGTCCTTTTAAAATGTAGCATCTTCAGACACAACAGATCAAAGGTATGTACAAGAAGATACTGTTTTCAAAGCTTCACCATCAACATATACCACCATTGTGAAGAAGACGTAGGCGTTGGTTTTGGATGGTGAATAATTTCAAGCTTAGTTCCATTTGATACTTCAATGGTTCACTTTGTCCACAGCCAGATCGTACTGTCGCCACCATTCACCAGTGAAAGGAGGAAATACCATTCGACATCTTTTTTCCGGAATACCAAGCCTCCTCAAACCAGTCCACATAATATCAATAGAGACGGTAACAAATGCCTTTGTGAGGTCAGCGAATGCGACAAACAAGTCCTTATTCTGCTCCCTCGCTTACTCCTGTAGTTGCAGAAGGCTGAAGACCATGTCCACAATACCTCTCCTTGCACTAAAACTCCACTGGGTTTCTGGGAGCACAGTTATACAGATTGAACAATTGCGCCCGTTTAGGATTACACGAGCTAGAATCATACCAGCTACAGACAAAAGAGAAATTTCTCTGTGGTTATCACACTCACACTTATGTCATTTGTGCTTAAACAGGTGAATAATTGACGCGTCTTCGAACTGTTGTGGCACGGTACTAAGTTTCTATATTAATCAAAACAGGACACTTCATATTCTGATTAACAGTTGGCTTCCATATTTGTATACTTCTGCAGTTATGCCGTCATCACCTGGAGCCTTACCATTTTAAAGTTGCATTACAGCCAATCTATAGATGGACTCCCACAAACGCCTCGATTGTCGACCTCTGAAGAATATCATCAATCACTCCTTGATCCACTGCCGATTCTATGCGTAAAACATTTTAAAAGTTTTCAGCCCAACGCTTAGTAATGTCTTTCTCATCTGTGAGGAGAATGCAATCCGACGAAAATATAGGTGATGCCCTCCTTAAAATTGGACCAAACACCCCGTTAAGGTTTTGGTAGAATGATTTAAAATCACACTTATCCGGCGCATCTTGTAAGGCCTCAGCTTTCTGCTCCCACTAGTTTGGTTTCAATTTCCGGAGCCGAGATTGTGACAACATTTTGCCCATTCTGGAACCCTTGTATTTCACTGAAGAGTTGTTGTTATTAATCCATAATTGATGGGTTTGATGCATGTTATTGAGCAGAAGAACGATAGTTGGATCATTGTCATCAAAGCAATCTTGGTGTTTCCTTCGAACGTATGCTAATGCCTCTTTGGCAGAGTCATACACTGCGGTTACAAACTCTCTTCAATATGCCTCAGTGGCATTCCCTCATACAACGGACGACAGCGTTTCATCAGTAGCCTTTTGAAATGACTGTATTATCTCCTTAACCTTCAACTTGCCTATATAAATTCTCTTGATGAAAGAATTACGTTGGCTTCGAACAGGGAGCTTGATTTTCATCCTGACCGTGGAGCAGATCAATTTATGGTCTGACCAGCATTCCCACTTGCTGTAAGAGCCTGTAAGATTTTTATCTTGTCAATAAGAACGACGTACAGTGACATAATCAATTAGATGATAATGATGTTTTCAACAGGCTTTCTTTCCATTACGCAGCTGAAACACTGTATTAGTGAGCAAACGATCAAATTCACTGCCGAGACAATAACAGAAACTCATTTTAGTTGACTTTACCAATTCCATGTGAACCAATGACAATTCTACAAAAGTGTTTATCGCTACGCATGCGAGCATTGAAGTCACCCAAGTCAAACAGCTTATCCTGTATACAGAGCTTGTCAATCTGTTCGTATAAAGACGAGTAAAACCTCACTTTTAGCTCATCAAGTGAATTACGTGCAGGTTCATAGCAACTCCAGAATGTGGCATATTTGTCCTTTCCTAATGCAATGCGCAAGGCTATAAGTTTGTCATTTATAGCAACGGGTAGGGACTCAATGTTTTTTACAATATCATTGCAGATGGCACAACAAACGCCAGATTAACGTTTCTCAGAACTTTGTTTTCCAGTCTAATAAAAAGTGTGTCCACCTCCAACTTCCTCTAGCTGTCCTGTCTCAGCAAACCTAGTTTCAGAAAGAACTGCAACAGAAATTCAATGATGCCTTAAAAGACGTGCTATGATAGCGGTTTTTCGTTCAGGGTTCTTTTTGTTATCCTGGAGTTTTCTTACATTCCAAATCGCAATGAACATATTCGTTCCATGTATTGTGTTTCTATTCTTGATTTGGGTGCAAATATTGGATTCTCATACATCTGCACCAGAGGACAGGGGAATGTGTAAGTAAAACAATTTAAGGTCACCTTTTATAGACCCCTCCCCATTGAGAGGACAGCAGTGGCATCCCATAAAGGGCTGCTTTGTATGAAAGGACGACACGAGTCACACAAGTACTTGCGGGTGTTGTGAAACGTGAACTTACACCACCTATGTGCAACTACCAATGGCATCCTTCACCTGTTCCCCTGTCAATCCCATCGTCGCCACAGGGTTTATTGATTTATTATTAGTTAAAAAAGCACATATCGATGTACCAACCCCTAGGTTTAACTGAGTTAAAAAGGTTAACTAAACAACGGGTACTTTGATATACTTTAAGTGGTCAGTGCTTCTGCTGAACAAAGCACACTCTCTCCATCGGATTAACATGATATGTACAGGTGCCCGCATGTGCCACACGTCAGATGATAAAAGGATCGCAGGATTTTCTTCTAAGAGTGTTCCATCTCCTGGATCAGTTGTGAGTCAACACTAAAGGGCCTGATCAACCCTGGTTAGGTTTCTGTGCAGCTGGGTACCATAAAATCTATTGCTTGATCCTTGACTCTAAATGTTAGTTCAGTGTTAGTTGACACATGGCTTAGCGATGCAGTACAAACACAGCCCCCTCACAAGGTTTGGAAAACCTGCTGAAACCAGTACCCAGGGTATAGCTCTTGGAGCTAGCAAGTGAGAGATTTAGTGAATAAGTGAGGGCTAGTTACCTTTGCCCACCCCGTTGAGTTCCGCAGCCCCCTATACCCTTAATATACATACATATATATATATATATATATATATATATATATATATATATATATATAGAGAGAGAGAGAGAGAGAGAGAGAGAGAGAGGAAGAGAAAGAGTGAAAGAGAGATAGATAGTAACATTTTTGATACGACGACCCTAGGATACGTTTCCTATTAGGTTACAACATAGGTACGATGATTTTCCTGCTCCAGGTTACGTTATTTGCTTCCCCTACGGTGTTAGTTATAATGTTATCTGAAGGCCTGTGGCTCACTTAAAAGAATAATGACAGACAAGACATACCAAGATCAATGACTGAACCTGTTTTATTATCCAGGTTAGGTATATTTTCCTTGTGCACAACTATGTTATGATGGCGCTGTGGAATATTGAATGACGATGGTCTGCTACTGTGAGACGTCAGGTGTGTCACATACTCTGACTCCGATTTCACGTTTCACGACCCCGATTAGCATGGTTGCCAAGGAGAAAATCCATATTTTTTCTCCTAAATCATTTTTTTAGCTTTGCAGACTCCATCCTCTTATCTATCTATCTTTCTCTCTCTCTCTCTCTCTCTCTCTCTATCATACACATATATATATATATATATATATATATATATATATATATATATATGTATATATATATTTGCCCACTCCAAAATAAATGTCTAACAAAAAGTGTAGTTTATCAGGCAACAATATTTGCGAAAGAAAACCCGAATAACAAGAAATATTACATAGGCATGACTTTCTTAGATTTCAAAACCCGATACTATGACCACAAAAGTACATTCAAAAATAATTAAAAAAACACCGTATAAAAACAACACTAGCGAATAAATACTGGGAACTCAAAGAAAGCGGACATTCGCCAGTAGTCGAATGGAAAATAATGAGACAAGCTACCACGTGCAGGGATAAAGAGGATCCATGTAAAGTATGCCTCCATGAAAAAGTTGCTATCCTGTACTTTAAAGAACCTCAAAATCTATGAAATTGTAGACGAGAAATAGCAAACAACTGTGTTCACAAAATAAAACTTAATCTAGGATAGCGATACAAAATAGCTTTAAACTAACAACAACAGTAGAAAACAAATAAATGAATAAATTAAATAAACATGAATATACATAAACGATCACACATATATGTATATGTATATATGCATATATATATGTGCATGTATGTGTGTACACATAGGTATATTTATATATATATATATATATAAAGAAAGAAAGGAAATGGTCTACCTTAAACCACTAACCTAGTTCTAAAACAGATCCTTTGTTCGATAAAAGGCATGCCCATTGGCTGATAGGAAGGGGCGCGGTGGATACTAGAAAGCTGATTGGCTAACTAGAAATCCTCAACATATATAAAAACAAGAAGCAACCACAGAATTCGCGCATAAGCCTGACAGGTCCTATAGTGGATGAAACGCAGAATATTCAGTGTAGCTTAATCGCCATATATATTTTATAAATTACTAACTAGCTCTACCTACGTATTGAGCACTTTTGAAGTAAATACTTAAAGTTTACGCATGAATCTATACTTCCGTATAGTAAATTTATGTGAGTAAATTAAGTAGTTTTATATATATGTATTTATATATATATATATATGTGTGTGGGGGGGGTGTACGTGTGTTTGCTGGTAAATAAATTAAATATTTTAATGCTCATGTGTTTGTATTTATATTACTAAACAACACAGAAATGTAAAGGGTTCTTGAAAGATTGTGATAAGTTTCCTCTATGGTTAGTATTTTATGATAATTATTAAAAAATATATATTTAAAACCACTAAAATGTATCCAAATGTGCCTACATTTTTATATATATATATATATATATATATATATATATATATATATATATATATATATATAGTGCCCTGCAGGCAAGCTTCAGTTTTGATGAATTTCAATTAACGTTTCTTTGCGTGGCTGTCTCCCCCGTGACCTTGTAATTTCTCTTATAGAAAGGTTAGAGCATTATTATGTTCAACCTAAAAAATACATTCTGGTTTCATTTCTGTTTTATTAAAATCCGTTTTTCTTCTAACTTGGAGACTATCTTCTACGAAGCCAGATAGGAGCCGTCTATCATATCTAAGTGAATTAGCTTTCCTCGATGGAAATAAAAGAATCACCGCTGTACTTAGGAAAACAAGCAAAGTCTGGCAGTACAAGCCTTGAGGTCACAGTTCAATGAATCCGATGAACATATGAGTGTAATGGAGATGCAGCCCAAGGCTGGAAACACTTTAAAGAGGACCTTTACAAAGGATTTTATCAAAAAGGTCCAGGCAAACATTGCCAGAGATTTAGTCGTCTCACACACAGCTGGGAACAAATGTTTGAAGGAGAACTCGAATTGAATGAGTAAAAGAAACGATATTTTGACTTAAAAGAAAGTCCTAGTCCTTCAATTTGATCCATCCACCCGTGCATCCCAAGAGGTCGAATATGTTGTGGTTGCTTTTCAGACGAAAAAATACTCCTGCCCGAACAAGGTGCAAAACAGCAAGAACTATCGCTGGAGTGCCACGAGTAACATTAACGGGTCCAGCGTGATGAAAACCAAGTTCTTCGTATCAGTTATGTTTTTTTGTTGTGGTTTCAAGTGAGGGTTACATCATGCGACCTCATAATTACAAACTCGGCTTGAAATTTAGAACAAAACGTACCTCGGTTTGCTGAATAGTGTCGCGATGCCCTATTCCAATCACGCTGCCGTTGGCCGACCCTGGATGCGGCAGCATCACTTGGAGCTTGCCCACAAGTAAAAATGTGCTTCAGAATGAGTGCTACGATTGTGTATCTTTTCTTTCAAGGGCACCCTCCTCATTCAATCTGAACGCATAAGGCTACTTCGCTTGATCATACGTTTAGAAAATCACGAACTTGATTTCCCACCACACCAATGCCAGTCTGATCGGCGCCATCTGCTTAGTATTCGTCGATCTCACACTTTCGCTTTCGGAAAAGACATTCTCTTAGTAACGAATCACTATCAAGGCGATGATTGAGACTGAAGGCAGCTTCATTGAATAAGAGTTAGTTCTACTATATAATGAAGTTAGGTGAATTATTTTATTTAATGCAAGTGTTAAAATAACTGTGTAGTGCTATCATTTTAGGTCTTTATTTTTTCGTTCAATATATATATATATATATATATATATATATATACATATATATATATATATATATATATATATATATATATATATATGGGGGTGTTTGTGTATACGCCTGTACATGTGTAGACACCTTATTAATAATAGTACAAGCTAAGCAATTCATGATAATATAATGTAATAACGAAAATGTTATATTATCTCTATCTATCTTCTATAATATAAAGAATAACACTGTGTTGTAGGGTTTAAATTCTTATAGACTGCTTAACGAATGGTCAAATTTTTTTAAGTCTGGCAATAATTCACCTGATTAAATAGGCAGTGTTCTTAGATTAGTTTTGTATGAAATATCCTTCGATAAATATGAATAAGCGATTATCGAAAAAAAAAACGATAAATGAAGAAACACGCGATTTTTATTAAGTTTACGCCTTATACAGTCAATGATCAAAAGATCATTTGAGACGTTTTATCATACCACATGAGGAAAGCCCCACATCAACCGTGAGGGTTCAAAATGAGCATTTATCCTTGGAGTAAAATCGTACAATGATAGTTAAATATTATAAGTTTAATCTAATTTAAATCAATTATCGCAGCACACATAGAAAGGTCTGAGAAATAACAGCAACAGTGCGCTTTTGACGAATCTGTGGCGCGTCAGCGATATGTGCTTCTCTTGTGAGCATAACCAAGCCATTAAAATTAACTTTTGCATTATCAACTTTTATTTAAGTCGGGCAATATGAATTCTTCTTTTGCGTATGTTCATGATCATGGTGATATATTTTGTGAACTAAGTATAACATATGAATAGGTCTTTATCAGTAAACACTTTATCTGATCAATACGAATATAAACCAAAATGCTCATATACAGTTTAAGCTGTAATAGGAAAGCGCGTTCGTCTGTATTTCGCAATGAGATATACCTGGGAAATTCTAAATGGCGCATATTTTAGTAGTCTTTATGATCAGTATTTAAATGTGTAAATCGATTTTTACTCATCAATACAACATTTCTCGCGCTGTTCTGGTCATCAAACGTTAATTATATGACACAATGAATGTACTTATTTGACAACATTTTTATATGAATCCTGATAACTGCATCATAGTTTTCATTACCTCAGAGAATGTTCTTTATCAATTATAAACACGGGGTTCTTATAAAGATGACTATTCTGATTGAGGTGTAAGCACTTATATAATATTTTTTTCAGTTGGAACATACATAAGTACAAAAATGTGTACAATGTAGTGAAATAAATGTTATTTGGTATAGAAGTTTAGTAACCTAAATCCTGTGTACAAATTCTGCTGTTTTTTTATTAATATGAACTCGTTAGTGGTTAACAATCAGTTTGCATTAAATTAATAATAATATGTGTTATAAATTATTTATCATTGTCTTTTTTCTTGAAATATGGATGTATGCATGTTTTTCTTTATCAGATGAAGAGGAAATGTTGCTGAAATGTAAAATGCAAGATGATTAGATTTCTGACAGGTATAATCTGATTAAAACTATAACGTGTTTTCGTTACTGGAGAACTCGTAAAATTTCAGAAATTGTAATTTAAGTAAGTGAAACAAATTATGGGTAATCTGGTTAGAAAAGTGTTCTTTTCACTTTACGTGCATCAGTACAACGTATCATGCATTTCTTTGTTGAACTATAATAAAAAGATGTGTGTTTGTTAATCGATAGATATATACACTTTTAGGAGATGTTTGAAGAAAGGAATGATCACCCAAAAGTACATTATCATATACAATCGTACATTGTATTATATTATATTAATGATAAGGTTTGTGCATAAAAATGATATACGCGTGGTTTACCAACAGTAATTTTCCCTATTTTACTCGACAGAAATAGGTCACAGAGCGTTGCAAATTGCATTAGTATGATTTGTAAACTCATGCATATGCAAGCAGTTGTTTTTTTAAATGTCTCTTTATCCCATATTTATTTGTTTATTGTTTGTGAATATGACAAATAACAATATTGCGAGTTCTACATAAAATCATTTTATCTATATTCATAACTGAAATCAATGCGGTATCTTGTTTTTAAGTGTTTATATGTTTCGTTGCAATGTAACATCGATGTATATTTCGTATAGTGATAACCGTAAACCATTCAAAAATAATTCTTGTGCACACTCTAACTGAATAATCACAAGTAATGTTTGCTTGCAATCGTCCAGATGTAATTGTGCGTCTATTGCTAGCACAACTATTACCACTAACAATAAAAATTATACATTTAATCCTTCTCCTACTACTACGAATAATAACTCCAAGATCCGTGGAAATTCAACGGAAGTGGAAAAGATTACAACATAAGTACACAATAAAATGTACTTCAATAGAATAATCAGTGTAGTACTATATCCGATTAAATCGTGAATAAAAAACATATATTTGTAGACAAATATTGATATCTGTTGAGATATAAATATAAATGAGAGGAACAGTACTAATACACTAGCTGGCGAAAATAACATTGGTAATTTTATTTGCATCGAGCCAACACGCGCTGGACATTATTGACTTATTAATGCAATACGAATCGACCAAACACTGGATGACAGTAAATAGGTTATTTATAATGGGATCTGCTTCCACCAGACACTAACTGACACTAAATAGCGTATTAGTATTTTGATCTGAAGCTGCCAGCCCCGGGGTTGAGATAAATAACTTATTAGTATTGTGACCTGCCCCCTTCTGACATTGGTTGCCAATAAATTACTTATAGGTCTTGTGACCTGCACTTTCCAGACGCCGACTTGGGGATAAATAACTAATTATTAGTTTTAATTATTATTATGATTTGCCCCGCCCATAAAAAAAGAAGGTGATGAATAAGTTATTAGTATTTTGATATGCACCCACAAACACTGGCGGGTGATACATAACTCATGGACATTGTGATTTGTAGACACCACACACCGGCTGGCGCTAAAAGTATTAGTGATATGATCTGCACGTTTCACACACTGGCTGCGGATAAATAACATTAGTATGATGATCTGCCAAACCATACCTTCGCTAGCGGAAGGAATATATTTCCTTATTGTAATTTGCACTCACCAGAAACTGGCTGAAACATAGACACTTTTCAGTATTGTAATCTGCAGCCACCATACAATAGCTGGCGATCAATAACTTAGTATTGTTACCTGCATACAACATAGACTGGCTTGCGATAAATAACCTGAGTGTAATGACCTGCACCAACTAGTAAGTGGCAGGGGATAACTAACTTGTTAGTATTCTGATGTGCACCCACCAGAGACTAGTTGGCGATAAATAACTCATTAGGATTGTCACCTTCACGCACAATCCACTAGATTGTGGTCAATAACTTATTAGTATTGTGACCTACATTAAGCATACACTATCTTATGTGTACAATGATATCCACCAATTAGTACCTGGCTGGAAATAGTTAACTTTTAAGTATTGTGATCTGCACAAACACGAGTCTGGCTGGCAATAACTATGTAATGACAATTATTCAGACCCGTGCAAAACCAGACAAACGGTACAAGAACAAACCAGCAGCAGTATACCAAAATGAAATCACAAATCCTATGTGACATTGTTATAGAAATGGATACACCTATCCAAGCAAGAACACCTGATGTCACACTAGTTAATAAGAAAGAAAAAGATCTGCCAGAGTGTACATTTACGGCCCCAGCAGGCCACATACTGAATATATAGTAGACAGAGAATCGGAGCAAACACACTGTATTAGTCAGAGAGCTCAAAGGAATATAGAAAATAAACGAATCAGGATAATACTATAATAGTAGGAGTGCTAGAACAATGCCGAAAAATTTAGAAAAGAGGATATGAGAGATCCGAATCAGAGTGGTGGCTTATAAGATACAACGAATAACAATAATTAAAACGCCTGAAAAAGTAAGGAAATCATCGAATGCGGATATAAATACCCATGAGTACAGGCACAAACTAAACATGCAGAAAATACTACAGCTGTAAAACAAAATAATTTGCTATATGGAATCATGAGAACTTTTTTCTTTTGTGAGTTTTTGATCCCCCAAAACAACCAGCAAACCAAAAGAGGAAGGTTAAGGATGTTTGAGAGCACGAGAAAAGAAAGCACTAGTTTGACATCTAATAGATGAGTGCAAGAACGAATTGGGCCTTGGGGAGCTTTGTTGCCATCAAAATTACAGTAAATACCAATAGTCGCCACTAACTAGTGATCAATGGCAAGCAGCTGCTACCAGCGGAAGTCCATCTGCAATTGTAACAGAAAGAGGTGGAGAGTACTGGAAATATGCGGAGACTTGTCGTCACTTAGAGTCCAGAAAATGCCAGAATTTTTCTCAAAGAGATTTTTTTGATGGAGGCCTGTGTGACTACTCCTAGTGAGTAAAACGTTATTCTGTGCTTCTTGCTCGCTCACTTTCTTGTATTTTTTTAGAATGTTTTCATCCTATTTGTAAATGTTCTGAACCTAAACTTTCACAGTATTATCTTTTCCACATCGTTCTATACCTATTAATCCATGCCCTTCCTTTTTACTTTTCACATATACCTTATAAATTCCTAATGAACCGCCCCCTTAAGTAAACACTAGCAAATCTCCACACTAACATAATGCACTTGTAATAACCCTTATCCCTTAGAGGCTTCCGGGCATGTATAAGTGGCGATCACTGTGTAAAAAAATCACTCTTCGTGTGAAGAGTTTCATCCATTTTCATCATTTTTCTCGTTTTCTTGTATCTTTTTTTATTCATTTCCGTTTGTTTTATATCGGTATTTTTAATTCATTTTTATACAATGATGCTTACCCCATATCGAAAGATACCTAATGCTGTAATATTTCCTGCGGATATTGCGTTTCTCTTATTCAATCTTGATCTGACCACAAAACATAGTTATCTGTTGTTCCTTTTATTTTCATCATCTTAGCTTTTTCAATTTATTAAATTCCACAATTCCTTAGTAATTGTACCCTTCTACTCCAACCTCTTTAATCATTTCCTCATTTTCCAACTATAAGGTAAAACTCATGAACGGCGTGGCACAATATGAACAATGAGTGAGGAGGTGGATGTTTACTTTTAATGCATCTAAAACCAAGCTCCGATCTTTACATCATCAACGCTCTGATCCCCATCTGGCATCAATTGATATGGGTTGCTCTCGTCTAGGGGAAGTTCAATGTTTTGATAAGCTTCTGGGGTTGACCTTTACCCCTGACCTGAAATGGAATACGTACATCATGTCAGTTGTCAAGATCGCTGGAAAAATGGTAGGGTCCTTCTACCAATCCAGAAGATATCTCAGCCTGATGCAATTATCTATCTGTATAAAAGCCAAGTACGTCCAAGGATGGAGTACTGCTACCACATCTGGGCAGGGGCCGCTAAAAACAGCGTATCCTGTCTTGACAGAGTACAAAATAGACTTCGTGGCCTAGTGGGTGATGACCTTTTCTCTTCCCTGCAACCTCTCTCCCACAGAGGAGAGTTTGCCAGCCTGACTTTGTTTTATCGTTATTACCATGGCAGACGCTCGTCTGACCTCCACACTCAGGTCCCCCCTCGCCAACCTTTCACGAAAAACACCCGTCTAGCTGAAACTAATGTCAAAAATTTTCCACACTCCTTATCTTTTGCAAAATTAAAACGTAGATTCCATGAAAAAGCTTCTTTCTTAGAAGTGCATGCCTTTGGAACTCTGTTCCGGTTGTCTGTTTCCCACCTGACTACAACATGGATGCCTTCAAGTCCAATGTGAACAAATTCCTGATGAATCGCCTCCTTAAGTAAGACGCTTTATCAGATCTCCAAAATTAACACACTGTACACACAATACCCCTTATCCCCTAGTGGCTTCCGGGCCTTGATAAGTCGTGGCCACCTTGTAAAAAAATTGCAAAAAAGTTAACTATTTAGAAGAAATGAATTTAAAGTATTACCCGGAAAAATGAAAGTCAATACATTAAAAAGAAAATGCAATCTCCCAAAGGCATTGGTCAAAGGAAAAATTGCGATGGTTGTAAAAAGGGCATCTAAAGATTAGGACAAACACCCTGACATATGCTGTTGGATTTATTTGCTTCCCCACTGAGAAAATTATGCACAATGCCACCATAACATATGCTGCACGGGACAAAGCGCTCCGGACAAATTATGTTAAGTATTACATTGATAAAACAGTCGGCAGTCCCCTTATGTCTATCTGTGGACCAAAAAAGAAGAACGTACAACATCTCCTCAGTAGTTTTGAGAAGTTAGCTAAGAAGAATACAAAAGAAAATAATGCGAGTAAATGTTTATTGGGATATATGCAAGAGAATAAGATTGAAGTGCAGTGGAAAATTTTATGATTGAAGCAAAGGTCCAACATCAGTTTCGTGTGGAAAAAATAACCATTGCTTATTGATGACTGATGATATGAGAAGTTCTATATGGTCACAGGAGTGTGCATTAAAGGAAATTCTATGCATGCTAAATTATTTTGATATGGCTGTTTATAAATTAGAATAGTGAATTATTATTTGTGTGTTCTTATGCGGCATTTTCTGTATAGAGTAATTGTGCCGGATTAATAATTGGATTATACAGACTATATATAAGTACCCGATGAGATTAGCCATACTTATATATAAATATGACCTCTAACATGGTAATATTGTGTATGGTATTTATTATAGTCTATCGTCACGTTTCAAATCTAATGATTCTGTCTCAAGAATTGATTTATTACGCATTCAGGAATAATATCTGGTATTGTTAAATAATTTTGCTGAATAGCAAATCAAGTTTGCGCGAAGATAATAATCGACACGAAATTTTAATTGGCAGATAGTATAATCTTATTAAATTACAAACTATCATTTGTTTTGGAGTATACACTTGGTAACTATGTGTATACATGTTTGTTTTTTATTGTTTTTTTCGAAATAAGCATAGTATATCAATAAAAAACCTCTGTAAAGATTAAGAATGGCAAAGCAAGAACTCTTCTTCCATAGGTTTCTCGAGTGTATATAACTGCGTAGAGGTATAAGACAATTTTATTATGCTGCAAAGTCGCCGTTGAGCTAAAGAAAGCATGAAAAAACGACTAGCACCAAGTTCGGATTTATAATTCTGACAATTGTATAGATACCCTCCTGAATTGCTCCTCGGTGTATTCGTCGAAAGGTGAGGTGGAAGGCAGAGCATGACAAACAGCACACTGGGATCGCCGTTCTCTATGTAGACATCAACAAGTGTTGCCGCGAGTAGAAACTTGCAAGACCGTTGTCGGCGTCAAAAGACTGTGACTAACAGCCCCAACGCTTGTGTTAGTGGACTGAATAAATCACACAACAATAACGATAACCTACCACTGAAAAACTCACACAGCAAACTCTGAACTCCCCGGGGAAAAATAGGTTACAATATCAGGCCCAAGCGTAAGTTAGCTAAATAGTGGACAACCGGGTCAAGTAGGTCTATGTACAGGGTCTTCGTTGTCCATGCAGCGCTGACGTGCAGACAATCGCGCACAACCTCACATACTGTTATTCAGTGAAGCATGCTCCAATGCTTAACTGAGGGATGCTGAGTACACTACTTAACGATATGTCTAGAGGTTGAACACAACTTTACGACAAAAATCATTGTACCGGATTTAATATTTAAGGAATCTTACGGTATAGTAACGGCAGTATGCATCAGGTAGTATCAGTATAGTAATTTGGTGTGTGGAATATACGCAGGCAATTCTATATTGTCTCACGGGACAAGTAACATCTATACTTCTTTTATTGAGATTTTATGATTCGCGTGAGAGTGCAAATTGGTCAGTTGATAGCTTTTCAAATTGAATAGTTTTATGCTTTCTATTCCGACATTACGTTATTTTATTTACGGTTTATTATTCATTATTAATATATTTTATCTACTTTGATATATTCGTTATATAAAGAAATCGGACACATTTCTAATACATGCATTGTGTTAAGATTGTGACGGAAGGCAGGCACAGGTGACACTGTAATTGCTGGGGTCATTTTAATCACGATCAATAAATAACTGACTGAATCACAAATACTGGGTAGAATTTCTGTTATTTTTAATTTTGAGAATTAATTGAAGACAATTTTTAACTTTATGACTTACTTTTCTCTCGTTATCGTTTTCTCTTTGTAACAGATAAATCTGTAGAATGTCCAATGCTAAACATTGTTTTAATTTAATGTGTCTTCAGTTATCTCACAACAGATTAATATCAAAGTTAATAATAAAATAAGATTTGCTATCAAACGGCTCATTAATAAAATTATATATTAGCAGTAATCTCGGGAAAGTAACTGAGTTAACCAGTTCTGAAAAGGAAATTGGATAGAACGATAATTTTTACTTCGTTCAATCGCGCCATTTCGTAGGACATGCGTGTAAGAATATTTCTTTAAAAGTCAATATCTACTTATATTTACCTAGACTAATAAGTTATAAAGCAGACATTTAATTGTAAAAGTTAAGAAAAAAAACAGTATTGACTGTTTTAAACCCATCGTGAAACATAAATGGTCTCTTTATAAATACATTTATTACTTTTTCACTTTTACCGCTCATAAATCTCTCAAATAATATATGCCATTTAGTGCAATTGCCAATGTCTTTTAATTATAAGTGGGACTGAATAGACGGTATTCCTAGTATGAAAACACTTTTCAGTAACATGTGTATCTTTTTAAAATATTAACAAATATAAATCCAGTAACTATATACGTTAGCATAGATAGTTACGTTAAATCATCTTTGTTTCCCGACCATAAAGGATTTCTAAGTTACGCCTCACGAAATCCTCATTTATGTAAATAATAAATTAAATAAAAAGGGAGTATAGCAGAACGTTTATGCCAGTATAAGTATGGATTGTGATTGTAAATTACTCTTTATTTGCTCTAGTTTAATTTGAAAAGTTAAAAAATGTAATTTTGCCCGGAGGAAAAATATAAATAGTCTGCTACTTGTGATAATTTGTATAGAGTGTTTGTTGACAATTTTGTTAGTGTCTGTAAAAATAAAGTATTATAAATTAAAATGTTCTTATTTTATCTATTAATTTAAAAGCAAGTAAAAATGTGGAAAATGCCATTTTGTTCCCGTAATGTAGGAATTCAGGAACAAATGGTTTTGCATAAAGAAATGTTTTAATCTGATTACAGTATCATTCAGTTCAACCCAATTTTTCTTAAACTGGGATTATGTTGTTTGCTGATATTTATATCAAATCATGTTTATAATATCAGAGATCATTTCGGAACATTATGGGGTTAAAGCTGTATAACTGTGTTTTATAGTGTATCCACAATTTGTGCCTGTAAATAATAAGACGCATCGTTGTTTATATACATATTATAAAAAATATTTTTACATAGTGTTTGAGATTTAGAATTAAAATATGTTTTCGATTTCATACATTTCACATAAAAAAGCTTATTAATACAAAAGGAGGCAATTTGCACTTGTGAAATCATGGAAATATCTTTAGCAACGCCTTATTAGAACTGCATAGAATATAATATTTATGAATACAAATTACCATATTTGCCGCTTTGACATAACTCTCTATACTCTAAAGACGGCCAACCTACGTCATTAGTTGATATTTCATACGAGTATACTTTATATTAGTTTAAGTATTTATCAATGTTTTAGATTCAATAAAAATAATATTGACTACTATTTTTACGGATGAATTTGTAAAAACCCATATAATATAATAATTGATAATATATAAAAATTGTATCCTCCACTCATTTATGTCGTAAGTAAAACAATTTGGAATTAATTATATTTTTGTAAAAACATATCCAAATATTTGTTTCTCTGTAATACCTATAGAAGCATTACATGTTGTTTTCTTATATCACCATCTTATCTGTATCGATTGTGTTTTTGAATGAATCTTTTTGTACATTTGGCGTATGCTTTCGCTAAAACGCTTTGCATACACTCGTTGAATTTAAAAATCCGTAGGAATACCCAACGGGTGAAAGTTAGAAATCGATTCAGGATAAGTATTTGTTGATTTGTAAAATAAAAATAAGTACCTAGTCCTTATTTCTTTTCCATAATATTATTGATAATTGTTGCGCTGCTTGATTGATTTTTCTCACGTCATCATCCTATTTGAAATTAATTATTTATTGTTCTGTCATTTGCTGTGAAATTTGAAAGTTTAATAGCATGAGAAAAAGCTACATATTTAGTTGATGAATTAATTTTGATACCTAATAATTTTCTCATCCATATTTTAAATTTAAAAAATATCTTTCTTTTATTACGCCAAAAATATACTCATAAACGAGGTATAAATTACATTATTCTTGGTCAATGTTTATAGAGGAAAGAAACTCCCTTCCAAGACAGACAATGCACAGAATGTTTGAAAAGAGCTCCAATCAATACTGTGAAGTTAATAGCTGATTACTAATTTATTACAATATTTTAGATTCGCGCAAAATAATATTGATTATTATTTTTTCGGATGAAAATGGACCGACAATTAATAATATATAAAATGTTTGTCCCTTGCTTATTCATATCGTAAATAAACCAAATTAGAATTGATTCTATTTTTGTAAAAAAAATGTCGAAATATTTGTTTCTCTAATACCTACATAAGTCTGACATATAGTTTTCTAATCATACCAACTGATCTTTATCGATTGTTATTTTACATAATACATATGACAAAGTATTTAATTAGGTAATAGAAATCTATTTATCCGAAAATGATTTTTGGTTTTGAGTGATTGCTAGAGAAATTGATCCTCTCAGTGTACACCTCTCTGAAGATCTTCATACAAAGAAGCATTCAAATATATTTGCATTGACACAATATCCTCCATATTTAACTGTAATTACGTGAAAAATAATTAAACTACAAGTAAGCTAAAATTCAGATTCACGGCACATTGTCATTATCAGTTGAGACAAACATTGTTTGTCTGCCACTAGAAAACACATATGTATATACCCAACTGTTTACAAAGATAGAAAGTACAGTAGAATAGATTGTTAAAAATATACGGATATTTACAGGCTTACTGACGTTTTTTTAGAAACGCAATTGTGAGGCCTGTTTAATAACCACATAAAACGCATTTTTCTTCAGTATGTAATTCGTACATATTCTGCCATAATTCTGAAATCTAACAGGCATATTAAACTTATAGCAGAAAATATATTACATGTCGCCGTAATTGGATGATGGGCTCATATTATTTGGCGTGCGCTATAAACTTTTATCATACCGAATAATGTTACGATTTAAAGTGTAAACACATCCTGCCTCTAAAGATACTCTTGGGATTATAGCATATTAAGAATATAGCATCCGGGCAAAGAAAAAAATGTTCTGATAACTTCATACAAAGAACAGCGTAAGCTTATTTATATTGAAAGCCACCGAAGTGTTGAACGCAACAGTCTGAAATGGATCTCAATTTTCTCATAAAACCGGTAAAAATAACTCACCATTAATTAATCAATATAGTAAAAAAACAGGTCGCTTTCAAAATCCATGTTGCTTATTTTCAAATACACTTGAATCATACAATCAATTGTTCCCTAGAAGTACAAGTAAAAATTGTATTATTTACCTACGTAAATTATTGCTATAATAACAACGACAATACACTTAACTTAATGATAAAAAACGGGATTCAGCACGTGCCAATTGATTTTTTCACCGTTACAGATAAAAGACACAGACAATAAAACGGGACAGTGTCATATTTTCTATTTGTTTTATTAAAAAAAATTATAATCGGAAATATCCTTATGTACATCCGTTAATTAATGATATAAAAATGATGAGAGAAGAAATCCAGTAATACTTACAACATATCTGGCGCAATGTATAAAAATAGAAATACTCAAGGATCTAGAAAATGATGTGGGGATATTGTCCGAAGTTTACAAAATGAATTAATAAAGAGGGTTAGGGAAATATGTTTTTCACTGACGTGTCACAATTAATCAAGTCCAAAAATCACTCATTAATAAGTGATAAATGTACGTCAGATAGAAAGTAGGACAATACTGTCTATATGTTTTATGAAGAGGTTGGTTGGGTAAACATTTTTATATAAGAGTAAGACTCAACATTAATTTAAAATATTGGCGTAAAAAACAAAAGCTCTAGTTAATTGGATAAATATTGGTCAGATTAAATGCTACGACTGCAAATTGGAGACTACAACGTTGTTTATGAAAGTTTTGTTTCAATTCATTGAGAGTTATAAAAATGTAATGTTTGACAGGTGTTATTATCCACGAGTTTTTATTATAGTAATTAACGATAGAATGACGACAACGCAATACAGAAATTACGATCAAATAGAATAAGACCAGTTACGATTGGCTTCTTGATATCTATTTAAGCTAAAGAAATTCTCAGAAGAGAAAATTAATACAAATATTGAGTAACTGTTGCTGCGTTCATAATAATAGGAACACATTTATAAACAAGAGTGTAATAGAATATACAATTGATATACAACACCATTCTTTTTTCTATAATGGTCCGATTAAATAGACCCTTAATGTGCATATAATATATTAAGTGTATAGCCGCATCAATATAATACTGAACGACTAACTAAAGAAGCAATATAACACATGATTGCATGGCATGCTCGCTATTTCCATTAGTTTAAATCTGTGTGTGTGTGAGTGTGTGTGTGTGTGGGTGTGTGTATGTGTGTGTGTAATGTGTAAAAATGGGGTCCCGAGTATTTTCATTAGGAAACATATATTAATGCAAAATTTTACAATCACAGTATATTATAATTAAGTAATCACTATATTTTACGTATAATGTATGTAAGGAATTCTATTTTAAAAATCTTCACCTGTATAAAATCTGGTCAATTGATTTTACATCACAAAACCTAATATATACAAGATGCCTGTCATGAATTTATTGAAATATTATCGTAAAATATTCCTCTGATAAAGTGTAACGTAAAATTATATGTATAAAAAATGCCAGAAAATTATCAACAGTTATTAAAAGGTTTGCCATGAGTCAATTATCTATTATCCAAATATTATAATAAAACATTAAAATATGTCAGCACTAGCCACGCAGGTTAAAGTGATTGGCCAAACAGTTGAAAATGAGTAATGCATTTTTAAATAAAGAAATCCATACTGATAAATCGTCAGCACATACAAAATGTTCTATTTATGGCTGATTTTTAGTCGGCTTATATTTTTTTTATAATTTTACTGCCATTTTTTTATTTACCTATTATCCAAAAGTCACATATAAGATTGCAACTAATTACTGTCCAGGGCAAATTGCGATTGTCATGCATTTCTATCTAAAAATTATCAATGGTTGAAATACTAATGGGTTTTGGATTGCTGTCCTGGAAGACAATGTGTTCGGAGAAAAGCGATTGCACCGAACTTACTTAGGGAATTAAACAAGGAAGAACTTCGCATTTTTTTCTGTTATAGCTGGGAAAAAGTTTATCTTTGCGAAGGCTTATTCCTCTTTGCCATAATATAAAAAATACTAAAACCATGATATATATTATATTTCCCCAAATAGATTTGATTAACCTTATAAGCAGTTGTTCGTTATGTGTTTTTCTGTTTCCAATAGCATATCAGGAATAGCATTTAGATAGATAACTGAATATCATAATGATAATTTTACGCTTTGACATTTTTATCGATCTCATTCTAAAAGTAAAGCAGTTATAAATATGATGTTTTTTCGTATTTTTTAGAAGGGTCGGCAAGCTTTAATCTTTATCATTTAAATATTTTCTGATAGAATAATGACAGCATTTACATATTTACTTATTTATTTTGCTAATACTCTTTGCGATCAAATAATCTGGGCAGAGATTTGTTCATTTCTAAATTACATTGTTACTTATAAGCTAAGTGACTGGTTATGTCGTAGTATGTGTTTTTCTTATTTTTCTAACAGAAGACAATGGAAATTTCGATCAGTTTCCTTTCTATGATTTCACCTTAAACGTTATCAAAGTGATATTTTCCAATGATGTATCGGTAATTTAAAAAAAAAATACCTGATTAATATTTGAGTTTTATTAAATATGGAAGTGACCACATTACTTCTCATATATATATATATATATATATATATATATATATATATATATATATATATATATATATATATATATATATATATATATATATATATTTTAGCATGTTTATTAAAATATATTACTACTAGAAAATGAAACTCATGTCGATTCATTGTTATTAATAAACAAGTGTTACCATTGAAGTAAAGCAAAGCGTATCCCAGGAGTACAATATCAATGTTCATTTGAGAAGGGGAGGCCCTGTACGTTCCGCGTTGCAAAAATAGCAGGTTTGGAAACTGGCGCTGTCTCTCCTATTTGCGACGGTAGATGGGTCTCTCTAAAACCGTGGTAGGCAACCTATCTAATGATGGCGTCACGATAAAATAAAGCCGTTGCGACGCAACACACATTTTCCAGCCATTAGAAAAAAAAAAAAAAACGCCTATTGGTATTGGATGAAACAGCAACAATATATATATATATATATATATATATATATATATATATATATATATATATATATATATATATATATAGAGAGAGAGAGAGAGAGAGAGAGAGAGATCAGCCAGCTTTGTCCCGCGGAATTATAAGGTCCACTGTTTTTTATCATTCGTAAGCATTTATGCAGACTATGTTTTGGCAACACTTCAAGACAGACAATAATGAAGACTACTTGGTTCTCTCTGTACTTAGTTTTAGTAGCTATTGCAATGGAGGAACATGTTTTTGTGTTCCAATGCACTTTTTCTTTTACATATTGATCACCACTTATCTAGGCTTAGAGATCACTCGGGGATGAGGGTTAAGAGTGTACAGTAGTACATTGGGCAATATAGTATCGTTAGTAATGGAAATGGGTAAATTTGTTAAATTAAGTGAACTTGTTTACGTTGGGCTTGAAGACATTCAGATTTTAGTAAGCTGGAAAGCGGGAAACCGAAAAACAGTTACACAGGCGTGCCGTTCTAACAAAGAAGCTTTGTTCATGGAATCTACGTTAAGGTTTAGGCAGAGATAAAAAGTGGGGGATTGTTAATAGTGTTTTCAGCGAAACGAGTGCTTCTTGTGAAAGTTTGGCGATGGGGGAGGGGCTCAGTCGAGCACTTGGCATGGAAATTACGATAAAGCAGAGTCAAACTCGAAACTTTCTTTCTGTGAGATGGAGGTGTCAGGGAAAAGAAAAGGGCATATCCTACGACACTAGGAAGTCTATTTTGAACTCTATCAAAGTTCTTTCTTGCAGCTCCTGCCCAGACGTAGCAACAGTACTCCACTCTTGGACGTGCCTGCCTCTTATATAGATATAGAATTTACCAGCAGTTGGATATCTATTGGATAGAGTTTAGGATGCCACAATTTTTTCAGCGGTCTTGGCAACAGATTTGATGTACGTGTTCTATTTCAGATAAGGAGTAAAGGTCAAGGCAAGAAGCTTGTCAAAACATAAGGCCTCGCCAAGGCAAAGCCATTCGTTTCAATTGATGTCAAATAGGAATAATAGCGCTGATGATATTAAGATAAAAGCTTGGTTTTAGATGCATTAAAATAACCAGCCACTCCTCTCCACATTGTAAAACGTGCTCAAGAGAACTTGGTCGTTTGAGGTCTTAGATGTTTTACGAGAGATGGTAAAGTCACCAGCATAAATGTCTACGAATTATATATGGATGTTGTTTTGAAGAGCATTTGTGTAAACTTAAAATTAATCTTCTCTGTTTATATCATCACCGCTCTGCTCCGCATGTTGCCCCTATTTTAATGAATGGTTATTTTTTATCGTTCTTTAGGCAATGACTGGCTTATCTGACTGATTTATCTGATGGAACAGATACAGCTACATTATTGGTAAGATCGCCGAATAAATGATGATACCATTCTATTGCTCTATAGCTAATTTCTCATACAACCCTAAAATAGTATAGAGAGAAAATTACGTCCTCGGATAGAGAATTTGTTCAACAACTACGCATGATTTTCTCTCGGTATTGATATCTTATCGATGATATTATCGGTACACGCAATACTGTCTTGAGAGAGTTAAAACACATAACGAAATCTAGTAAATAATGCAATTCCCTAGTAGAAGCTACTTTTTTCTCTTATAAAGTTTGTGATGTTCTCTGCTCTTCCGTTAATTTAATCGCAAACATACCTTTTAGCTATTGTGGTTATTGTCCAAACCTTCACCACAAATACTAGATACAACCATTATAAACCATTTCCGTTACTTTATAGTTGTACATAACTTTAAACAAACAGTCCATTAACAAAGGTTATTTATTAGAAACAGAATTTAGTTTTGCTAACCTTCTTTTCTACTGTACTACATTATGGCCGTTTTAAAATTCAATCTTTACAATTTTGTGTTGAGCCGGCGTAAAACGCAAATTTCATCGATTGGCCACTTCTGCGCTCTTGGCCCGATGACAGCAATCCACACATAAATAAATACCCTCGAGTAGCCCTCATGCCTTGACAACAGGTTATTTCCTTGTGGAAAAGATCCCGATGGGACATTAAGCCTGTGACTTGTGGAGACATAATCGTGATATGCTATATAAATAAAGACCGCAGATTTATCGCAATGATTAATGCCTTTCCAGCTGAAATCTCGCAAGCATTCCAAGCTGGGTCAACCGGGGTTAGTGTACCAGCGTTTCTCAGCCGTAAACTATTGTCACCATAGGCAGACACTTTCGTGACAGCTTATCTATCAAACAGCAAAAGTTCCTATCTCTCTGAGCGGCGTATTGTTTTCTAACTTTATGTGTTTAAGTGAGGAAACTTTTCGGTCGATATTGTTGCCGTGAGCTGAAATAATCTATTGATAAGAGTATTGACGGAATAATAATAATTTATTAAATGAAACAATGCAATCGTCACTATTGCAATATATTTCTTTAAGGAAACAGCATATACAAATGAGAACTATTCATACGTTTACAAGTCAGTTTCGGTGTCGTATATAAGTGCATTATGTGAATGCATTAAAATACATTTTTTTATGTTCCTTGGATTAGAATAACTGCTATACAAATATGTAAAATAAGCGATAATGTAAGTTTATTTTTCTATTTAAAGTCATTTTATTTTATATATATATATATATATATATATATATATATATATATATTGTTATATATATATATATATACATGTATATAGCGAAATGACTTTACAAAGAAAAACATATATATATATATACATATATATATATATATACATATACATATATATATATATATATTTGTACGCGCGTGCGTGTGTTTGTACATATCCAGTTGTGTAGGTGCACAAGAATAGGTTGATGAGTTTTATGGTTGTTTTCGAATCTAGCTGGTAGAACCGAAGTATCATATATATGCACATAAACATTCACACCCACACACACACACACAAACACCGACTCTCAAACACACACAAACACACAGGCATATATATATATATATATATATATATATATATATATATATATATATATATATATATATATGTTGGGTTGGTTAAAAAATAATGTCGGTTTTTATATAAGTTGGATGTCGAAAAACGCCATTATTTTCCCCAAACCTAGTATATATATATATATATATATATATATATATATATATATATATATATATATATATATATATATATGTATATATATATATATATATATATATATATATATATATATATACAACTGTATTGGCGCGTTTTAAATTCCATAAAAACGCTAAAAATTTCGTTATAAAACTCCTTAAGAAGGTTCTCTCTATTGTTTTATAATGTGTTTGCCCAGTTTATCTAACACTATCAAAGTAAGTTTTCGTCGGAGTCGATTCTGGGCGGCTTCAAATTATACGTTAATTCCAGTGTCATTCCAAATCTGCCAGTCTTTCCTTAGATTCGACCGATTCCTTAGAGCGTTTGCATATTTACCCTGAATATTTATTATGTATACAGAAAACCTATTTAAACGTTATGTTTTTTTAATCCATTTGTGGTTTATAAGTAACAGTTGTATAAAATGGTTTGTTTCCTATTTATCGATTATCGATTGTCTACAAAGTTAAACACATGAGAAAAGGGAACAACTGGATGATACTTTCGAAGATAAACACTGTTTTGTTGTAGTATTTGAAAGCATATATATATATATATATATATAAATAAAGCATATATATATATATATATATGTATATATATATATATATATATATAAATAACCAAAGAAAATAATCAATGCCGCTTACACGTGACATGTGTTTAGTGTATATAATTCATCAAGATAATAAAGGGATTATGCAAGGTTTGTATTAGACAACTGACACTAAGAAATAGTTAAACTGTATGTAAAATCGGTATACCAGAGGCACTGTCTCACAATTAGAAAATAGTGCTTCTATCTCAATGTAGCAATTATTAGAATATAGAATGCTACGTACTTTTTTATTTTATTCATACGATCACTAAAACCGTTTTTATTTAATTATCATTTTTATATAATTTTAATAGATGATTGTTGGAACACTTTATCTCAATCGAAACCAAGAATCGATAACAAAATTGGTTTCATGTGGCGTATGAGAATGAGTATCAGAACCGTAACTTATTTTCTCCTAATATCTAATTCCAAAAACGATTTATTCTTAAATTATAAAAGAAGTTTAATGATTTGGAATATATTTTTACTATTAAATACAAGCATGGATGTTAACATCCTATGATAAAAATACGATGTAAATTTAGTTTACTGGTATGGAGGAAAGCAACAAAAATGTAAACTTTGCATAAATTCTCCAGGTAACTTAAAGAAAATGTTGTTAGCTTACAATCTACGAAATACAAACGTTCGACACTAGCCCCCAAGTACATCTATTTGGTGACTTTAATATCAATCACAAAAACTGGCTTGAATTCTCTACTTACAGAGATGCAGCGGGCAGCGCAACTCATAGTTTCTCTGTACCTCACTCCCTATCGCAAATTGTTACTTTTCCAACCCGTTTCCCTGATCAGGAAGAACAACACGCATCATTTTTAGATCTGTTTTTGACCCAGTTCCTGATGATTGTGTAACGAAAGCCGACAGCCCACTTGGGAACGCTGATCATGCAGTGATAACGGTTAAAATCGCCCTAAACTCTAGACCCAAAACTGAAGACCCAGTGCTCAAAACATCGAGATATTATAAAAAAAAGGCTGACTGGGAAGCCATCAGAGATCTTATCAGAGACGCCCCATGGGTAAATATTTTTCTCTTGCTGCTGAACAGTGTGCAACCGAGACCACTGAATGGTTCAAAACTGCAAGCGAAGCGCATGTTCCCATGCGGGAATTCTATAGCAAGCCCCACTCTCCCCAATGGTTTACTTCGACTTGCGCAACTGCCATTGCCCAAAGGCAGCATGCATTCCGCAGGTTTAACCGACATAAGTCCAGTTCAAACAGACAGAGGTACATTGAAGCTAGAAGTAACGTTAAGAAAGAAAAACTAGGAACTCGTGACTTCTGGAAAATCTACAACAGTGTAGTAAATAATGGGCAATCAACAATTCCCCCACTAATCAACAATCACGAACTCAGCAACCGACAAGGCTAACATGCTTGCCAGTCGGTTATCCTCAAATTCTAAGCTGACCCCTCCCAACCACCCCTACCTCAATTTCCTATGCGGACAGACGCCACGCTAGACGATGTGAAAATCACACCTGCTCAGGTGCATGCTATCATAGAAGACCTTGACACTTCAAAAGCATGTGGGCCCGACCTCACCCCAGCTGTGCTATATAAAAAGTGCTCAGCCAAAGTAGCTCCAGTTCTCTCCGAACTCTACAACAAATGCCTTAATGAATCTTGCTTTCCGGGCTGTTGGAAAACTGCTTCTGTGGTACCAGTATTCAAGAATTCTGGCGAAAGAACTGGCCCATTAAATTATCGCCCTATTAGCCTCCTCCCACTTTTTGCCAACAAATTTGAGACCTTTATTATCCATGCTCTAGTACAGAACCTTACAGATACTAAACTTCTGACCGACCAACAATATGGATTTAGATAAGCCCGTTCCATAGCAGACATCCTCACTGTAATCCCTGAACGCATATACCATTCACTGGACAAAGCGGGAGAGGGCAGAGCGGTAGCTCTAGATATATCTAATGCTTTTGACAGGGTATGGCATGAGGGTCTCCTCGGGAAGATTAGATCATAGGGGATAACTGGTAGAATACTTAACATAATTAAATCCTTCTTAGATAAGAGAAAAATCCAGGTTGTCCTCGACGGTCGTAATCTAAACAATATGATATAAATGCAGGAGTGCCCCAGGGATCTATCCTTGGACCTCTACTGTTCCTGATACTCATAAATGACCTCGCCGACAAAATTTCCTCTGAGATGAATACATAAGCTGATAACACTACACTCTATAACAGGCACGACAGGAAAACAAATGGACATGGCAGAAACACTAGAGGATGACCTCCAATCAGTAGTGGAATGGGGACATAAATGGATAGTCTCGTTCAATGCCGCCAAGACTAAACTGCTTTCATTCAATAATTACAAGAAACCTTCACTACCACCTATAGCAATGGCCAACGACTCTTTATCTGAGAGTACGTCTCTCAAGCTCCTTGGCCTAATGTTCAAGGAAACATGAGTTGGAACAATTACATCGAGGGCATTGCCAGGGCCGCTGCATGGTAGGTGGGCTCCCTCTACCATGGTAGACAACTACTAACACCCGAAAGTATCCTGTACCTCTATAAGGCCACCATTCGCCCATGTATTGAGTATTGCTGTCATATTTGGGCTGGTGCATCGGCTACTAGTCTCTCGCTCCTTGACAGGGTTCAAAAGAGAGTCGCAAATCTGATAGGCCCTAAACTGGAATCTAAGCTTCAACCTCTGTCCCATCGTCGAAACGTTGCATCCCTCTGCCTGTTCTACGAGTATTTTAATGGTGAATGCTCTGATGAACTGCAAGCACTTGTGCCCCCACAACGTGAACACCCTCGACAAACCCGACAAGCTGCGAAATCCCACCCCCACACTGTAGAGATCCCTATATTTAAAAAGTATTTCTACTCCAGTAGTTTCTTCCCCAGAACTGCTAGACTTTGGAATTCCATTCCAGGTCACTGCTTCCCCAACTGTACTGACATGCATAAGTTCAAGTGCAACGTGAACCAACATCTTGCTGCCCAAATCCCTACATAGTACCCCAGTAGAGTTTTCCCCTTATAGTAGCCCCCTACACCAAAGTGGCAATGTGCCTTGTTTGGGGTGAAAATGTTATAAAAAAAAATATTTTGAAAACATACTAAAAAATAAATAGACGATTTTTGTCAAGAAAAATATTTTCAAACATCATGTGACATATAATATATTCAAACATTATTGGTAATATAATCATATCCAGGAATGATACTACACAAATTGGGCACTAGAAAATTGTTGCATACAATGTATATAATGCAATATTTTGCGTGGTTTCAGAATATTAAGCAACAAGGAGTAAATATCGATTACAAATAGATTGTAGAATCGTTCTTTACGCGGGATATACGTTAAATAAAAAAAAAACGAAACGCTTCCTTCTAAACAATATCTTAATCAATTTCAATTAGATAGTGTTAATTCATGTAAAGCTTCGAATAATCAAAAAGTAATTAATTACACTGGTCAACAAATTTTTATTTTTTTTCTTTGGCAGACAATCTAGGAGTGTTTTCTGGGGTTCTGAAGGTCGCTGATTACGAATATAACATTGGTTTTGCCAGATTGGCTCTAGTTTAGAAGATACTGATAGCCCCAAATAAGCCTAAACTGCTAAAATTCTCCCTGAAATACTTCAATAAAGAAGCAGTAAATAATAATTTTCTGATATTATTGAATCATTATAATGATTATGTATATATTGAAGTATTTCAGGGAGAATTTTTATATAATTATTTATATAGGGAGAATTTTTATATAATTATATACTGTAATTACTTAATAACATGTTCCATAAATATAGTTGCAGTATAAATTAAACAGTAATTAAGAATTTTCTTTTTAATTCCACAGTTGAAAATTAGTTTCAGAGAGAAAATGAGTTCTTCTAGAAGATGTTGCAGATATGAACCGGATGTCTTTTGTTACATCTGTGGACAGTATATGATGGCACAACAAAAGAGGAATATTACAGACTTTGTCAAGAGGGCGTACAAAGCATACTTCGATATGATACTTGGTGACCAAGACAAGTCTTGGGCCCCACATATGGTGTGCAAAACCTGTGTAGAAAGTCTCCGCGGTTGGACCAACGGTAAGCTGAAGTTGAAGTTTGCTGTACCAATGGTGTGGAGAGAGCCCAACAATCATTTTGATGACTGCTACTTCTGTCTCAATGACATGACGGGGTTTAACAAGCACAAGAAAGCACATTGGTAGTATCCGAGCCTGGATTCTGCTATCCGTCCTGTTGCGCACTCTGAGGATCTACCTGTGCCTGTTTTCACCAGTTTGCCTGAAATCGATGAAACCGAAGAGATTCCAGCTGATCTTTCAATATTAAGTGATAATAGCTGCAGTGACTAATGAAGAACCCTCAAATGGCCTTCAGCTTTTCAATCAATCTGAACTTAATGACCTAGTGCGAGACCTTTGTTTGTCGAAGGAGCAGTCTGAAGTTCTTGCATCACGACTCAAAGAGAAAAACATTCTTGATTCTGGCACAAAAGTAACATACTATAGGACAAGGGAAGGCAGCTTGCTTCGTTTCTTTTCTAAAGAAGACGACCTGGTCTTTTGTAATGACGTTTCTGCACTTCTTAACTGCATGGGGATCTCGTCATATGACCCAGCAGATTGGCGTCTCTTCATAGATAGCTCGAAAGCAAGTCTAAAAATTGTACTTTTGCACAATGGCAATAAGTTTGCTCCTATACCAATTGGCCATTCTACCAAGATGAAAGAAGAGTATGATGCTATCAAATTTGTTCTTGAAAAGCTGAATTACAACACTCATAAATGGCTGATTTGTGTGGACTTGAAAATGGTGAATTTTCTGCTTGGTCAGCAAAGTGGGTACACAAAGTATCCCTGCTTTCTCTGTTTGTGGGATAGCAGAGCAAGAATCCAGCACTGAAGAAGGAAGAACTGGCCAGAACGAGAAAGTCTCGAAGTTGGCACAGCCAACGTCATCAATGAGCCTTTGGTACCCAGGGATAGAATCATCTTCCCTCCATTGCACATAAAACTAGGGCTCATCAAGCAGTTTGTTAAGGCGTTGAACAAGGATGGGGATTGCTTCAAGTACATATGCAGGCAATTTCCAGGTCTTTCCATCGAAAAAGCTAAAGGTGGCATCTTCGATGGACCTCAGATTCGAACGCTCATGAGGGATTCTGACTTCACTAATCATATGAACACGGTTGAGTTAAATGCTTGGGTGTCCTTCACAGATGTAGTGACAAACTTTTTGGGAAATCACAAAGCTGACAATTACAAGCAATTGGTCCGTAAGATGCTTACTGCATACGGAAAACTAGGGGCAAATATGAGCATTAAAGTTAATTTCTTGTTTAGCCACCTCGACAGATTTCCTGGTAATCTTGGTGATTACAGTGAGGAGCAGGGAGAGAGATTCCATCAAGACATCAAAACAATGGAAGAGAGGTATCAAGGCAAAATGGATGAGCACATGATGGCAGACTACTGCTGGAACCTTTTGAGAGGCTTCCCAAAAGTTGTTCACAAGCGAAAATCGTATAAACGTCAATTTTAGTTTTGTGAATAAAATATTGTTTTGTGTGTTCATTGTAACTAAGAATCTAGTGTATAATGCTTTGCATTAATTTATGATATATAACTGATTATGTAAATGTTTCTTTTTTCACTTGGAGAATTAAAATTCAGCAAATTTTTAGCAATTTTTTTGTATATCCTCGAAATCTATGAAAAGTGTTCAGTTATAGGATAAATGAAATGATGTTATATCTAACTTAACTTGTTAGATTGAGATTTTACACTGTCTTTGTGGTTTAAGATTATAATAAAAATCAATATCTGACATTTATGCACTATTTAGCCGTTTTTTGTACGTTTAGCTATGGTCGCGAATGGGTGATTTCAGACAAACGACCCCCCTGTGATATCTCAAAAACTAGAGCCAATTTGAAAAAACTAATGCCAGATTCGGATTCAGCGCCCTTGAAAACCCCAGAAACCAGTCTTACTTTGCCTGCCAAAAATATTGTGTTGACCAGTGAATTGCTGATATATAATATTCGACTCCTCAGTCTACTTCTATTTCAATCATTGTTTCTTCTAGAGCGGATTCATCTCTTTCTTCGTCATCTTCATTTTTATATCAGCCTGAACCATCTTTTTCGCCTTTCTCTTTAATGTTTCCTTTTTTATAGTTTATCGGTTTTTTTTTTGTTTGCTATGTAGACTTTTCTTTTTCTTCTTTTCTTCTTCTTCCTCTTCTTCTTCTGTGTGTTTTCAAAGTCTGCTAGTTCTTCATTATTTAATTCGTCTTTATCACGTTCATCTTTTAATTCATTCTTTTCAGTTTTTCTTCTTCCTGATTTTTTTCTTCGTCCTCTTCACATTATTACTCTTCTTTTATTCTTATGATTTTATTTTACGGTTTTTTCGTACACTCTTTTCTTTTCGTTTTTTTTTTTTAATCCTCGTTTTTATCCTTTTTTAAACCATTTCTTACATGCTATTGATTAGTCGTAGATATTTTATAAATATAACTTTGTATTCCACCGTGTTAAAAATGGAAGGTGTCTTTCAATTTTTCCGATAGCCTGTAAAGCTAAACATTAAATATGTGCAAAACTGATCACTGACGTGGATACGTATAATAAGAGCGGCTTCCAATTTACGTAATAATATCACTAGCTTGCAAAGTGTTCCGTCTAATAACGGAACGTATTTGGATGCTTTGAAATTATATTACCAAAACAGATGTGAATATTAGTTTCCTTAGAGGACACACACATTTTCATTTATTGCATAACTAGATTGATTCCCTAAAAAGTAGCAGTAGCATGTTGGGTGGCATTGAGGCTTTACACATTTGCCATATTTAACATTATGGATATCAATTTCCATGGAATATAAAAACGTTGTTATTTATTGACCACCCCTGACATATAATGATTTAACAACTAGCAAAGTAATCCCTACCGAATACACTTTGTTTTACTTGTACACTAGAATTTCAGCCCGGCGTGGATCGGGTGTTTGGAAGTGTATGTTGAGCAAAAAAAAAATTAGTGGTAGTAGGAAGCAGGCTCTAGGAAAAGAACGGAAACACACGTAACGTCTTTGCTGTTACGACCAACAATAAACTGGAAGTGACGTAGGTTTCAATTAAGGATACACAATCGAAAGGAGAGGACGACTTTCGAAAAGATCGGTGAAAAAAAGCGACCCCTCCCGGTAGAAAAGTTATCAGTTAAGGATGAAGAATAACTGTTGTTAGCCAATTTTCCGTTATTTGTCATCTGAAGGGTCGAATTCGAAACGATACTGAACCTGTGAAAATCGGTCGCTTCTGTCGAAAGTTTTAGGCAGACATGCAAACATACATAGATACATCTATTGGTATTGGTAGCTGAAATTTTCGACACACACCGATTAAAAAGCTTGTCCTATCTCTCAATACCCTTTATTTAAAATTTGAAATGTTTAGACTAGAAATTATCTGAGTAATTTGGTAGATACCGCAAATGTATTTTTTTAACTTTTACTCCTATTATGGCCCCTTAATATTAATTGTTTTAGGCTCTAATCAAGTTATGAAGTGAAATCCGTGTCCAAGGAATATGTATCTTAAATTTCAATTGTTTATGCACAAAATAAGCGGAAGCGTTTGGTAGAGTTCTCTAAGGTTAAATCGTTGAACTTTGACCCCTTCACAGCAAACTTCCTGGCAGAAAACGGATTACAAACGTTCTTCTTAATCACAGTACGCTGTATGTGTAATTTTGAGTATTTAGACTGAAAATTGACGGATTTATTGCGTAAGGTAGTGTACAAAGACACACATACACACACAGACAGACACATTCACTTTTATAGATATATAGACTATATGAAAATATCGCACGGCCCGTATAAGCCATACGTATACAACACATGTTATAAAACATGCGATTCAACGCAGCGAAGACTATGACGGTCATAGCCGAATTTTTCAGAGACTTAATGAAATTGACTATGACTTAGTTACACAACTAATGCTTTTCAGCAGCAATAACTGACAGTGCTATGATAGCAGTGATATTTATAAAAAAGCGAGACTTTTATTCACTAAACACATGCGCCATCAATACCAGTTACTAGATATCGCTGAGTGCCGCTGCCAGACATTGCACGCCAGAAGAAGCCATTTTATTTTATTTTCGCTACTACCGTTGATTTCTGACCTAAATTTAAAGAAAAGATATGCGTAGTTTAAAAATAATATTTAATAGTAAAAGAAGTTGATAACTAGCCAGATCAGTGGATACTAATATATAGTGCGTAGAATAAAATTTCATATTGTATATTTCTTTTATAATAATGAATACATGTCTGTATGCGTTGACAAATCATATTAAAACCTATTATGTTGGCGTCCTGTTTACCAGATACTCCCTACATTGAGCACATTATAATAACGGCACGAGTATTATTCGATTTACTTCTAGAAAACCATCGATACAACCAGTATATGTGCATTTATCTATCTACCTATCTATCTATTTATCTATCTATCGATCTATCTATCAATAAAGGTTGACGTGACTGTGTGTGTCTGTGTTTGTACATTTCCCTACGCAATAACTGTCAAATTTTAGTCTACATACTCCAAATTTGGTATACAGCATAGAAAGATTTCACAAAATCTTTGTGATCGGTTTTCGGCCAGAAATTTGGCTGTTAAGGTGTCAACGTTTAACGATTTATCTTTGAGAATTCTACCAAACTCCTCCAACAATATTGGATCCAAACACATGAAATTTTAGATATAGTTTACTTGAACATGGATCTAACTTAATAACTGAATTTCGGGCCAAAAACAATAAGTGTTAAGGATCATAATAGGGGTCAAAGTTTAAAAAATTGACCTCTGCGACCTCTACAAAATTACTAAGAAAATATCTGGTCTAAACATTTGAAATTTGACGTAAAGGATATTCTGAGAAAGGGCAGTCGTTTTACTCGGTTTGGATCGAAAAATGTTAGTAACCAATATATAAATGTGTGTATGTATGTTTGCATGTCTTCTTAAACTTTCAACAGTGGCGACGGATTTTCACAAGATTAGTATTATTTTGATGTTCTACCTTTCCGACGACAAATATCGAAAAAAAATGGCTAAAAACATTAAGATCTTGACATTAAACTGGGCACTTTTCTACAGGGGGGTACTTTTTTGCCGATATTTGTGAAAGTCTAACTCTCCTTTCGATTATCTAGCCTAAATTAAAACCTTCGTCACTTCCGGTGTGCCGTTGTTTGTAACAGCAAAAACGTTTCTATTCCTCCTTCGCGGTACGGGTTCGAGCCTGCCTTACTACTTCTTTTTTTTTTTTTTTTTTTGCTCAACACACACACATCTAAACACCTGGGCACCGCCGGGCTGAAATGCTAGCATATCTATAAAAGTGAGCATGTATGTGTGTGTGTGTGTGCGTCTGTGCTCATGTGTCAATTTTCAGTCTACATACTCGAAATTTTATATACAGTGTACTGAGATTTACGAAAATATTTGTAATCGTTTTTCAGCTAAAAATGTGTTTATGAAGGGGGTCAAAGTTAAACGATTCGACCTTTGAACCCTCTACCAAACTTCTCCGCCAATTTTGAGTATGAATACTCGAAACTTTTAATATAAGTTCCTTGTACATGGATCTAACGCAATAACTTGATTTGCTCCCGAAACAATAAATGGCAAGTGGTCATAATAGGAGTCAAATTTAAAAAAAAAATTGACCTCTTTGGTGTCTACCAAATTAATCTGGTTTAAACATTTGAAATTAAACATAAAGTGTATTCAGAGATAGGGCAAGATTTTTAATCGGTATGAGTCTAAAATTTTTACTTATAAATAAACTATGTATGTGTTTTTACATGTTTGCCTAAAATTTCAACAGTCGATGGATTTTCACAAGATCAGTACTGTTTTGAAGTTCAACCTTTCAGACGACAAATATCGAAATATTGGCTAACAACATTACTATCTTCACCTGCAACTTTGCACTTTCCTACAAGGGGAGGGTCGCTTTTTTCGCCGATATTTTTATGTCATCCTCTCCTTTCGATTGTTTAGCCTTAATGAAAACATGAGTTACTTCCGGTTTGGCGGTGATCGTACAGCTAAGGCGTCAGAGTTTTCCCGTTCTTTTCCTCCTTTGCGGTACGGGCTCGAGCCAGCCTTCATAGTACCACTGTTTTCGTTTGCTCAACATACACATCCACTAACCCGGGTAACGCCTGACTGAAATGCTAGTATATCTATAAAAGTGAACGTGTCTGTGTGTGTAACTGGCAGTGTACATTTTCGTACGCAATAACTCGGTCAATTTTCAGTCTACAAACTCGAAAATTAATATACAGGGTACTGAGGTTTGCGGAAATAACTGTAATCGGTTTCCGGCCAGAAATGTGACTGCTAAGGGATCAAAGTGCAAGGATTTGACCTTTAATCACTCTACAAAACTCCTCCGCCAATTCTGTGTTTAAATTCGTGACATTTTAGAAATAGGTTCCGGGAACATGGATCTTACTAAATAACCTGATTTGAGCCCAAAACAATAAAGGGGTCCCTAATAGGGGGACAATTAAAAACAAAATGATCACTTCGACCTCTACCAAATTACTCAGAAAGTTTCTTGTTTAAACATCTGAAATTTAACATAAAGGTTTCTCAAAGATAGGACAAGCTTTGTAATTGTAATTTTTCCCAAATCTCAGTACTCTATATATCAATGTTCGAGCCTGTATACTGATCATTGACAGTTATTTCGTAGGAAATATACAGAGACACACACACAGACACGTTCACTGATATATATATATATATATATATATATATATATATATATATATATATATATATAGAGAGAGAGAGAGAGAGAGAGAGAGAGAGAGAGATTATCACACCTTTGCACGGATTTTAACCTGCAAAAATCGAAAACAAAGTTTTTAATACCTAATATTTTAAGTCTCATGTCTGTAAACTAAAAACGAAGACAAGAGAATGGTTAGCAGAACCTCTTTAACAGATATATATATATATATACGCATACATTAATATATATATATATATATATATATATATATATATATATATATATATATATATATATATATATATATATATATATATATACAGGAAAGCTTTGGGTTTACTTTAAACGTGTCACTCAAACATTACGCAAATATACATTTTGTAGAATATCTGCATGAATATAAAAACACTTAATAGTTTACAAAAGTTTTATCCCAAAATACACTGAAATATCTAAAAAGGAAAGTAATTAAAAGATTGTTTCACAGAATATGCAAATTAACTAAGCCTTTTATAAATGAAGAAAATTAACGACCACTTAATAGTAAAGTCTTTTTTTAGTGACTAAAATGTTTTTAAAGTGAATGTCAATTCACAAAACCTCATATTAATAGGCTTATATATACGTATATATATATATATATATATATGTATATATACACCCCCTATATATATATATATATATATATATCTGTGTATGCAACATAAACACCTATCTTTCATTTAATTGATTTTTTATAGCAATAAAATGCCAGACAAATAAATGCTTCATAAACTTTTCCGAACTCTCGAAGCGGATTCTACCTCTTACCTCAGGAATGCCGATCCCTCTTGTATAGTGAAAAAGATTGCAATATTCACTTTAATTCACCCTCTAGTGACAATGTGTACTAAGACCAGGACAGAGGCAATTATAAAGGCACAAGCGCATACAGTATTAATCAGGACCCTCACAAATAATTAGTAAAAATTACAAGATTAGTACAACACCCTTACGACAGGTTGTAAATTTATCTCGAACGGGTTCTTACGTTGGGAGAATATAAAAAATGAAAGTGGCCAGAGGCTTGACCATCTGCCCGGCAACCAGTCGAAATGTGTCCGTCGGAAGGTGATAGGATTTTTAAGGGAAATTTGTTGTTGCTGGAGCTTATGTAGAAAACCAAGATAACGCGTATACAATGACGATGAGAGAGGCCAGATTAAAGCCAAAGAAAAATACAAACCTTAGCTTGAACGAGCAATTCCAGAACGCATGGAGCTATATCAAATGTGGAACCTAAGGCGCAACTAAGCACCGCGAAAACAAAATAGGTGCCAAGTATTGAACGAATAAAAATCTTATAGTAGCATCACTTGTGAGACGCTTTGTCGGAATTTTGGGAAATTGTAAAAAAGAATAGAAAGCAATGCCCAGGCTTGACCGTAGATACATAGTGCATCCGATATCACCCCGATATATTTATTAGAGATGAATAGCGCACGTAACAGGATCGGCATAAAGGTACCCACAAATGTTTACATAGCATTAATAGATTCGCGGGCTGAGGTCGCTGTAATTCATAATAGGGGTTTTTAATCAATTAATATGAAAACTACCCGAACGAAGAGGAAAATATACTTACTTGGTTGACACTTTGGAATGAAAGGAGCATCGTCGGTGGAGTTTGAAATGGAAGTGAAAATGTATCACCACGATGTATTTGTAAAATATATAAATAACTAGCAAGGGGCCACCAGCGTGGCCCGCCCTCTTTGTCGCTTTAAAAGAAGCAAATATTGGTAGGGAGGTAGACTCCAACTCAAAACCTAGATACGAAGGTGATCAGAACGGAGGAGGAACTGAAAAGCGTTTTCATTAAAGTATTACAAACTTAGTGGCAGCTCCGTGAATTTAATGAGCTCAAACATCACGCGACTGTTTTCGGCGCTGCAAACCAGTTTATGCGTATTTGTTTGTTTTACCCATCAAGATGTTGGAAGAAACAGATCCCTTAAAAAAGGTAGTGTCCAAATGACTAACAATTGTTTGAAATAATAGTGGTGTCTCCCGCACTGGACATCTCGACACGAAAGGCCGAGAACGACTTCGCTGTCACCGTTTCGCTTTTTGAATACAAAAAAGCGAAACAAACACGCTGCAACCGAATCAAATCTCGAAAATAGCGTGTAAAAGTCTCCGAAATTAAATATACAAGACAGCTTGTTTCGTTAAGCTTATATATTATAATCTAGGTAGCATATAAAAGATTCTAAAACAATAACCGTCCCGAGGGCATCCGTAAGACAATCCTATGCCGGACGTACACAAAATATGCACACACTCACAAATCCATTCTGTTTTATTTGTAAGATTTACAACCTTTTACCCTACAGTTCCTAAGTTACATTTTTTAATTAATGCAGCAATTGTGTTCGTTATTAAAAATCTCCTTATTTTTAAACACGCTACACCCATTTTTGGATTTTTTAACATCTTCTTCACTGTGTGACATGGAACAACTTCACAATATTCACAAGAAAATGTTTACACATGACAAATGTTAAAATATTTGTACTGGTGTTTTTGCTTTCATAATTTTATTCACACAGTGGAAGTTTCGAAATAAAGATGCAACATTTATGAACAGAAAACTCGGGTTGTTCCTTTTTATTTTTCTATTTTGTCGGAATACTATTTCCATTATTCTCATAGCATTCCATTATGTATGCATGTATTTAAGTAAACTGTGAAGCGAAACACTTTAAAAGATTAAACATTCAATGACGCAAGATTAAGGAAAATCAGGTTACGCCTGCAGTACTGAAGCATGCTCTTAAAAGGAAGAGGAAGGCAGTTACTCTCGACTCTCAACAAAAAATAACATATAAAATATGTGGCAGATATTCTGTCTTAAGTTGCTATGTTTAGACATGTGAAAATACATAAGGTTCGAAAAGACAAACAATTTAATGATGATGTGTTGACAAGGAGATTACAAAAAAAGTATTGTAATATCTGGGGATTAGTCCTAGAATATGCAATCAATTAAAAAAGACACGGAAAGGTACATAATATTGTATCGTATTTGTTGACAGTTCCCCCATATAATCAGTTAAGTATTATACAATGTATATATATATATATATATATATAAATATATATATATATATAAATATATATATATATATATATATATATAAGTGGTTAGTCCTTAATCCGCAGAGTTTCGAAGAAATATTTTCCTTCTAATCACAGGGTAGAAATTAGCAAAATGAGGGATCGGATTTTGCATACAAAAGTATTTCATGAAACTACAAGTAAGTCAAAGATCTTACTTGGTAACAAAAAGTGGAGCAGAGAGAATATAGTGAAGAAAAAGGTAATTTCACGTAAACGGATAGGCAAGTGAACAGTAAAGTATCCAATGAAGGTAAAATCAAAAAATGTAAGTCCAAGAAAGTTAATTTCATTTTCCATTCTCACATGTAAAATCAAAGGAAATCGCGTAATTGGAAGATTGTCCAAAAAATCCGAAAGGCTGAAATCCGTGGAATAATTCACAAATATGCACGAGGTAAATGGGGAAAAATTCCAATAATAATAAAAGAAAAATAAGATATGCTGTTACCACGGCTACCGAGAACAATGTGTAATTAAAAAAAATCAGTAAAGAAGAAGAAAGAGAGAGAAAAAAGACTAAATGGTGATAGAAATAAATATAAATCAGACACGCAAATGTCAAAAACATTTAGACAGGATAACGTTAAAAGGCGCGAATAATATATGGCAAAAAAGGAGGTCAACTGAAATGTACAAGCTATTATTTAAGAAAATGCCAGCAACAGTTATTAACTAACTAAATAAATAAAGATTTATAAAAAAATAAAGAAATAAAGACATAAATAAAAAATAAAATAAAATAAAATAAAAATAAAAACAAATCTAAAACATGAAATAAAAAAATAATATTATATGTTTTATATATGTGTATATATATATACATATATATATATATATATATTGCAAATAGGTGTAAATATTATACAAACAATAATAAATATATAACGTAGTTTAATACATTTTATATGTTTATGAAAAACATTCCTGGCTAAATACGGGACGTATTATTAATATGAAATAAATGGTCGATAATGCAAAAGTAAGTCTTGTAATATATATACCCTTAAAAGTATCTCGGAACAATTAAATCTATACTATATCTGATGGCTTGTATGTGTACAGTGGACTATGTAAGCCGCCCGGGGAAAATTAGGTGAAATATAATATCACGTCTATATAAAAATGGATAAACAAAGCAGAAACAACCTGTCCGAAACAATGGAGTGGCATAAATAGAATAACTGTCGTCAGCAACTATCAAAGCTAAATATTTTTTTGTAGAGAATGCGTTTGATAAGACTTATTTTATCACATTTTCACCCCAAACAAGGCATATCGCAAATTTGATGTAGGGGCTACTATCAGGGGGTTTTAGTTGTAAGGGTATTATATAGGTATTAATCAGCAAATTTGTTCACATTACACTTGCACATTGCAAAGCCGAAACAGAATGTAAAAATCTAGCAGTACTTCGAAAGAAGCTATTAAAGTATGAGGCCTTCCGACATCTGGAGCTCTCTACTGTGTAGGGGGGTGGCTTGTCGGGTTTGTCGGAGGTATTTCGTCGAGGGGCACAAACGTTTGTGGTTCGTCATGGCATCCAATATTAAATTTCTTTTAAACCAGGCAAAAAAATGCAACATTTCGTCGGTGGGGCAGAGGCCGACGCTTATATAACATTTCAGGACCTATCAGGTTGGCGGCTCTCTTTTGAAATCTATCCCGCATCGAGAGACTAGTAATAGATAACCCAACCCAAATGTGACAGCAGGACTAAATATATGGGCGAGTTTTTGCTTTGTAGAGGTAGAGGATAATTTCAGGCGTAAGTTTCTAGCACCATAGAGAGAGAGAGAGAGAGACCCCCTACTTCGCAGCAGCCTTGTCCATGATCTCTATGCATCTATTCCAACGCATGTTTCCTATTAACGTCAAACCAAGGAGCTTGAACGACTACTTTATGGAATATATCGTTAACCATGGCTAATGCTATTTGGTAAGGTTTCATGTAATTATTAAAGAGAACTAGCTTTGTCTGGAAGCCTTGAACGTTATCATCCAGTTTGATCCAAATCTACCTCAGGTTAAATATCTTCTGCTCGGGTGTATGCCATTACCTTCACTATATGCTATTAGTTTTTCCTCCGTACCTGCTATAGATTGTGGTGCCGTCGACAAATATGCCCATCTCAGAAACAATATTATCAGGTGTGTTATTTATGAATATCAAAACCAACAAAGGTAATGATCGATCCCTGAGGTATACCGGCATTCATAACAATTTTTGGACGCACGCCCATCGAGGACTGTCTGCAGTCTTCTCTCATTTAAGATGAATTTAATTATGCTAAGCATTCATCCAGTTTTATTGTAGGATTGGCCAGTGCTTTTTATGATTATTCAGAGATTACAGTCTTATTATCTGCAGAAGAACGGGCTTTCCTAAATCCATATTGGTGGTTTGACAGAAGTTTAGCAGCTGTAAGTTGGCGGAATTGAGCTTGAGTAATTAAGGAATAACGTATTTTGGCGAAAGGAGGGGGAGGCTAATTGGGCTATAATTTAATGGGTCAGTTCTTTTTTATTATAATTTTTGTAAACTGGTACCACAGCGACAGTTTTCCAGTAGCAATTAGAGGAAGTTTCGCATATCGCTGGCGGGTATATTGTTACAAGATAAGTTAGGACATATTGCACTTTAGAAATCTTACTGTTGTTGTTATACAATTACATTAATATACAATAGCTTTCATTTAAGTAGAAAAGCAGAAGTCAAATATCATGCATCAATTGGCAGAAATATTAATTCCAAACTAACGCCTGTCATATTAAGGAACCTACTGTTGATTTTATATGCCTCTTATTACGAACTATACGGTGATAATAGACTATATAAAAGTTTAAATGAAAAATTACAGAAACTATGTTTAATTATTCTTTAAACAGAAACATGTATTTCCAACTTGCTCTTTCGAAAAAAAAAATTATAATGCCTTAAAACTCTCAGGTGAGAAATAAAAATAAAAGAAAATTATCTGCTATTATTGTGGACGACCTAACCACAAAAGTTTCCAAGGTCGATATAGACCCTTTAAATGGGTTCCGTAAAAAACGTTGTGATCTTTGAGGAGGAACGTATATTTCTATTCACATGTAACTTTGACAATACCACAAACGGTAAAACTCTCCTTGTAGACTGTGGTGCTACAGCACCCGTTATCACCAAGGAATATGATTTTATTAATTTCGATTCACACTTTAATACACAAAGTCACTTTGTTGAACTTGCCGACGGTAGTCAAATAAATGATATAGTATTGGAAAAAGGCGATGCTAAAATATCCCTATAAATAATAAAGGCGAAATATTTAACTGTATTCTAAAAAAATGCTCTATTCATATTCAGTCACGACTTGGAAACCTGTCATAAAATTCTAGGACACTACAATAAAGGTGATATTAAAAATTACCAAATCAAGTCGTAGGCATGAAAATAATACCTTCAGACGATCTCCCAAATTATGATGTATGTGTACAGGGAAGAATAAAAAATATATAATCCGAACTCCAGACAAAAAACCTACGAAAATTCTCTCACTTGTGCATTGTGACTTAGCAGGTCTGATCAGCCCGATGGGGAAAAATACTCTAAGGTACATTTTGAATTTTATTGATGATTTTCCTGTTTAATTATAGTTTATTTTCTAAAAACAAATCCGACACTATCCTCATCACTAAGACATATTTAGCTGATATTGCCCCGTACAGTTCAGTAAAATCTATTCGCTCAGACAATGGAACTGAATTTACTAGTAAAGGTTTTGGACTTCTATTAATTAACAACCGTAATAAACACGAGCAGTCTGCGCCGTATTCCCCCTTCAAAAATGGTGCCGCTGAAAGGGCATGGAGAACCCTCGTTGAGATGACAAGATACCTACTTATCGAATCGATATCAACGCATAGTTTATTGACGTACGCTTTCATAGCAGCAGCATATATCAGAAATAGATCGTTCAATAACAGACTAGGAAAAACGCCGTATGAAGCGTTTTGCGGTGTAAAACCTAAAATGAACAGAATGCATCTATTTCGTTATGATTGTTTTGCATTTCGGGAAAACTCCATTAAACTAAATACTAAAAGCGAAAAAGCTGTTTTCGTAGGTTACGATTAAAAACAGTCCGGCATATTTAATCTACTTTCCAACAATAAATGCTATAAAAATGGTTAGATGTGTAAACTCCAATGATACATTAAATTTTAAAAAATAGCGATTTGGTGGATGAAAAACGGGAAATATTACAAAGCATCTTAATCGATCACAGTGAAAATATTAATAACGACGACAATTACAGTAGACCTTCTGACGAAAATATTAACCAGAAACGTCGATACCCAATACGACAAACTTCTTACAAGTTGAAAAGTCAATTATTGTTACGCGTTGAACAGCGAACCAGAAAGTTATAATGAACCATTAATTCAGAAAAAAAATCACCAAGAATGGAACCAAGCTATCGGTATCGGAATTGAAAGCTTGATTTTAAAATAACACATACGAAATAGTGGCAACACCAACAGATAAAAATATAATTTATTCAGGCTGTTTTTTTTTCTAAAAAAAATCACAGCTTCTCGCAGTGTTAATTTTTAAGCAAGATTTGTTGCAAAACGTTTTTCACAAATTACTGGAGTGGAATTTTTGCAACATGTTCACCAACAATAAATTTAACGGCAATTATAATTTTATTACAACTTACCACTCAATACATTTTAAAAATACACCAAATGAATGTATAGTACGAGGAAACCCTGACTTGTATAATACAAGGTTATTTCTGCCGTTTTTTTAAATATTTGTTCCCCTGATGTATGCGTTTTCCCCCATAATAAAATAGAAATTAGTTTTTGTAACCCCACCCCAACCACGCGCGCTTTTTGGGGATTTTTAAAACAACCGGGCACCGTCGGACCATTCCTATTGCATCACGTTCATTTTTATGATCGTTTTTTTTTCACGATAAAAAAATAGGTTTAACATTATTTGTTATTTATAATATTCAAACAGGGTTATTATTTCATTTACAAACAACGTTGGATACGCCCAGCTAGGATATATATATATATATATATATATATATATATATATATATATATATATATATATATATAGAGAGAGAGAGAGAGAGAGAGAGAGAGAGAGAGAGAGAGAGGGAGAGGGAGAGAGAACAAGAGATACAGAGAGAGACAAAGAGAGAGAGACAGTGACAGAGAATACAGAAAATACCAAATCACCTGCATCTTTCTTTTTTTAAATAAATAAATAAATGTAAACATTAAATATTTCAATTTATAACCAATTCTTCATAAAAAAAAACTGTTCTTGCTATTCATGTCGATGATAATTCTAACGACATCTTAAATTTGGTTAAATTTTGATTGTTCAATTCAGTTTGAGATTTTGTAGACGCGTGTGCAATATGAAACCAACTGTTTTAAGTAGTGTTTATATATTGAATACAAAATTCACATGTTAACAAATAAAAACTGATAGTTTCTGATTAACAGTTAGTTATAATTTGAATTATTTAATTTTAATAGATAATTGAATATATTTATGGATTCAAAAGAAAGTCATGTCTTGTCTTCAACCGTAAAAGTTTGAATTTCATACAGCCATATGCAGGGCTTAAAACAATGGAGTCGCACACACACACACACAGACACACACACACACACACACACACACACACACCCACACCCACACCCACACCCACACACACACAAATATATATATATATATATAAATATATATATAAATATATATAAATATATATATATATATATATAGTTATACATATAAATATATATATATATAAATATATATATATAAATATATATATATGAATATATATATATAAATATATATAAATATATATATATATATAAATATATATACATATAAATATATATATATAAATATATATATATAAATATATATATATATAAATATATATATATATATATATAAATATATATATATATATAAATATATAAATATATATATATATAAATATATATATATATAAATATATATATATAAATATATATATATTTATATATATATATAAATATATAAATACATATAAATATACATATATATAAATATATATATAAATATACATATATATAAATATATATATAAATATACATATATATAAATAAAAAATATATATAAATATATATATACATGTATATATAAATATATAAATATATATATAAATATATACATATATATGTAAATAATATATATATACATATATATATATATATATATATATATATATATATATATACACACCCACCGGCTATATAGGAAAATACTACGTTAAATTTTACAATAGATAACATAACATCCTCGATCCGAACTGTAAAGAAATCTATAAGATTAGAATGATTATTATAAGGAAATATTTTCCCAACTCCTCAGCATGCATATCTATTACATGTTGATGAAAACGTTTAATAAAAACGTCTAAAATGTGAACAATAATTATGAGGATAAAATAGCGTAAATGTAAGTTATAGTCATGAGGATAAAATAACGCCTGTACGATTAAGAAATAGGAATATATATATATATATATACATTGCAAAGGAACATTTTACTTAATTTTAACTCTTTTAAAATAAACTATATAGTTCGGCAGATAATTTGTCTTTAAACATAAAAGAGATCTTAAGTGTATTACTTTTAAAGAACACTCTACGCAGAGATTTTAGCATATACCAAATTTTATTTGAATCGATGTGGTAATTATCCACACAGAAATTTATATCCAGGAAGCTATATGCTGAGTAATGTAATAGATTTTAATAGAAATAAATATGAACATAACACCGAAATTTAATCGACTTGTTTTTATAATACGTTTTTTTCCTAAATATATCTTAATACATAATTTGTGTTGACTTGAAAAGTATCTAAAACAATAAAACCTTAAAATACTATTTTAATATGAATATAAAACGCACAGTTATTTAATAGTTTATTTATTTTTTATTTGTTTGAAAGGTCATAGATCATTAATACTTATAGGTTATTCAATGATAAATACTATATTTCTGGTATGAAGAAACAGACTTAGCTCAATTATGGAAATTATTTAACAAGAACATCTTTACATGCATTTTTGATTACGACTATTATACATGAAGCTGTAAGGAAGCTCCACATTACTGTATTCAATATAATGATAATTATATAGAAAAATATGTGTTCAGAAATGTTGTATTAGTTTTAGTCAGGGATATAGAGGGAGGGAAGATTTTCACTAATGGTGTAGCTATACGTTGTACAATAACGGACAACACGTTGCCCTTTATAATATATCTAGTATAGAAGTAACAAAGAGCGTAGGCAGATTTGAAGTGTCTGTACTGGATAAAAAAGAATATAGAAAATGTTAACGGTATTCGAACACCTATTTTCAATATATGGTACCATATCAGGAGAAAAAGAGTAATTTTATAAGCTATATACCAGATGTGTTAACACTAGTCCATTTATCTTTTGCACAGGTAGAGTATTTGTCACGATCAAGATCATTTCCAATAACGAAATCAATTTTTTCAGGTAATTTTAGCAATTACTTACGTGAACTACTAGCTGTAGGTCGAAGGAGAAAAAATCGGTATTTGAAGTGGTAACATAGATGATTGTATTATTTGCTATGAGAAAAGGTATCAGCAAACCACCGTTGAAATTCAGGGAGTGCAGTCACGATCTGTCATTTTTTTTCGCAACTCGCTCAAAGATGATACCACCACGCTTAGAATGACGGTAAGAATAAAATAAGACAGCAGTGATGTGATTAAACGCTACAGAAGGTGCATATGTCATGTTTGTGTAGATCTTGAGAATCATAAAACCGTTACAGAAAACACCTGAGCCAATGCATGTTTCACAAAGTGATCGAAAAGTCAGGTCTATGTAAAAATATTTTAATTTCTATCTTCGAATGCTTTGCATGTAGACGATTTCTAGTTTGGAAAATTAGCTCACGTAAGAAAATGGATCCAAGTTTTATTATTTAAATTTTCGTTTCCTGTTTATTATGAGATTGGCAAGTGTTGTGACATATCTACGCGGAATTATTCGGAATACAACATGGTATGGTAAGATATAAAATAAGAGGAAGATATTTTCCTTATTACCGAGTAGAAAATACGTAATATTTTCATCAAAGAGAGAACCACATGTTACGACTGCATAATACATAGACGATGCACGTAATATCCTTAGAACAACGATGGTATTTGAATCTGCTAATAGAACATCTTCTAGAGAATTACACCACGCCCGGGCCCATGAATATAAATATATTACGCTAGCCATTTAAAAAAAAATAGTACCGGCAACACCCATAAACATGACGTGGGAATATAAGCAGAAGGAGAGATAAATAAGAATAACCAAAAATGTTAGTTTTTTAATAATCGAAGTATATTAACGATCCTAAAAACAAAATCTGTAATCTATTTAACAAATTGTATATATATATATATATATATATATATATATATATATATATATATATATATATATATATATATATAAGACAAGTTAACATGAATTAAGGAAGGGAAATTAAGTAAACTGCAGAAAATGAATAACATCCTGCATATTTCTAATTTATATGAGACGAATTTAAAGACCAAGTAAAAAAGCAAACATAAGCTGCACTTAGTGTTGTTACACTGAAAAATATCTAAGATAATTTACTTTCGCATATAAATTTATTTTTTTGGAAATAACGCATGGCTACTTGGCTCCTCTATATAAGTAAAGTTCCCGCTATATCGTGGTGACATAAACGTTCTTTAACGTCGCTTATACGCTAGTGAATGCCAAATTCAGCAACAGTAACTTTCAATTCTACTTCTGCCAAATATTCAGGAAATCTCTATTGGTATAGAATCTGAAGAGAGCAGAAAAACTTCCTGTTATTACACATAAAAGCGTAAGATAGACAAATATATACTCGTAAATGTAATTAATTATTTAGAATACTATATAAAATTCATATAAATAGATTTTATAATATTAATTCATGACACACATAACAAGAAAAATAGTTGTATCAATGATATATATATATACATATATATACATATATATACATATATATATATATATATATAAATATATATATTTATTTATTTATTCTGATTTTAATTTCTAATGGCATGCAATTATATTCTTATTCGTTGTTGCAAGTATTAAATTAAAAAAAAATATTATTTGGAAAACAATTTATTTTGGATATTGTGTTGTTTGGCCTTCAAGTATAACGATCAAACTTACCCTTGATTTGTGTGAAAGGCAGGGAATTATTACTTGAGCTAATCTTGTTCTGGACGCAATTATTTCAATGGGATTTGACAGGCTGAGCTGCGATGAATTTAAAATTGCGGGATTTTCAAATTCACGCAACGCTCTACGAAAATGAAAAAAACAACATGACATTTCACAATCTAAACTATTGCAATGCAAATGATTAGAGAATTGCTAAATTCT